>NW_026914350.1:0-485000 GCF_034315485.1 Pezoporus occidentalis | reverse complement strand
TTTAATTTTACATTCTATAAATGTGTGATATTCCTAGGTAAACACTACCCAACTATTTTTTCCCCCAATATGGAGTATTTTATAAGCAGACGTTCAGTCAGCTCCCAGAGAAGCTAATGGTGAAGATGAGGAGTGTTGAATTCCATTGGCATTGTACAGAACAAGGAGACGTGCAGTGAAACTGAAAGGCAACAAACCTGATACTGGTAAGTAAAAGGAAGAGGTACTTTAAAAAGCAATCTATCCACAGAACTTACAAACTGAGAGACAGGGTTTAGCAAATTTGGAAAAAAAAAAAAAAAAGAAAGAAATAATTATGGCTACATTGTAATAGTTAATATGAGAGGGTATTAAAAATGGTAGGGGATATAAATATTTTGGAATTAAAGCATAAACAATTCACTGGTGTGGCCTAGGAAGCAACTTCACTCCTGGAGGCTCCTCAGTACTCTGTTTATAACCACCCATTTCTGAAGCTTTTGACAGGGATTACAGTTGACTCCAGAAATTTGAGTAGCAAAACAGAGCAGTTGTCCTAACCTGGTACGGCTCTGTGGAAAACTGACACTTGCTACAAGAGGAGCAGGAACAGACACTAAATATTTATTCTGATAAAAAGTTCACGTGGAACCTCTAGCATAGTTCAACTTACACAAACTGCAATTAAAATACCACAAGAATAAACAAACCAGTCTATCTCAGAGCTTGGTAGGCAGCGTTAGAAGAAAAACAAACATGGAATCTGCAGTCCTAAGTTTCAGGCATGCTACCAAAAAGTTTTTTCTTAAAGACTGATAGGAACTGAAAAAGTGATGAAAAAAAGAAAGCAAAATTTAAAACAAGATTAAAAAGCCCCTTCCTCAGATCAGTGTGCAGCAATATAGAGGAAAAAAAGCTGATGCTGAGAAAACAACTCACTGGAACCCAACCAATCCAGTGATAGTCCCAAAATGCATTTTAACTATTTCAACAGCAGAGAAATATGAGAATATAAACACTTACTGATTTTTCATTAAAGCATCAGAAACACCACTTCTTCCATATTAAAGGCAAAACCAGCCTCTCCAAGGGGCAAAATTTTCTGGAAGATTTGAAGCCTTCTCAGTACTACATTTCTCCAAGCCCAAAACTGCACATATAAAAATCTGAGTTTTCAAACACTTTTTCTGCTTTGAAGTATTTAAGATTAAATGACTGATACTTCAGAAACATAAGTGCAAAAGATTATAGAAAAAAATATGCAATATATTTTTAAGTAAATTTTCTAATTCAAGTAGTAGCTCACTGAAACACATTGGGGTGGTTTTGTGATCAGAATGCCTACCTGATTAAAAATTCCCAGCATCCCTGATAAACTGACTTTTACATGACTGAGAAATTGGTAAGTCCAAAGAAAAATTGATGGTCATTATTTTTGTTTTCCTAAATGCAATGCATTACCTTAAGCTAAAATGAAAAAGGCTGTATTTATCCCAAAAACTTTACCTATTGTTTGAACGAGCAAATAGTCCTGATTTTAGAAATACACAAGTAAAATAAGTATATTTTGGTATCAGCAAAATGTAAAAGATCAATACATAAATATTTATAAAGCGCTGCATGAATGAAAGTTAAATTAATTCTTTAAGTCAAAAAAGACGGTACCCATTTGCATTTCAACAAGTGAAACTTTTCCATCCATTTTACAGAGACAAGACTATGAAAGGTCTCAAATTTCTCCAATAAAACTGGAAAATTACATCTCAATATTTCGTCAGAGTCTAAAAACAGAATTCTAGATGAATTATCCCATACAAAAATGGAAGTGAGGGTGCTGCTTCAAGATCTACAGAAGTAGAGCACTTTAAGACAATTAAATGATTTCCCTGCAGGCAATGTCTTTTCAATCCAAGCTAATGACATCATTTAAGGAGGATGGTCCATTTAACTGAAAGGATCTTTTACAAGGCAGACAGACAGAAGGCAATCCCGGAATGTTTTCAAGGACTTCCCATATTTCAGAATTATAATGGTGAAATGCCTACATCAAAATCTTAAACTCAAGCATTAATCAACAAAATGAAAGACTAATTTTATAAGAAAAATGTAATAGAACTCATTTTAAGAAGTTTTCCCTTCATTATTTTTTTCCTTTAAAGGAACCAATTCTCTCCTAATGGTAATTAGGCTGCTTTGGAGTAATGATAATACTCAGGCAGCTCAGTGTCAGGCTGCTGTTTTTAAAGTGAAGCCAAATCACTTCAATCACTTGCAAGTTGAAGAGTAACTTTCATAAACTTTTCCACCAGTTTATATAAGTTAGCTGTGATCTTTCAGATACAAAGCATTTTATTATTGCCTCCAGAATGCACTTCACTGCTTTTAGTACTGTCTATATACCAGCCTTTAAATTGAACCACCACCTTTTTCATAAAAGAAAAAGAGCAACACCCTTAAATGAACTAGAAAGAAAACCTCACAGTTTTAGTGTCTGTATCAGCAGTTTAATGCACTGTTTTAAATCCAGGGGGTAGTGGGATGGGGCGTCCTATCCTCGGTATTAGTCTAAATTATTTTTCTGATATTGAAAAATCAGAGCACAATATGCTCTTTTAAAACAGCTAGAGGAACACAAACATTTTCATATTAAAATAATAATATTATTAAAACTAGGACAATATACAAAACTACAAACACCTCTTGTACTTCAGAAGGTGGCATCAGTTTAAAGCCAACCAAAGAGTCTTTTTACCATTTACAATAACACTCAGAGCCATGGAAGTTGTATACACGTTAGGATGACATCTGTTAATAAATGATGTGGTTCTGAGGACAGAAAAAAAAAGTTTACCCTATGTTCCTTTAATATGCATTTCAAATTGTCAAAAACTTCAGAAAGTTGGAAAGTGTGAGACATAACAGGGAGATCTTACCATGTAAGCAGGAGCTAGAAAATGTAGAACTAGTCCTAGCTCTTAATCAGATTCCTTTTGCCTCCACTGCTCCTCTTCATAACAGAGAAGTAGCATTCATGTCTTTCTAGAAATGCTGTAAAATGCTGTTGGCTTCATTACTTTTAAAATAAAATAGAAAAAAATCAGGGAAAAACACTGCATTTACAGACCTGCTATGCCACTTTACTGATTCGCCCCTGTGGCACCCATAAACACACTTTCCCAAGGTAATGTAAGCAGTTGGACAGAGGGAGAGAGATGGGGCGGAGAGGTTACCGCATGTGTAAGACTGGGATGTCACATATGTACTGATTCATGCATTTCACAGAAAACTGCATACTTTCTTCTGTGACTGCTTAGCATATAACACACTGACAAGAGAAAAAGTGAGGAAAAGACCACGAAAGATGATCCTTACAGTAAGAAGTAGGATGCTGTTCTAAATGCTGGCTTTTAAAGTCTGAATATAGTAATACGGAACAATAAGTGGCAATGCACAGAATGCTACAGCTGTATTCCTAACCACCTGGGCTTTTTCTTACTTGACAGCTACATTTTTAGTCAACTGACAATTTAATTTCAGTCCCTGCCACACACCTTCTGCACAACCTAGGTCCTCCACTAGTATATTTGTATATCAGTTTCCAAAACTTTTCTCCCACTTCTTGTTTTTGTCCCGATTAGGTTCTCTGAAGCTCATTCAAATGAAGGGCACATACATACAGTGGAGGATTCTAAACTGCCTTGATCCAGTGAAAGTAAGATGACACATGAAAAATACATTACATACATTTATAGGCACTTAGCCAATTTTCATGACTTTTTCATTTTTTTCACCCCAAAAGCACAGGTTCAGTCTGTACATAAAGTGAGCTCCCAAAAGCAGCCAATAAATTTATGACTAGCAAAAACACTGTCAAAATAAAAATCATTATAAAGGTTCCTTTTTATTTTGGCTCCCACAAAAGCATTTGCATCTACAACAGTTATGATAATGCACACTCAGGTTTCCTCATGTAAACTTGTAAGCCTCTAAAAATAATATACTTTGACAACAAATACTTGAAAAACACTTGACAAAGTTGTGCTAGAGAACACTACATGGAAGCCAGTCAGTGACATAGGAGTACTAAAGACAAGACTATGGGATCAACTTCTTTGTGCATTATCTATACCAATATGCATCTTTATATCACTCCCAAAACTTATTTCTGTGCAAGGTTAGAGGTAGATTGAATAAATAAAATGACCCATCACTGTTGTATTTGTTCTTCTTTCATGAACATATTTTTATTCAAAAGTATAGTCAATAGATTTACTGGAAAGGAAATATGACACACAAAGATAACTTTGTTCAAAATATTTACAAATCATCTTACAGATGAAGAAACTAACATGAAAAAGTCTTCAGAGCTAGACAACTGACTCTCAGTCCCAAAGGGTCTATGAAGAACTAAAGGAGAATCATCTGTGTAAGTATCAAATCAAAAGGACAAATTATGGCCTCACCTGTACAGCAGTGGGAACCAGAATATCTAGCTCTATTGCAACCACGCTCTCCTTTATTGTAAGATTCTTAGAATAGAACTAATTTTTAAAAGGCATGGGAACCCAAACAACCTAAACAACTCCAGTTCTGAACGACTCATTTTATTTCTCTGCTGTAAGATGATTATCATTGGTTTGGCCTGTTCAGTTTCACACATGTGATTTTCAGGTTTTCAAACATTTTGACTCAGCAGATTTGCTTTTTGTACAATATTTTCACCTTCCTGGTTTATATTTGTGATGTCCTTCATTGAAGGCTATTTTTAATTTAAGACCTGAATCATCACTAACTATAAGTACAGTGAAGAATTTCTCTACCTGACACTCCTGAGACGACACTAATCACAGAACTTGGAAAAAGAGAAGTCCATTGAAAAAAGACCAGCCTAGAGATTTAATTAAGGTTTAGACACTTAAGACCCTTTCCAAAACATAACAAGCAGCTATCTGGTACCAACATAGTACAGTATGAATCGCTACACTTCATTGTTATTCCCTAAAAGGGAAAACAAAACCAAACAAAAACCTTCCTCAAAATGTCTGTTTCTGAAGGACAAAGGCAATTAACGGGGAGAGGAAAAAAGAATATTCCAATGACAGTGTATTATAGTGGCAAGGGAATTTAAAGATGCCATACACATTAACTCATATTTTCTAAATTGATGCTTACAGACAACAATAACTGTAGATTCCTCAGACCTGTTCAAACTTACCCCAGATTGAAAACATCCTGGGAGCACAACAAAGCTTGATTAGTTTCCCTTCTCACATTTTTAAGGCTAGAAATCCTTGTAAATGCTATCTTGGAAAAGATTAAAAAAAAAATGCCACTAATATAAACATGGTAGTGGCTTAGTTGTGTCAGTCTACCCAAACATAGGCACAGGCTTGATGACTTCAGTCTTGATACATTCGGTGCTCTGCACATCATAGAACATTCTTTTATTTCTGCCTATTTTAAGCCATACAACCAAAAATGATGCATAATAATTTTATACAGACTCTTTAACATGATTTAAAAGATGTTTCTAAAGAATACTAATAATTAAATAAAATATTCCTTATCTGTATTATGGTTATGTTCATACACAAGTCAGTCACTCAATATCTCAATGACTGTTAATGAAACTGAAAGCCTAATTAGCAAGATGAGGGGAATAACCCCAGCATTCTGGCCCACCTCCAATATGAATAATTGCATCTACCTATGCAAAATCCCCCTTGTCATTTCAATTAGGTGAGATATTCCTCATATCCTGCTCTTCAATTGCTAGGTATTGTTCATACTGCCATTGTAAAAGCTACTGCATTCTACCCTGGCTACAGTTGCATTTTGACAGTAGCAATGTGGCAATTCCTGCATATTTTAGTTACTCTGTTCAAAAAGCCTAACACTTACAAAAGGCTCCCTCCTATCAAAAAACCCCCCAAAAAAAGCCAAAAAACCCCAACACTACTTCATTGTGCATATATTACTGAAAGAATAATAAAATCTGTGTAGGACACAGGTAGCACCTTAACAAGTATTGAGGTACTAAAATAAGTCAACCAGGTTCAAACATCTCTGGCAATTCAGCAGCGTAACAAGCAACCACCTTATTACATTATCACAACTTTGAATGTCTGAGAAATGAAGCCAAAGCTAAGACCTCTCCCTACTTACTGTGAAATCCTACCAGTACATTAAAACACCCTTCTGAAAATTTATGTATACAAACTTAACAAGAGAATTAAGTCAGTCACCAATCAGCCCTTCCAAGTCCTCCAAAACAACAGCTGTACTCATTTCTACACCTTGCTTCCTGCCTAGCAGTATGCACACCCTAAATACCTGTTCCCCTGAATAGCCACTGATTCTCCCTCATAGATTTCATTTTGTCTCACTCCCTTGCTATCCTCAAAATTCTCCAAAAAGCCCACATTTCGGATTATGATTTATTTTAATTGTTCATCTGGCTAAAAAAAAACCTCACAAAAAAAAAACAAACCCCAAAATAAAAAAAGAAGCTCCCCCCCCCCCCAAAAAAAAAAAAACACAATTCCTACATGAAAAAGGATTTAAAACTTTGGTAGGTTTAATGTTGACTTGAAGAGAGACATCTGGGACTTGCTAGTGCTTCACCAGAGCTTTATTCCTCTTCCCTCTGGGATCTGAATTGCCACTTATATTAGTAAGTAAACTTCCTGATGCTTACATTAGCCATGCTAATATGGCCCACAGTCCTTTTATTGTGCACTCCTGTTTTAATTCTCACTATCCCTTAAAAGATACAGTTTTAACAGATTACAAAATCCATTTAGTTACGAAAGTGAAAGATATCTTTTATTTAGGAAAACGTGCAAGCAGATATCTGTATCAAAAATCCACTTTAACACTGACTGTACTTACTACTTCATGAAACATTTCAGTAACCACATCAGTGATTTATTGCTACACTATGGCAGTATGGAAACTTCCACAATAAAATACAGGCGAGGAATGAAAAGAGCTGTAAAACCATTAAAAAAAAAAAAAAAAAAAAAAAGGAAAGGTTGCTTTTTTCTTGCCCTGGCCTCCTAGGACTGTAAATCCCAGGCTTTCTTTTTCCTAAATTGTCTTTTTTCAAGGATTACCAGTGCTATAAATACTTTGCTTTCTACTGACTAGACACATTTTCTTCTGTAGACTCACTTCCTGTGGGAAATGTTACATTGAAAATTACACACACATACACTATTAGAACTGCAATCACTGCTGCATTTCTGTTAAGATATTAAAAATAAAAAAAAAATCACTACGAATAGAACAGCTTTCATTTTATCATTCATTATCTTCTCTGAAAGGCATATCTACTGCATGGGAAATAGTAATACACGTATTAAAATTTATGTCAAAATACGGTAGAAAATAATTTCCATTAAGTACACCTGCTGGGGAAAAAGCTGCACACACCAATGATTAAGCGTAAGTATGCATCTGTCCTTTAAATACGCATAGCAGTAATAGCTTAAATGTAGGAGTTCAAATCATGGCCAGTCTCGCTGCATATACAAATCTGCATCAGACAATGCTAAATTAAGAAGCACCTCCAATAATTTTACAAAAGACAAAGAAAAAATTGGTTGTAAACTCCTCTGCATTGCAAAGATCTCTTTTGTCTGCCAATCAACAGAAAAGTATTATTCCACCCTCACAAAAGGCAAACCTTTGGAGGCAGTATAGGTCTGTGTGTTGTGCAAATGTGCAGTTGCTAAGAAGCAAATATGCTTCTCTTCTAATCAAATAGCCCAGCTCAGCAATGCTGCTGGCTTGGGGCAAGAAGCAAATTCCACCAGCCACAAACTTAGAAACAGTCTTGAATTATTTGTTGCTGACCGCTGGCTGAACCCTGTCCTGATGAGCACCATCACCATTAGCCACTTCTCAGTGTATTCCATCAACCAATGGCAACAGCAGCATGCTACAGCTCAGGCTGCAAGGAATTGATCAAACAGGGTAATGAGACTATTTCTTCATGGAGGTTATTTTAAATGAATATAAATATTTTCTTTCTACATAATTTGCCACAAAAGGTCACTGAACTCCCTGCGATACTAAAGAAAAATGCTGTGGTATCCCCTTTATATATTTGAGTTAGGATATAACCAACAAACAATTCTGGCAATTTCTGATGATCGTGTAAATCTTAATGAGGTGCCATCCCAGACAATTGATTAGCAGCAACATTTTATATTCACATTTAGTTATGAACAAAAAGAAGATTTGATACTATTTTAGAAAATCATGAAATTCCGACACCCTTAAAATCTTTCATGAGAGAACAGATGCTGTGAACCTAAAGACTAACACTTTTACTATTAACAATACATGATGCATATTTAAGTGTGCTTGCCATGCTTTGATATTATAGCCTTTTCTATAGATTTCTTTCAACTGAACACATATGTTAAAAATACCCACTTGGTATCAGAGTCAAGTTACTGATAAGGAGACCCACATTCAGACACCCTATCACCCTTTTTAAAGACTACTATTAAGATACACCAACAGATCCTTGAAATTTAATTCAAACCAACTGCTACAAAAACCTCACTAAGGCCCTCCTTGCCTCATTTAATATTTTTACTCCTATAGTTTGCAGTATTGGGCAATTTCTTCAGTGCTGGAAAAGCACAATAATATTGATTTAAATACCAGTTTAATAGTATTTCAATAACAGAGGCATTACGCTATGGTAGTACTAAGACTATGATAAACAAATAGTGCTTATTACTTTCTACTTTTAGTAATAATAATATAAAAATATTCCAACAGGCCAACTAAACACAACTGTTCATGTTTGAGAGCTCATAAGGTTACAACTCTAAGAATATACTTTCAACAGAAAAGAAAAATCTAGATTTACACCCAAGGATGAGTATAACTTATTCATTTGAGACACAGCACTTCAAAATGGTGGTTAAAATGAAATTTTAAATATATCTATAAAGGATTTAAATTAATTAGTCTGATTAATAAGAGTTGACTTACATAATAATAGAAAGGGCTTTGGATTTTAATTCACCCAAAATATTTAAAACCGTTTTTCTGAGCTGAATAAAAATGTGTTTTCTGAAACTCTATTCCTCATATTTTGTTGGGATCCTTGCTCCTCAGGCTGATTTCTGCCTCTCTCACCCAAATGAATGTTTCTGACCAGCAGAGGAAATCAAAAAAGAAAAAAAATTAAAAAAAAAAAAAAAACCAAAAAAACCCCACAATAATAATTGCAAAAAGCTTTTAGATCAAGAGGATTCTCCTCCTACATCCCATCCCCATTAAAATACTATTTCCAGAGCATTCTTTTCTAACTCTTTATCGATACTATCATTACACCTTGTATGGCAGTGAGGTGCAGCTAAGGCCTGAATAGAATAAAGCAGCTCAGATGTGTTTGTTCTACTGAGCCACCATTCCTATAATTTTATAATTTTTTAATTTTTTAATAAAAGTTGACATAAAAAAATAAAAGTGTACTTCTGCAGTACAAAAGACAGCTTGGTTGGCTGGCTATTCTGAAACATAAAGCTTCTTACATCTGTTACACAGACCCTACCAATTATTATTATTTACCAGTAATTTCTTTAAAAAGTGAGGACTCCAAACTAAAAAGAAGACAATTCTACAGTAACACTGAAGATCTATAAAAAACCTGTGAGAGAACATGATGCCAGTGCTATTCAAAAAATACAAAAATCCTGGGCATGGATGGAGGAAGACAACTGATGCATAAATCCTGATTTTTCCTCAAAGAGATCCCATATTAAGTCCTAAATTCCATTTAAAAGAAAAAAAGGAAAAAAAAAGAAAAAAAAACCACACCACATACAATACAAGGAGTCTCTTACAACACCAATAAAAACAATACTGACTCGGGTGGAGGTGGAAATCAGCACCCACTGGCAAAAGACATCTCATCAACAGACTAACATTTGACAAAAATCAGTGGAAACAGCAAAGAAGCCAATACAACTTCCAGTGCCAAGGAGCCAGATGGCACCACTGGAAAAATTATATCTACAGACTGGCAGCTTGATCCCATGATTACTGCCCAAGGGAGGAGGAAGAGCAAAACAAGAGGTATTTCAGTGTGATGGAGTAAATCAATTATCACCAGCTCACTATGGCATTTTCACATTATTTTTATACCACATTCTAAATATCGCTCGAGTGAATAAGAGCACTGGAAGACTCCAGCAACTGGAGACAGAAAAAAAAGGTATGCCACGTATTAAAAAAGCAATATGCACCACTATTGATTGCATTGCACAGTCCTTATTTCCAAATGAAATTTGTGAGTATGTTGTGGTTAACCTAAAATTCCAAACGCTATCTGTACAGATTAAAGAAAAAAAAAACAATCTCTGCACTTCTTAATGTTATGACATTCCCTTGTGTATTTTCAGCTCTTATGCAGTTATACGTTCTTACACACACAATTACAGAACAACAGTTTTACTAAAATATTCGAAACAGCTTTGATAAAAAAAGTTTGCGGTAGTGTCACCAGTTATTTTTCTGTTATAATACAGTACTAAAGCTAGCTTCTGAGGAAACTGCTCACGGAAGGAAAACTAGTCCACCCCTACTTTCATACAAAGAAAGCTGCTCTAAAAATCAAAGACTCCACCACCACCTTCATTTGCATACATATTCCAATTACTAAATACAAAACAGAAGTATGGGAATGTATCAGACTCTCCACGTGAAAACAGACCAGGTTACTTTTTTTAATTGGAAGCCAGTGCCAACACTTTCATCAGCTTCTTTTCCATGCAACTCTAATAGTAAGGCCCATTTCCTGTATCCATGTTTGCAAAAGAACAATTTGTCTGTTACCTACCAAAAAGACTTGGACCACCTTCACTTCACTTGTCTGCTTGTGTTGTATCACACAGTATGCTAGAGATTGGAAGGGACCTCAAAAGATCATCTAGTCCAATCCCCCTGCCAGAGCAGGAACACCTAGATAAGGTTACACAGGAATGTGTCCAGGCGAGTTTTGAATGTCTCCAGGGAAGGAGATTCCACAACCTCCCTGGGCAGCCTGTTCCAGTGTTCTGTCACGCTCACTGAGAAGAAGTTTCTTCTCAAGTTTAAGTGGAACCTCTTGTGTTCCAGTTTGTACCCATTACCCCTTGTCCTATCATTGTTTGCCACTGAGTAGAGCCTGGCTCCATCCTCGTGACACTCCCCCTTTATATATTTATATACACAAATAAGGTCACCCCTCAGTCTCCTCTTCTCTAAACTATAGAGACCCAGCTCCCTCAGCCTTTCCTCATAAGGGAGATGCTCCACTCCCTTAATCATCTTCGTTGCCCTGCGCTGGACTCTCTCCAGCAGCTCCCTGTCCTTCTTGAACTGAGGGGCCCAGAACTGGACACAGTATTCCAGATGGGGTCTCACCAGGGCAGAGTAGAGGGAAAGGAGGACCTCTCTCGACCTACTAACCACCCCACTTCTAATACACCCCAGGATGCCATTGGCCTTCTTGGCCACAAGGGCACAGTGTTGGCTCATGGTCATCCTGTCGTCCACTAGGACCCCCAGGTCCCTCTCCCCTACACTGCTCTCTAACAGGTGGTTCCCCAACCTATACTGGAACCTGGGGTTGTTCCTGCCCAGATGCAGGACTCTGCACTTTCCCTTGTTATATTTCATCAAGTTATTCCCTGCCCAACTCTCCAGCCTGTCCAGGTCTCGCTGGATGGCAGCACAGCCTTCTGGCGTGTCAGCCACTCCTCCCAGCTTAGTGTCATCAGCAAGCTTGCTGATAGTACACTCAATTCCCTCATCTAAATCATTGATGAATATATTAAATAATACTGGTCCCAGTACTGACCCTTGAGGCACTCCACTAGTTACAGGCCTCCAACTAGACTCAGCCCCATAGACTACAACTCTCTGGCTTCTCTCCTTCAGCCAGTTCACAGTCCACCTCACTACCTGATCACCCAGACCACACTTCCTCAATTTAGCTGTGAGGATGCTGTGGGAGACTGTGTCAAAGGCTTTGCTGAAGTCAAGGTAGACCACATCCACCGCTCTGCCATCATCCATCCACCGTGTTATTTCCTCATAAAAGGCTATGAGATTGGTCAAGCATGATTTCCCCTTGGTGAAGCCACGTTGACTGCCCCTCATAACCCTCTTATCCTTGATACACCTTAAGATGGCACCAAGGATAAGGTGTTCCATCACTTTCCCAGGGATGGAGGTGAGGCTGACCGGTCTATAGTTACCCGGGTCCTCCTTCTTGCCCTTTTTGAAGACTGGAGTGACATTTGCTTTCCTCCAGTCCTCAGGCACCTCTCCCGTCTCCCAAGACTTGGTAAAGATGATGGAGAGCGGTCTAGCAATGACTTCCGACAGTTCCCTCAGCACCCGCGGGTGCATCCCATCTGGACCCATGGATTTATGGATGTCCAGATTGCTCAACTGGTCTCTAACCCATTCCTCATCGACTAAGGCAAACTGCTCCGTTGACCTGACTTCGTCTAAGGTCTCAGGGGTACAGGGCTCTTCAGGACTGCCTGCAGCAGAGTAGACAGAGACAAAGAAGGCATTCAGTAACTCTGCCATCTCTGTATCTTCTGTCACCAGGGCACCCATCCCGTTCATCAGTGGGCCTACATTGCCTCTGGTGTTAGTTTTATCTGCCATGTATTTGAAAAAGCTCTTTTTGCTGTCCTTGACCCTTCTCACCAGGTTTAATTCTAAGGAGGCCTTAGTCGTCCTAGCTGCTTTCCTACATCCTCTAGCAGCAGCCTTATATTCCTCCCAAGTGGCCAGCCCCTCCTTCCATGACCTGTAAACTCTCCTCTTCCACTTGAGCATACCCAGCAATTCCCTATTTAGCCACGCAGGTCTCCTGGCCCTCTTCCTTGACTTCCTACGTGTCGGGATGCTCCGATCTTGAGCTCGGAAAAAGCAATCCTTGAATGCCAACCAACTATCTTGGGCCCCTTTTCCTTCAAGCAGCCTTGCCCATGGGATTTCCCCTAGCAATTGCTTGAAAAGGCCAAAGTTTGCCCTGCTAAAGTCCAGGGTTGCAATTCTACTTGGTATTCTACTAGTCCTACCACACAAGATCCTGAATTCCACCATCTCGTGGTCGCTGCAACCAAGGCAGCCCTCAACCCTTACTGCTTCAACCAGACCCTCCTTGTTAGTGAGG
Source organism: Pezoporus occidentalis (assembly GCF_034315485.1). NCBI lineage: Eukaryota > Metazoa > Chordata > Aves > Psittaciformes > Psittacidae > Pezoporus > Pezoporus occidentalis. Next base: position 471,820 of record NW_026914350.1, on the reverse strand, counting down.
ACGAGATCCAGCAGCGCTCCTCTCCTGGTTGGCTCATCCACCATTTGCAGGAGGAAGTTATCATCCACACACTGGAGGAACCTCCTGGACTGCGGCTGGGTTGCTGAGTGGTCCTTCCAGCAAACATCAGGGAAGTTAAAATCCCCCACGACGACCACGGCCTGTGACTGTAAGGCCGCTCTCAGCTGCCTGTAGAAGGCCTCGTCAACTTCCTCACCCTGACCTGGTGGCCTGTAACAGACACCCACAACAGTATCCCCCCTGCCAGCCTGCCCCTGAATTCTCACCCACAGACTCTCAACTCGCTCGTCATCTGTCCCCGGACAGAACTCAGTGCACTGTAGTTGCTCCCGCACATAAAGAGCAACCCCACCACCCCGCCTGGCTGGCCTGTCTTTCCTGAAAAGGACATAGCCCTCCATGACTATATTCCAGTCATGTGAGCTGTCCCACCACGTCTCTGTAATTGACACCAGATCATAGTCTCCTGACTTAGCACAGGTTTCCAACTCCTCCTGCTTATTTCCCATGCTGCGTGCATTGGTGTACAGACATTCCAGGGAGCGAGCTGAGCACACCGATTTCACCCTAGGATTATAGGAGGCCTCCCAGTCTTCATCAATTCTGGAGGGCTGCGCCACTGGGGCAAGCCCAGCTACACCCCCATCCCCCTTCGAATCTAGTTTAAAGCTCTCCAAATGAGCCCTGCTAATTCGTGCCCCAGCATGCTTTTGCCTCTGTGAGACAAACCTTTCCCACTTGTCATTGTCCAGACTGGTGCCCTATAAAACCAGCCGTTATCAAAGAGTCCAAAGCCCTGCCTGTAGCACCAGTCTCGAAGCCAATCATTTATGAACTGAATCTTCCCATTCCTTCCCACATCATCAGTGGAAGATGGAAGGAGTGAGGAGAAGATCACTTGAGCCCCAGACTCGTTCACCATCCGCCCCAAGGCCCTTTGGTCTTTCTTCATCACCCTCAGACTGCGGGAAGCAGCTTCCCCCTCACCTGTCTGGAAGACCAGCAGCGGGTAGTAGTCTGTCGGGTGCATCAGGTTGGGGAGCGCCCTGGTGATATCCCTGATCCGGGCTCCAGGCAGACTACACACTTCCCTATGATGAGGGTCAACTCTGCATATCGGGCCCTCTGTTCCTCTCAGAAGGGAATCGCCTACTACAATGACCCTTCTTTCTTTCTTTCTTATCAGAGGCAGTCTTGAGGTGCAAAGTCGACCGCCTTTTCCTATGTGGCCTTGTAGGCTGGCCTTGCACCACATTCTCACCTACCTCCCGTTCAAGATCCAGGGCCTCAAACCTATTACGGAGGGACACCTGTGTTGTAGCACAGCCATGTACACAATCCAACTATCCTGCTCCCATTCACATTTTTTCAACACTAATCCTTTCCCCTTACTCTTCAACGCAAAGCAGCAATACACAAGTGCAGTTATGTGAAGCACACAAACTGCATCTTTGAATATGCTTTGTGAGTATTTATACATCACCCATGTCCATATACGGAGATACAAAATTTTACTGTTGAGGAACCAGCAAAAAGATGCTTTACATGAAGCCTAGAATATATCTGGAAAGTTATTGTCAGGCTGTGACGTACTCCCATTAAGGAATGCATGTTCAGGTAGATAGAGCAGATACTCAGAAGGACAGTAGAAAATTGTTTAGACCAGAAGAGGATTTCCTGCATTTTGTAGTGTAAGATTATCCATAATTCCTAGCTCAATATGGGACCAAAACTCTTTCTGACTACCACCAGTAGAGAAGATAAGGCTAATATTCTCATGGGATATCACCTGTCATTATTGTGATAGTGGTGAATAGGCTATGCCTAATACTAGTTAAGAAACTGTAGTAATAGTTTGGAGAGAAGATCGCATTTTTAGTCTGCTACTCTACTTTTAAATCCTACTCTTGTAAGTGATCCAAGTAAACATCTATGAAGAATTACTGAGGAAACTATCAGCCAAACTAACACTGTCCACTGATAGATATCCAAAGAAGTATGGCTCCTGCTGCAGATTTTTAATCAGTAAATAATACCTGCAACATCTTCTTGAGAAGGATAACAATGAACTTGCATATACAGTTTACATAAAAGATTTAATTTACATTTTGCAATGAAAAAACAATGCTTTAATAAACCTTTTAATGACATAGTTTTACTTTCCCATTCAAATTTAATCTCAAAATTCACAAATATTAATCCACTGCAACCTCCCTCTCATCTAAAAGGAAAAAACCCAAATCCGTTAATTAATGCTTGGATTGCATGATGCCTGACAGAAAACAGGTCTGTTTAGTACATGTTTAAACTCTACAAATACAATTTGCACCTCTACAGAAGGTACTAATCAGTTAAAATACAAAAACAGGAGTACGGGAAAAATCTTTTTCTGTTCATTAGGATCGATACGCACTTCAGTGCATGCAACAAATTAAATATGGGCACAAATTCCTAATCACCAATTCAGAGAAAGAAAAGCCTACACCAGACTTAATTTGTAGTTTTATTGCAAGGGTTTACATTTTTTTCCCCCATTTGGTTCTTATATTCAGGCCTCTACAGCCTCATTCTTGAGACAGAAAACATGAAGTACCACACAGAGCATTGTTTTACATATATCTCATCTACTCTAAAACAAAGAAAACACTATGGTTATCACAGAATCACAAAATGATTTGGGTTGAAAGGGACCTTAAAGCTCATCTAATTTCAATCCCCCTGCCATGGGCAGAGACACCTTCCACTAGACCAGGTTGCTTCAAGCCCCATCCAGCCTGGCCTTGAAGACTATCAAGGATAGGGCAAACACAGCTTCTCTAGGGAACCTGTGCCATTGCCTCACCACCCTGAAAGCAAAGAGTTTCTTCCTCATATCTAATCTAAATCTACCCTTTGTCAGTTTCAAGTCATTCCCCCTTGGAATGTACAGTTTGTTCTCTCAAGATGTTTGGGGCAACTGTATGTTGAAGGCAGACCTGAAGGCAGACTCAAAGGCAGACCCATTTTCCTGTTGTACTTCGTAGATACCAGGATGGAAAAGATGCTTGTTTCCTTTAATGCCGAGCAGCAACAAATCTGTTGGACTTGCTCTCCTCCAGAAGGGTACTAGAAGGGTTCCCACTTCAAACTGCCACTGGAGTAGCATGAAGCAATGCCATCATCTACAATCGATGCAACTGTCTGGTTCCAGGAGGAAAGAAGTAAAGAGGAGGATGGAAGCTGATATGCTACTAATGCTTGGCAGGAAGAAAGAGGAATTAAAGGGAAATTAGAAGGTAGATATTCATTCAGCTGAGGGAAAGTGTTAATAAGGTCTTAAATCTGTAATTAACAAACAACCTCCAAAACACACCTGAAAAGCTTATTACATATTACAGATGCTGAAGGAAAACCCTCCCTCTTCTGTTTTATTTCAGCTATTTGTGATGTATAAAAACTGATACAGAAAAACATTAGGCCAGCAAGCAATATAAAGTAAATAGAAAAGTCTATTGCACTTCAGCTTTCTGTTGTTTTGGGTATTTTTTTATTTACCATAATATTGTATAAAATTATGGTATAATATGAAAAAGAAATGGATTAAGCAGGTCATTATTTGTTTTCTATTGTGGATATTGTCTTACCTAGTAGTGGCGCATACACGGCTGTTTTGTTATTGCTCAGTCACTGAAGCAACATAGATGAAATAAAATGAGCAACAAACCATGTCATCTCTCCCATGGGAGAAAGGTAAATGTTAAAAGAACACAGGGGTTTACTGTTTAATAGGAAGTTTTTCATCATGATAATTAGAAGTTGCAACATCTTAGTACCATTAATTTGTACACACTGTTAACCTATATGATGCCATTTTTAACTTTACTGTTGACTTTAATAGGGCCAAAATTTCACTTAAAACTTCCGCTTCCTATCAGAAATAATTTCCTTCTATTCTGTGCAAATGGTTTAAATCAAAATTAATTAGATTAGCTTTGCATATTTCACATGCATTTTTTAACTTCTTGCTTATCCAAAAATATATTCACTGCTATGGATACTACAAACAAGTAAGCAGTTCAGTTGCTTGTTCTTTTCATAAGGTTCCAACAGCAGTTACATGTGGAAAGTTATAAGAATTCTTCTCAGTCTTCAAATATATTCATGACAGAAGGGGAAAAAGGAAATGCACCATCCTCATGTCTTTTAAAGACAAAAGAGAGACAAATGTCAACAGACTGACAAAAAAAAAGCTTAGGGTCTGTATCCTCTGTTAGCAAGCACAAAGCTACCTAAGGGAGACTGAAGTCACACCATTAGAGATTTTTAGGAAAGATAAGACAGGCACCCTCAACTTGCCTGAGACATTTTTTGGCAGGTGATACATTGACTTTACTCTTAACGTTTCTCATACCCAACAAGGAGTTGATCTTCTTTAAGACTTCTGACAATTTCAGCAAAGTTAGCACCCTTTTCTCATTTGTTAAACAGATTTCGATCTGGGAATTTATTCACATATCGTCTCAAATACATCAATATCCTGTTTGTTGGTTTTGTTTGGGTTAAAAAATAAAAAAATCTTCATATTTTAAGTTACTCTCTAGTATGCTTTACTTTTCATTGTGTTCTATCAGCTTATAAAAGATTATATTCTGGGTGACATCTAAGTGTCTCAGCCTAATTCCCTAGTGATGTATCTTTCCTCTGACAGAATCAGCATACCAAATCAATTCTAAACTTCAGCCTTCCTGCCTAAAACTAAATGACTAATTACAATTTCTTAGAATTCTTAAAGCAACATTTCTGATCAGTCGTATTACCTCTTCAGACAGAAATGTCCCAGAAATGCAGAATCGTAATACATTGCAATACATAATATTTCCTTTGCCGTACAACATCTGTTCAGACACAGGAAGAGTCTATTAAACCATTCAAGAAAACTTAGAATTACATACATATATAAAAGCAATAGATTATTTCCCAGTCACAATTCTTGACAGGAACTAGCATCCCCTCAAAACAAAGCTGGCATGCCAGAACCCCTCTCTTTACCCATTTCCCATGGCACTGATGCTCCTGTCCTCATGCCAGATCCTAATAATAGCGTAAAGTAGAAGTCACCTTTTCCCACCAAGGATCAAATGTCCCAGTAAACTTAGATCTTTCCTGCTCTCAATGTGATCTTTTTTAAATAAGCTTGAATATTCAAAGGACATAAGGAATAAGAAAATACATTTTTCTGCCTTCAAAGAGATCTACCTATAAGAAAAACAAGTGAAGAAGTTTATCACTTCTTTTAATGGCTGTGATGCACTTAGTTTGGAACTCTCACAGTGCTGCAAAGCAATTAATCTCCTAAAATGACTAAGGTGAACTTCCAATACTGTCATCCCCAAGACAACCCAACATCCTCTCCATGTACATGAATATGATACTAAAACAGTAGTAAGCCAATACAAGACCAGGTGGATAGGAAGGGCAAAAGGAGAGAGGACAGAAAACTACTAGCTGTGTTTTCCATTCTCCAACCTTTGCTAACACCTCTTAACTGGCTGGCTCAGTGATGAAACACACCCAGTTTATTATTAAATAACATATTAAAGTTTTTTGCTTTAATATGGTGCCTCAAAAATAAACTCAGCAGAAACATAACCAAAGAAACAGGGAAAATATTTGTATATGCAATGTACATAAAGATAAGATCTTAAGCTGAACTCTACCCTTCTTCAGAGACAGTATTCAAACCTTTATGCCAACCAAATAGGGAAAAAAGGAAAAAGAAAGAAGCTTAATCAGTACTTGTATTTGAGACTTAAAACGTCAAAAGAAGCAGCATGCAAAATTTAGTCACACAACTTTTCATTCTCACTTAACCAATCAAAACGCAAACTGGGATGTTCATGCAAAGGAAATACTATAGATCACGTAAAACAGTTGAATCAAGCCTGCAAAGACTTGCATAAAACTTTTCCAGGGAGCTGCATAATAATGAAGTGCTAGAACTCATTGTTTCATCCAAAAATTATACCAAGAAAAGCATGTTACAGGGAGCAACAAGTTCTGCACATTTTCAAGACTGCACTCTGAGGAAAGCTAAAGCACACCACCTTCATTTATTCTGATTTCCCAAAGTCCTCCAAACATCCTATTTTAATCCTATTTTAACATCCTTTTATATTAAGACCTTCCTGCACTTCAACTATAGAGAATTTCTAGTAGGAGATTTTCATCCTATTTAAGAGTTTTCTACTAAAGAGCATATTTTATTCATAAGCTATAGCCAAATATGATAATTTGAAGAGCATGCAAGTCCCGAGACATGGTTTTGGTACTTCTTCCATCCTTACATGCTCAAGGCAACATTTCTAGACCTTCGATGAAAACGATGATGTTCTAAATTATTTCATCCCAGCATTCATTCTGATCTTTTTAGATCTTGTAATTACTCAGTCACATACTCCCTGCAGAGCTAAACAGACATACCTTCTTCAGAAGCAGCTGGATCACTCACATCACTTCCAAAGTCTGAAAGTTTGTTCTTTAATACTAATGGCATTTCCTACTATGGAATCAAGTTACCATACCACAAAAAAAAAGTGAAACAAAAATTACTGTTAAAAAAATCCTTTGGAATCATAACAGGGGATATCTGTCTTAAATAGGAAAGCATCACCATGCATTACATCTACATTTTATACCATCCTAAGAAACCTGAAAACTAAATTAAAACCAGAAACTTTTCCCCCAGTTAATGTCTCAACTAAAAGTAGTATTAGTAGTAATAATAATAAATAATAATAATAATAGTCACCAACTTTTAAGAAAGTCTTACTGTTTCAGTTTTTAAGTATTTTGGTATGTTCTGTTTTTTAACTGATCAAGACATATTTTCTGCTACACACATTCTTCAAAGCACAGATGGAAGGGGAGTAAGAATTTACAAGACATAACACTGTTATACAATGTACTATACAAAAACCTGTCACTTAAGTTGCAAGAAACCTAGTCATCAATAAGGGAAAAAATACCCTGCTCAAAAATCAATTATGTTGAGTCTTTTGTATAGAGAAGTAGTACACCTTTCAGGCAACTGGTATTAATGAGCAGACATGGCTATAGAATCTCCATTTGTTTTTCTGACAAAGCTGTGACTACTCCAGTCTCTCATTGAAATTCCATTAATCTGGTGCACCAAGGACCAATGCGAAAATCAAAACTCCATCTAACCCTTTATCAGCTCACAATAACCTACAAGTGAACTCTGCCTGTTAGCATACAGCAAGTTATGATTTTGCTATCAATCAGGCTGTTAGCCAATAAAAAAAAAAATCAAGTTAAGAACGGAGTGCCTGGCAGTGCTGTTTTGTTTTGTCTGTCTTGTTTTGGGGGTTGTTATTTTATTTGGGGGTTTTGTTGTGTTTTATCCCTCTTCCAGTTTCTGTAGGGTGTCTGGACATGTAAGCCTATGCATCATTCTCCTTTGCTGTGATTTAATTGCTGCCAGCAATCAAGTCAAAGCATCACTGAAGTGTGCTTGAATTTCATTAGATGATATAACTTATGCTACTTTCCTACAGTACCTAATAAACCATAAAGAAACCAAAACACATATGGCTTGAGGGAATAACTGGAAAATTAGGTGGCCATTTGGGAACTGAGTGAACTTTTGAACCGGAGGAACAGAGAAAAAGAAATATTAAAAGGAAAGACAGACTTAGAATGCACACAGAGATGTGGGGGTTTGACCTTTTCAGTACCTAGAAAATTACATTAGCATTATGAAAAATACATATCATGTTTAGAGTTTATAATCCATCAAAGTTTAGATACTTTGTTAGTGCCTAGCATAAGGTAAAAGTCAAAAGGACAACATAACAATCAGATTTGACAAAAGGCCTTTAGGGGACCTGTGCTAATTTAGTTATCCCATACTTATTGTTAAATGGATTATCTCTCTTGTAATTAATACACCATTAGACGGAGGTCACACAAAACCTCCAGGATTTTACAATGACTGTAAAGTACACGTAATACACTAATTCTTTATCTGTTACCAAGTGGGTGTCTTCACAAATTATATTTTGACAGTAACACCGCAAAGTCAAACAGTGACACTTTCAGAAGTCGTACAAACCTTACAGTCTAACTGATGTGTACAAAGCTAAATGGCTGTTTTGTTTTGGGGTTTTTAGCAGAAAATATATAAAAAATATTTTACATTAAAATATGAAAGGATGCGAATATAAATAACAAACACCTCAGTTTGGTTACCTACAGTTACATCCCTCTGTTAACGCCAAAAGCCTTAATCATATACAAATGTGGTTTTACATCTCCTGAACTAAGCTGGTAACCATCAATCATCTACCTTACAGACGCAGCTTCTTGAGTAGGTTTTAAATATTGGGCATTAACAGACTGTTTAAAAAAAAACAAAAAAAACCACACACACCAAAAAAAAAAAAAAAAAAAAAAAAAAAAAAAACAAAACCCCACACAGTATTGAGCTTCAACAAACTCATTCATGCCTGTGAGAACTGAAACAAATGGCACCTCTGAGAACCAATCCACCTCTCATAAGATTCTCTCAACATACATTTTCATACATAGTCTAGGTAGGCAGACTTGAATGATGGACGACATATGTTAAAATCAAATGGTCTCAGAATAACACACTGGACATTCAAAGAGAAAACAGAAACTCCTCCAATAAATGAAAGTATTTAGAGATCAAAATCTGCCACCTTTTCTCGACTTCTCGTGTGGCACTCCTACAAGATAACTGAACAGGATTTATCATAAAAAGTAGAAATATTAGTGAGGCAAAATAATCTTAAATACAACAAAATCACACCCGCTATATTTCTACCTAAACTGGAATGTATCAGCCAAGATACTGTTGGGCAGCTATTATACATACTCTCATAATTTTAACTTTCAAAATAGGCTAAGAATTATTTATCCAACTGTTCAAAGTCATACAGTATTTCATATACTCTTGCATCAGCATTATTCAGCCATTCATTATTTAGGTTTATGAACATTATAATTTTTTCTTAATTAGCTGTTTTGAAACAAATCTATAATCATATCTCCTATTAAACAGCCATATAATTTTGTCACATACCCTTTATGCAATCAGTACCATGTTATTAAGTTACAATTAGAAATAACACTAAGATTATGTTTGTAAGCAATAATAAATACATGGAAAGTTGCATTCAGCTGTATTTTGGAAAATTAGCTTGGCTTTCCTAAAAGCAATATTCAGTTTGTCTGATAATTACATTTCAACCAGAAAGCAAAAAGGCTTGGTTTTATTTCTTAATAGAAGGTCACATTGCCAACATGCAAAAAACTAAAGAGAAACCCCAAAAAAAGTGTGATTATTGTTACACATTTTACAGAGTTCTGGATATAAAAAAAAAACAAGTCCTTTAGCCTGAATCAATGCTTAGAAGGTTTATCACTTATGCATGTACTTGACTTATCCCTGTTCTGCAATAAACATAATTTTATATCTCATAAAAGCAATTTATGTTTCCAAAGGGAATAATCTGGATAACATAAAATGTGGAGTGCTATGTTGCAGGAAGCATATTTTCATTCAGCAATTGTATTTCAAGATGGAGCTGCACAGTTTGATCATCATATCATGTCAGAAAACATCATTCACTAGTAAGTCTATCTAACTTCTAGTGCCAGAAATTAATATACATAGTTAATTTATTTGTACATATATCTAATTTATTACCAGATATTATCCATAGAAGGTATTTATATTATGTATACAATAAACTAATCTCAAATATGGACACCATGCTAAAGCACGCTTGTTAACTGTTGAAGTATTCAATTGTTCATGTCTTCAGAACAGTCACACTTAGCATTGAATTTAATGAATACAAAATAAAACAAGGAAAACAGCTACAGAGCCTGGATTTTTTTTTTAATGCAAACTCAAATTTGAAATTTATATAATGAAAACATTCTACAAAATACTGTCTTAATGGAAGGAAACACTGTAAGAATAATTAATATTTTATGAACCTATTCTGCATGGAGTTTGCAGAAAAATATTAATCACATAAACTCTTTCATTATTTATTAGATAAATAATACAGTAAGCCATTAAGTAGCGCAATAAAATTAAGCAAGAATCTGATAACATTGAATTAACAAACAATTTGTTACTACAAATACTCAGTTTTAGCCACTGATCTATCTTCAAAAACATATGCATCTACAGAAGCTGCTTTGTTACGAAAAAACATGAGTGTAAAAAAAAAAAAGTGTAAATTTGAGACAGCTTCACTATGCTCTAGAACCACTAGAGAGAGCTCTTCAGTTCCTTTAAAGGTTCTTGTAAGAAAACCATCCAGCTGTAATGCGTATCTGTTTATCTGATTTCCCACACTAGCATTCGTATCATGAGGATCCAATTGCATGCGTTTATAGAAACTGGCAAATCTAGTACATTCTAAGGTAAGCAGTGTCACGTACCATCAGAAGGTGCTTCATCCTCTTTATCATATCGGTCAGATGCTATTGAGAGACTATCAGGAGGTGAAGTAAAAGAGACTTCAGACTGTTCCTCATCTTCCAGTTCTGTAAAAGTAAAAAATACATTGATAGTTAATATACTCTATCGTGCAAACACAGATAGAATCTAAAGACAAGTATTTTTATTAGGAATACGGTTATCAATTCCTATCTGAAATGGAAGAAATCCAATTTCTCATTGATGCTTGTAACAGGTACATTGCACGCTCATGCGCAGCTGTGAGCACTGCTGTTCTGGGGCTACCTTCCAACCAGCCATGTACATGTTGCTGAAGCAGTTTCCCTAAACACTGTCATATAACGAACCCACTCCCAGCACTGCACATCTGACAGCTTCTCACACAAGGTGGAAAGAAACACACAGCACAGCAAAGAGGTGGGCAAGGGAAAACACTGGCAGGAGAAACAGGCAGGGCCAAGCTCCAAAGTTCCGCCCTGTCCATGTGCAGGAAGGAACTGCAGCAACTTTCCTCCAAGGAATTGCCAAACTCCTGCTGGCAGCAGTTTGTCACCCTCTACCCACTTTCACTTTTCTTCACCATAATTAGGCACTACTTTGCAAATTTTGTATGTGTACTCCTCCCATGAAACTAAAAACGGAATCACGTTCTGACAGCACCAGGTCTGAACCGGTGCCTTCATGCAGCATTCTGTTAATGAATTTCTTATGCAAATGAGAGTCCTACAACAATATATATAAAAATCTACATTATGAACTAACCTATGCACTACAGTGATCAGAGTGCATTAAGTGTAAAGGTCTGGGAAGGGTAAAATGAAATCAATATTAGTTGAGGTTTCCATTTAATTAGACAAAATTTAAGTTCTCCCTCTCAAAACTCAGTATATTTTCTCAGATTTCTTTTTTTTAATACCATCTAGGTGAAGAAGAGGGGAAAAAATAAGAAAAGAGAGTGTTTCTTTAATAAAAAAAATAAATAAAATTGAGGAAAAGTCAATAATTAAATATGATAAAAATCACCAAACCAAAATCATAAATCTAATGCTTCAATAGATCAAACGACCCTCAATTTTCTCAAGAATCATATGAAGCTAAATTGCTCAATCTTTGCCTTTTGGTATACTCCCATGGTAAAAGCTTTCCAGAGACCTCCAGGTATGCTTCCCTATTCATGTACTCCCTTTTAGAGCATTGTACCCGATAATTAATTTCTTAGAATACAAAATAAGCCCCACACATAGAGAAAATATTCTTCTCTGCAGACACGTGAATTGCATTAATCAGGACTGCTTAGCTGTGGCTGAGTTTTACCCCTTTACTTCCCATTTAATAACAGAAAATCATAGAAAATTCAGAGTCTGTGCCCAAAAAGAACCATAGCTGCTAGCAAAGAACGGCAAGTTTTTCATGCAGCTAAGACAACAAAGCCTCATTTTTGCTTTGCTGGAGTTCTTTTATATCCCACAACTGTAGAATACCAAATTGTTTTTTCCTTAATTAATTTAGCATGCTTTTCTCAGTAAAGCTTCCTTTCAAGCTCCCATGCTATATAACAACTGCTTTGAATCTGAACCTGACTCCAATCTATTTTTGACAAGGCCATCCTGCAGTAGCACTCCAGCCATCGTGTTAATCTGATCAAAATATTTGCATTTCATCACACCTGTCAAACCAATCAAAGTAAATTATCCCCCTCCAGGATTCACCTCTCCCTCCAAATAGAAAACCAGAGAGCAGATAGCACATGAACAGAAAATATTATGCCATATTTACAACTAGCGTGATTATCTTTCACACTTACATATCAGAGACCAGTTGCCTGTCTGTCAATATATGTATATCTTTATTAGACAATAGACTCCCGTTAAATAGAGCAGACATGATACTCACAACCTATACTGTATCAAAAGTTGCTTCACTCTTTTCCTATCCTGAACTAGAATACTAGTACTAGAATGCAAGGAATATGCACCTATATAGTGTGTGTATATAACTGTATATATACGTATATATATGTATACACACACACATACATATAAGCCCTGTTTGTTAGACAAAAGTGTCCCCATCAGCTATGAATAAATGTACTATCATTTAACCTTCATGAAGGTGCCAGCATAAATTACTATTATGCTGTATTTACAGAGGAAAAATGTTTCCACAAACACCACACTCCAGCACTCAAAATTCACGGGCTGAATAGTAAGAGTAAACCTAAATATATCTAAATGAATAGCACTTGTGGATGATAAATAGGAAAGTAAATATGTAGGAAGAACATCTCCACAGAATTGTGCTCCACTCAGCAATACCTAATCTCTTCCATGTTCTTAAGGGGCTTCTTATGCAAGTTGCAGTTACCTATCTTTTCCATTAAGTCACAATACTACCGTTTCCAAATTATGCTTAGGATTTCAAGTTCAGTAAATGTATTGTGCTTTGCATTCATATAAAAGCCAAATCTAGACACAAGGGGCTTTCTAATACATACATATATATATATATATATATATATATATATATATTTAGGGCACACCATGTACCTACCCCAGGTATATCCTGTATTTGAAACAACAAAAGCTGTGGGCACAGAGCACAGATTTATAATAAAACAAGCACCTAAGTGTACGATATTCAACTTCAAAATGCTCTTAAAACAAAACAAAAAACATGTTGAGGTATTATGAAAAAAGAAGTTACACTCTCAGTGCTTTTAGCAAATTTATATCTTCAAATCATTCTGTAGATGTTAAATCCCGAATAAAGGCTTGAAAACTTCCACACAAGGAGAAAATGGCAGAGGGGAGGCAAAAAAAACAACAAAACATCACACAAATTACTAAGACAAATATGTAAATCCCATATACAGCTACAATACTACATACAGGTATCCACATTTTATGCAAAAAATGTGGAGAATAGGTCACAAACCATAAACAGAGGTACAAGCAACCTGTAGCCTTGCAGGACTAGATCATACGAAAAATCTTCCAATTTTTATTTTAGATTAAATCAATGTATTTGGAAGTTTATATTATACATTGAAATGCAATCCTTAAATTATCTAATTTGTACAAAAGAACTGCAGGCATGTTGATAGACAGCTGACTCAGTCTGCTCTGGAGCTTTAATAAGGAACATTTCACAACATTTTTATGTACTTACATAGGGAAATGACTACAGGCCAGATTCAACCTTGGGATTTTGCCTCCTAATTCTCACAGGGTTAAAACACATCTTAGAAGTGTATGTTACTAATATATAAGGATATTGCTCCTGACAATTCACTGAGAGGGTTCCTGTTGGTTCTGTGGGATCTCCTGCATTCCCCCCTCAGAATAATCTCTGTCTCTTTTCCACTTTAAATGCTCCTCCATCAGTGTGTTGCACTGCAATTTACATCCCACCAAGACAGGCTAGACAGAATTGCATTTGAAGCTGCATGTGTTACTCCTTGAACAGTCAGAGGAGTCAGTGTTGAGCAGCACAAGCCACTACTCCTCTCTTCAGGTGCCAAGTACCTAAAAATACACCTGAAAAGCATCAATAAATTAAAGCAAAGCATTCAACTTGCATTTATGTAATAGAAAACCAAACTACAAAGCAACAATGGGCATCAGGTAAATGTATCCAATACAATTTGCAAGCATAATTGAAAGCACTGCTGCCTAATCAGACATCTAAAAGCAAAGCATGCTCAAACAAAATGTCTATAGACTCATTAGTTGGCAGCCATTCCATTACAATCACACATAATGTCAGTAGTGCCTTGAACCTGTGCCAATGACAACAGCATAAATTTTGCATCTCATTTCTGTGGCCATAAAATTAATGATCAGTTTAAAAATACTTCTTCGCAAAAGTTATTGCACAAAGAAATGCCATGAATGCGTCCCTGTTATGTAGTCACAAGGATAATTAAGGAGTTGATGCTCATTAATATAGTTTCTTGTTTCCCCAGAATACCATATGATTTATCTGGAAGTTGAAAAAAAAAGAAGTTTCATTAACAGTAGATAGTTAGCAGTTAAACAGTAACAAAAATATGCATATGAACTGACCCTATTCTCCAGTTTCTGCAATTTAAACTAACCTTTTGTAGGTTTGATAGCAGAATCAATATTTTGTTATCTGTAAAAAAAAACCCATACAATGTCTTTACTTATTAAATGCTTATTTATTGATTTAGGAAGTAATGCATAGCAAAGGGTAAGTATACCACATTAGGAACAGAGCATAAAACAAACTCTCCTCATTGTAACAAGGGCTGCACTTCAGTCCTTGCCCCCTATTCTGAAGATTTCTAACAGATTTAGTTGGTACAAGCTGAATATAATGAACAGGACCATACTATTTTGTAAGAATCTAGTTTATAAGAAAAATTAATAATATTATTTTTCCCCAAGAATTCATTTTCATCTAAGATAGTGATTATAGCAATGAACTCCTAAGTATTAAAGACAGTGCTTCCACCACTAACTGTAAAAAAAGAGCATCCAAGATGTTTCAGCCAATATCCCTGAAAGAGCCTTGATAGCTCACATCCTCAGATCACTAAACAAAAAAGTCTAGACAGAGTGATGCATTGAAGTTGCTCAAGTATAAAAGAAATAAAACAATTCACAAAAATAAAATGTCATGCAGCTCAAAACACTCTGTCTCTTGCCATTTTGTAAGGTCCCACGTCACAGCAGGTTGAAATCACTTCCTTTTGTCCACTCTCTGCTGCAGTAAGAGCCCACCAAACAAAGGACTGGATGGAGCCATCAAGGAGATCAATGCAAGGTTCTCACTACACAGTCTTTCAGAAAAATAACTAGACAAAGCTGCTTTCAAGCTGGCACAGGTATTCTCTAGCCCCCTAATAGTTGCTGATGCTTCTTTAAGAAGATGCTACTGACCCAATCCACCAGTCACCTTGCCAGACTGGATTCTTTCGACAGCCACTTTCTCAACGTATGCGTTGCCATGCAATCTGCTTCAATACACCCCTTCCTGAAGAGTCTTCTGGAGTCTCATATTAACATGGCTGTTTTAAATGGCTTGTTTTATAAAGGTCAAGTAGGAATTCTTTAGCAGCTATTTGTTAAAACAATACTGAAACACCATTAAGTTTGTAAGTAAATGCGCTTCAAGCAAGAAAAGCAACACAACTCTTACTTGTTGAGCTGTCTCTCATTCTGATGATGGACATAAGACCATTTTGTGCTGCACTGGTGGTTCTGTCTTGTGCTGCTTTAAATTGCACTTAGCAGGGACACTACACAGATAACAACTACATGAAGCTGAAACAGACACCAGTGACTTGCCTACAAGGAAACCCTCCACACTTCCAGGAGAGAGTGATACTTGGCACAATTCTAATGCATCTGATGGTCTCTCCAGAAATACATCATGAAGATCCTCAAAGGACTACACAACAACTAAGCCACATCTTTCCCATTTATGGTTATTACTAATGATGTATTTATGCCCCTGACTGAAAGCTCAAGTGTGTTAAAATACAGAACTTGCATCCACATACTGCTGTGATGACTACAAGCTACTGCCTCAAGTCCATAAAGACTCCTACCTGCTGCCATTTCCTGAAGGGGGGGGGAAAGAGTACAGAAACAAAAAAGGAAATAGCACCTCAACAAAAAACATGGGGCAGGGGAAGAAAATACAAAGACCTTGCATACAGTGCTACTCTGTCAGCTTGACTATTTCCAGGAAGCAGATGTCTCAGGCTCCAGACACTGCTCTACCAAGAGCCAGAGACATCCAAGTCACTTAAAGGTTTCCTCCAGGTACTCCCAATAACTACATAGAACACTGATGCTCTAGAGACACAAATTTATCTTCTCTTATACTACAATGAAATTAAAATGAAAGTGAACCTTCATCAGTCTTCATCAGACTGAAAAGTGGTAGTTAGTAAAGGTTATATCATACTTTTCTGCACAAATAGAGCCGAAGTCGTGTGCCACAGCTCATATATAAGGTACACCAAGTGCTTTATGGGGAACTTGTTCTGCAAATTCCCCTATTATGACTTGATTTGGTTAGTACTTTTGGTGTCTCACTTTCAACACCGAGCCAAAAATCTTTTGAGAAAAGTGATTAAAAATGTATCTTTTACTAAAATAAATGCAAAGAGCAGATGGCAAGTGATCTTCAAACACAAAAACAGATTCTAGGGCTTATAGTGCTTCTGCCAACTTTACTGCTATTTTTAGCATAAATTGAAAGCAAGGTTCTTTTTACTAAACATTTTGGCAGCCACGGTATTGATTCAATTAATCTCAAAACAGAGAAATGCCAAAAACTGTATTAACTCAGGATCTCTGACAAAATCCAGATTTTTATATCCTTAGTGGAATACTAGTCTTATGAAAAATGAATTCAATTTGTATGAGAATTATCTTAGTTTTCAAGTTCTTTCTCAATTCTAAGATCTAGAACAGGTCACTTTGAGTGCGACTATGGCTTTTTGGTTTTGTTTAAACTACTTAGATGAGGAGTCAAATATTTCAAATTAAAAGAAAAAGAAAAAAAAAGCAGTTTCTTAATTTAAGAATAAAATAAATGCAATAAATGTTTAATAACTCAATAAAAAATAAAATTTGTGGAAAGATTAGTATTTTGGGTATTAGTACAATTGTACATTTTCTGTCATAAGAACACCATGCACTTTGTAAATTAACTGTAAAAGTCAGTGTAAAATCAGATAACACATCACACATGAGAATTAAATATTTTCCTATACAACTAATTTTATGTCTTTAATTTTCACATATACCCACCTTCCCAAAAAAGCTTATTTTTTTCACTGTGTAGACACAGAAGATGCTTTTGCCAGCATATTTACTGACCTAACAGAGAAACTAAAAAGGCTTCTTTCTAGGAGGGCGCAAGCAAGTCCCAAAGTTTATCAATCTGGTTGCAAAGAAATATGTATGTGCTTTCTGAAAGTTAGAGATACTCACACAGATGATTTTGGTTTTAAGGAGCCTGGTTCTACTTGTGCATGTGCTCTTCAACTTTTTTTTATTATTCTTTTAAAACCTCTGTGCCTTATTTTTATGAAAGATAAGATTCTGCATGATAGTGGCCAAAGCCCATACACATACAGTACCTTGGTCAAACTGACCAGTTACCACATGCAAAGCCAGCAGAACTTCAAGAGCATGCAACGATGAGAGTGGAGTCACAAGCTGATGACCACAAAGCATAACTGTGGAACAACTCACAAGCTGAAGAAGCTGCTGTTTGAGAAACCACAGTCAAGTTTCATTATGTTATACAGAAGATATAACAATTTTTAAAGCATTTGTTCACTTCTTTCAGCTTCCAAAAGATTCTTCTGAGTGCTTCTGGAAGGATGACAGGTCACAACTCATTAGATTCTTGAAAACAGCTGACACGGTATGATAATTAATGTACTGTGATAAATAATGATAATATGGCCCATAATATGAACTATTCTTCACCTTTCCTTCCAGCTACAACAAAGACTATTTTATTTGCATTAAAAAAAAACTAAAAATGGAGTAACTGCTACCACAAAACAAGGAACAACAAACATCAAGTTTAAATGT
This sequence comes from Pezoporus occidentalis, assembly GCF_034315485.1. NCBI lineage: Eukaryota > Metazoa > Chordata > Aves > Psittaciformes > Psittacidae > Pezoporus > Pezoporus occidentalis. The sequence continues at coordinate 453,718 of NW_026914350.1, read as the reverse complement.
ACACAGTAGTTTTTATTCTTCCTAGTTTGTTTCAGTGCAGTTTCCACATTTCTGCTTCCACCTCTCCCTTTTTCCTAAAGGATATTCTCCTTTTTCATCATATACTTTGAGATATTTCTTTTTATTCTGGAGGGGAGGAGCAGGAAAATGTCTGACCAACACTGGTTTTAACCTCTTTTCAAATGTTTAACCTTTTCTCAAAGGTTAATTTTTTTTTCCCTCAGTTTTTAACCTTTCCTCAAATTTTCCATTTTTTCAAATGTTTAGGTGTGCACAGAGATATGAATGGGCACAAAAGCTGACCTCACTCAGCTGCTGCCGCTGCTTTGTTACACTAGTAGCTGTCCAAGAATCTGACTGCTTACCTCCATGTGGGTCCTTTGTCCTACACCTACACAAGTCATGCCTAATTTGTACAGGCCTGGAGTAAGAATGACACAACCAAATAAGTTTAGCACACACTTCTTGAACTCTGGAAATGATACCAACAACCCATACCATATTTCCTCAAATATTTTGCAAATAAATGTAGGCTCCCATTTCTCATCGTTTGGGGTTTCTTTTCGTATTTATTCATGTAAAGGCACAGAATCTAGAGAAATTTACCCTCACTTGCAGAAAACAATGGTATTACTTTAGGGCCTTCTCATTTTATTGACAAATACTGAAAGAAAACTAAAGTATCAGCATTTGCAAGCTTCACCATCTATATGTAGTTCTACCATCTGAACCAGTAAGACATCATGAGAATTTAAAGGGGCAACATATCCTTCCCAAGAATCAAATGCACTCTAACAAAAGGAGTAAGACTGAATACAACCTTCACAGAAGTCAGAACAAGTTATACAGTAACAGCTGCAGACTATATCAATTAAACCATCTATTTTGATGGCGATGAGATTTCATTAATAAATTTGTTGAATCAGAAAAGAAATTCCAAATCAAATGCCAGTGAAGAAAGTAAGCACAGTAGAATTTTCCTGACCTTCATAAAAAGCAAACCAGTAAACACAAACTCTGCTCTCTACAGACAACTGTCATGTTTACTGGCAATTCACAGCCTCAGAAAGTTATTAAACCTTAAAAAACATGCCCTCTGGAAAGTCAGATGCACTTGCAACGAAATAACTAGCCTACCTTATTTCATGTTTGTTTAACAAAATAACATTTGACTTTTCTACATTTAGTTCTGTTGGACAGTGAGGAAAGGAAGGAAACTACATTTTAACTTCAATAAGGGTGCTGAGGTGCATTATTAAAAAAAATAGTAAACTATTTTAATGCATTTTTTAAATAACCACATAGTTTGAATTTACAAAACCTTGGCAACCTTTGGGAAGTTTCAAGCTGTATTTTCATCTTATTCAAACTGCTATGGCTGTGTAACTTGATTAAACAGAGATAAGAAATGTATGAACTTGTTGTGCCTTGTCACAGCATTACTTGCCTAATACGACTTACATATTTTCACTTTATCAGGAGGCACACTGTAGCCCACACATTTCAACCTCCTTGTCCAGAAACAGACAGTTCTTCAACCACTGCAAAAAAGTGAAGCTTCGCATTGGCTTTTTTGACCTCGCACTGTGACCCTCATACCAGCATCCACAGGCTATAGGTCATGACCTCAAGAATTAGCATCATGGAAATAAGAGCCCTTCCAGGTTTAGTTAACAGAACAGAGCACTGTAGCAACACACTCAGACTTCTCTAAACTGAACTCTGCAGCTTTGTTTTAACTCCACTAGAAGACAATAGATAACCCACACTTCAGTTTTCATTACTTGCACACTAAATCATCTCCTCTCCAACTGAAGGTCTGAGCTCCGGCTGCACTATGGAAACATTCATTCAGCGTGGATCGAAAGCCAATATCATATTGCCACTAGATGATCCTATTAAAAGGTTAAAGAAACATCACTATGGAATTAAAGACTTTTGCAATGTTAAGAGAAAATGGCTGAAATACTTTATCCCTATTAAAATTTTATCTCCTGAGCAGACTGCTTTGCATAGGCTTCCTCTGGAAAACAAAAAAAAAAACCTGCTTACATGGTCTTTTGCAACGCTACGCTAGTCCTAATTAAGCCAGACATAACAAGCTCCTATTCTGAACTATATTTCTAAGCTCATCCTTTCATCAGTAAGCCTTCTCAGAGGCGTTCAATGAAGGAAATGGGACCTGGCTTTGAGCAATGGCTTAGCGAGAACTTGGCAACCGGGAAGCTTTTCCCGCTTCACTCAGCAGGGGGAGCCAGGCCCTTCGTCCGCGGGAGCACCTGGGCACGGCCGGGCAGCGCCTTGCGCTTCTCCGGCTTAGGGTATGGCAGGGGGCAAAAGCACATCACGGGGAGGAAGGAAAAAACAAACAAACAAACAAACAAACAAAGCGCGACATTTACCTTTATCCTGGAACTCTTGAGGGTAGCTGCAGAAAGAAGAAGAAACACAGTAAAGCAATGCACTTGCCAATCCATAGTACTAGAATACAGCACGGAACAGTTGCTAGTTTTTAACAAGTTTTGTAGTTGAAACTTAGCACTGTCAAGTTTTCCTTAATAATTTTTAAGTCTTTATTTTTGGCTAACGTATTTACTCAGTTTTTCTTTTGCCTCTGCAGTTGAGAGAATCCCCTGTCACTCCGAAGAAGGCTTGAACAAAACCAAACTCAGAGCTGCCGTTTATAGGGATATACATCTATTCAGTTATCTTAAGGTATAAACATAAATAAGCATCTTTAGTAAATTTTCCAAATGGTAACATATTCCAAAAAGTTTTGTGCACAAGTAAAACCCACTAAGCATACTTTAAAATAGCAGGTCAGCAGAAAAAAAAAATCCACAAATACTGGGTTTAGTTGCAATAATCTACAAAATTCAAATTTTAAAGTATTAATAATTAACCAGAAATATAAAAATTGATGCAGACCTAAATTTAAAAAGTCATTTTCAAATAGGAATATCTTACCATACTTGATGCTTAAAACACTTCTATTGTTATCATCCCAGAGGGGAAAAAAAACTATTTCTTCAGAGCTAAATCTTGGTATTTCAGAAACAAAAGTAATCATAGGATACAGTATGATGTATAGAGACAAATAATCAGGACAGTGTTATCTTAAACAGCACCTGAAGAAGCGTGCATGGACTTTATGTGAAAAGGAGAGGATTTCACCAGAAATAACTGGCAAATAAAATGCAGCTGCCAAGACCATCTTTATAGACAATAAGCAGTAGTATGTGTATCAGGTTAGTTCTTACAAGTAACGAGCAGGAGAGAAAGGCATGGTCTAGCAATAAGAAACCAAGAAATGCAAACAGAGATAAAAGGCCAGATCTGAGAAATCCTGTATAGGAAGTAGCAGTGTTAGGCACAGCCCAATATGTGGGATGCGAAAGTCGAAGATGACTACAATGTGCATATATTTTACAGCCTGCATGAAAAACAAAATGTTACTAAGAGTGAATTCCAGGAGACAAGGAAGGAATTAGAAATTAAAACAAGACATGAAATGGTGGGGTCACGTAAACAAATGGCAAAGCATTCAGGGTCAACTGCTTCCGTAACTGCAGGTTCCCTCCTTCGATATTTCATCAACAAAAAAACCCCATAGTTGACTCATAAGAATGCAGATAAAAAGTCAGTAGCGCTGTATCTGCGAGTCATCTGTACTGTCCCAGTTTAGCTCAATAACCCAGATGGGAAAGCATGAAAAGAAAAAAAATCCTGATTCCTTAAAAAAGTAGTTCCCTAAGCATTTATAAACCGAATCAAAGGCACACAAACCCTCAATTACAAGACTCTGGGATACATCTCATGCCTTCCCACAGTTAGTGTCATGCAAAGAATGATGCCCTTGCCAGAAGATTGTGCCGTCTTTGAAATTGTAAACAAGTTGCCACAGAGGCAGGAGCATGTCATCAAAGGAAAGGTTAAGAGATATCACACAGGAGTGGATCAGTAGAAAAACAATTTGGAAACAACAGTGGGAAAAGAACAACAAGTACTAGATTATATCCTAGTTGATCAGAGTTGTAAGAAAAGAGATTTTGCAAGTAAAATTTTGTAGCACGAATAAAACTACAGCCAAATCTCTTCAGCTGACTTGTCTGACTGAAATTAAGACACAACAGAACAGAGTCTCAAATCATACCTATTGAGAGAAAAAAAGAGAGGAAAAGGGAAAAAGGCCACAGCGCTCTGCGTGGTCTGTCACAGTACTTCACTATTTTAACACTGCAGAAGCAAACTATAAATAGTTTCCAGTTATGTTTCAATTTGCTATTACAGAGCTAAATGACAGAATATAAAGTAAAGCAAAGTCAGCATTGAACTATGCTGTTTACACCAGCACAGTATGGTGACAGGAAACTCATTCATATTCCCAATGCATTATATTTCTTAAATTTCAATAAGGCTTACCAAAGCAGAGGTGAAGGCAAGCTCTACCGAACCAGGCTGCAATCAGGGTTCAGAATATTACAGCAATTCAAATGGGACAAATCCTTCTGTTCCCATTTCTGACAATTGCAGCAGCTTCAGGAAAGATATAAAGACTTGAACCCATGCAGATTATTTGACAAAATCAGTACCTAAACAGATTTTTGCTAGTATTGTTAAAGGTTATTGAAAGATTGTAAAAACTTTATGTGTGACCTTATAGCATATTAAAGCCTTGAAGCTTACTTACCTTGCCTTAACATTTTTTATCTTCTTAAGAAGAACTTCCCTTTTCTCTTTTGCTTTCTTAGATAAATTTTCTCCTTTTAGCGTTTGAGAAATAAATGTATCAACATCTAAATAAAGAAGAAAAACAAAATACACCTCAAAAAAAGAGAAATACCAATGTAATGAGTTTCTCCTGATACTACTGTGAAAAAAATAAAAAAATTCTTTCCAGACCTACACACAGCATAGTTAACGGACATTTCAGATGTTAAATGAGATACATTTGTTCTCTGATCTACTTATGCTTAGCACAGCAAATCCTATGGTGACATTTGATTCTTGCTCACTTAATTATGCCACATAAGTCCTAATAAATTGCAGTACTATAACAATTACTTTCCATCACCTAAAGTAGAGTATAAAGCTAAAACATGGAAATAGGCTTTATGCATGTATTACTGCCATGTTATTTCAGAAGTGCAAGTTACAAAAATGGCTGAGTGATTCATTATTTCAGCACTAACACCTACCCAGCTATTACTAATATAGGTCACTTAGTGGTTACAGCATTTTCAAATGGCCTCACGTTGCCTCTGAACTCCCTAAATGACTAAAAGTTCATATCAAAAACCTTAATCCTGTAAACAATTATGGTTATTGTGCCTACCTATCAAAGAAGTCAAACTCAAGCATGTACTTGAAGTTAAGCATACCTACACTTGTAGAATCACAAACTAAGGCTCTAATCTGCACTGTAATTTTTAATTCTTATATGGACGATACATTTATATAGTCATGTAAAATCAAAGCATTCCATAAAAGTTACCATGGTTCTTCGTAAATATCCATTCCATAGGATAAAAACAATGCAGTGACTGAGAATTTGGAGGAGTGCAACTTCGCCAGTAGTATGTTTTCTTGATTAACAAAAACAATTGAGAAAAGTAACTGTAAAAGTTTCTTATAGTTACTAATCAATATACAATTATCCTGAAAACTGAAAAGTAGGAATATAACAAAAAAAAACCTGCTTGTTAATTTGGATTTCTCAGATGTATGGGTAACAACTGTTCACTGAATAAATGAAAGCATATGTAAGTAACAAACACCCCTACACAGTGCCTGCCCACTCCCCATACCCAAACAGATACATAGATGTTGGCTCAATCTGTGTAGATGCAAATAGATATGGATAGTACTGTTTTAATCCTGTAACTTTTCCAATCTGATGAGATCTTCCATTTTCATAAATCTAAACTAGCCAATTAAGAACTCAAATATTTGTGAACAAAAGTTCACGTTTTAAAACATTAAATGAATATTCACTGCAGATTTACTAACTGAAAAAATTGACTGCTTTTTTTTTTTCTGAAACAGAAGTTCTGCAGAAATATACCCCACTTTATATTACAAATTGCAAGAAAACAAATTAAGTTACTGTTTGAGAACACTGGCATAGCTATTGCAAAAATGTCATTCTTTATAAATAATTTATGAGATGATTATTTAGATGTTTAGATTGCTGTCTTCACAAAGCATGGCAGATATCTTCTTTTTGGTGTTGGGTTTTTTTTTTTATAAAGTATTTTAGGGTCCTGAAAAATAATATTACTCCCCATAAGACAGAGAAGCTTCCCCATTACATTTTCCAAAGCAGCCCTGAAGTGGCGTGAACAACCACATTCAGTTCTATGGCATTCCTTCTTTAAAAAGACAGAAGGAAAGGCACTTAACATGCGTATTAATGAACCCTGCACACACACCCCCAACAGCCTCTATGCCCTACATCAAGCATCCCTGGAAACATATCTTGCCCTAACCCATAAAAAACTTATACACCTTCATAAATTCCAATTACTAGAATTGCCAATCAAGCAGGCGAACGAGGACCAATGCAGTCCAAAGACCAACCACAAAACCTAGGTCAAAAAAAACAATACTTTTACTACTGAAGGCAAAACCCAAAACCATCAACAGTTTCTCTGTCAGTGAAACCCAACAGGATTTTCCAGTGCAGAACAACCTTTCATTCTGGGAGGTACAGGTGATTTAAATATTTGTTTCTTCAGACTTTTACATGTTTATTTCAAAAATTAGATAGCAGTTTCAAAGTTCCCCCTAGGCAGCAACATGTGAAAGCTTAGAGGAATTAGTCACATTTATAAGTAAGGAACAATGCTTGCACAGTAATCTTCAAACACCAACTAATCACAGAACTTTGCTTCAGAAGTCTTCACCTAAACTCAGTGGGCTTCTTCACTTCTTGGAAAAGCTCAAAATCCAGGTGAGAACTCTGCCATCACAGGTTTTGACTAACTGTCAAAGCTTTTTTCAAATACAAACATTGAGGTAACACAATTACGGAATATGTGGGGAAGAGAAATCAAGTTGATTATCATAAGCAAGAATTTCTACTTCTGACACACACATGATATTCAATAGGATGCTAAAGAAGCAATTTAGTTGAAAAGTACGCTTTACTGTATCATAGATTTTTCTTATCTACTCACAATTACACAGACTGTTATATAGCTTGCTCAAGCCATGTTCTTATCCAGTGTTGTAAATTCATCCTGGATGTGGCAGATGCACAGGAGATGAGTAATTTAATTCCTCTGGACAAGAAGCAAGAAAGTTTAGGATATCTAAGTTGTGATCATCTCTTTACTATCTGTACTTCCAACACTAGGGAAGAGTATGGAAGAAGCAGTCCTGGCTGTCAAGAGAAAGCTTCCAGTGGCTTAACATAAGGGAATGTTTATGCAATTTCTCTTACATTCCATTAAGTGATATACCTTGGAATGATAACAGGACTCAGGACTCAGTATGACAGATACAAGTCATACACAGTGAACTTCAAACAAGCAAAAAAATTTACCTATTTCTCACCACTATTCTAGTCACCTACTTGCTCTTTCTCCAGGATGATCCTCTGCTAGTTTAATGCTATACAGAAAAGGAAAGTGTAAACTACTAGTCACAAGCACTTCAGAGTAGACATGTTTCTTTATGCTTCAGTAGCAGTTGGTCCATTGAGGAATTTAAAAAGGAATAAAAGATAAACTCCAAACAAAACAACTTTGAGTAGATTTCCAACTTAAAAGCACTTTTACTAATTCATTACCACACAACAAACAAAACAAATTATTTCCATAAATTGTTTGTTCTTAACAAAATGAGCACCTATTTAGTATCACACATTGCAGAGACTCAGGTGTTTCCATTGAAAACACTAACATTTCAAAGAGAAATAAATTTTGGAAACCTATTCAACACCTCTTAACATTTTTTAAGCTTCTGTGTTAGACTTCCTGATAGCCTGAACACCCATCTTTGTTGCTCTGATTCTTAAAGCTTGTAATTTTAACTATGCATTAGCCATAGCCCAGAAAAACATGCCTCCAGAAATGAACAATAGCTGCTGATCTGAAAGATCCAATTGATACGATTCACTCACAAATTGCTCTGTCAATACAGGTTACAAACTGACAAAAAAAGGAATTCACACCACAGTCTAGTTCTGTCCGCTTCAACCAGCTCATATAGTTTCAAAGCTTAATTGCTAGTTCATACAACAATCAAAAGCTAAAAGGCCATTTTAATTCTATTTTCAGCTACATTCCTTTTACAAGGAAAAAAAGCTAAGATTTATTTTGCACTTCATTGTTAAAACATTTTGTGGTTCTCGTTACTTCAATGATTATAAACAGACAACACTGCAAGTTTTTCATTGGTCTAAGTCTTTGGCACTATTTCCTTTCATGAAGGCTGAAACTATGCAGATGGGCTTTTTCAAGAACACTGTAAATTTTTAGCCCAAAGCAAGTGCTGTGTTACAGAGAGTTACTCGTAACAAATCACAGCACTTTTGTTGTTTACAGAGTTTAATATCATAATTCGCAGTTAATAAACAAATATACTTAGGACAGAACTACCTCATTTTTGTGTCAGGGTGGGTCAAACACACTCTCATAGAGGCACTCAAAGACTGTTCCCTGGGTCTTCCTTTTTCCCTTCCTCTAACAGATAACCAAAATGTTGTCCATCACACTATCAAAAAGTAGGTCACTTCTTCATCACCTGATGACTTCATACTATTCAAATGACAGAGAACAACCATAAACTGGCAATTAGATAGGTGTATTTCCACTCACATAGCTGAGCTTGAAGGCAGCACCCTGCCCATTACCCAAGGAGAATGCATGCTGCTGTTTTGTGGCTGGACATGCATTCATCATATGACAAGGGACACTTGCGTGGTGTCACCTGCTGGATGCGCTGCCAGTCACACAAGAAGGGAATGGCAGGTCAGCAGAGTAAGTGCTCCAGCCACCAGCCTTCTCTCATCATTCTCCTCCACTTCAAGGCCTGAGAGAGCCAGAAGCTGGCTGCAAGCCAGAGAATTTGGGAAAGCAGACCAAAGAATTTTGGAAGGTAATGCAAGCTAGGCACATTTGTGCACACACACTGTCCAAAGGTGACCGGCATGAAAGAGACTGCATCTTTCAGTTTTACATGGGCTGGCATTAGAAAGCAATTAATTTGATTTCAAAGTTTTCATGCAATTCATTAGTAGGGAACAGGTCTGAAGACAAATTATCAAGCCACATCTGTGACTGCCTGCCCTCCTGAATCAAGAAATACAAAAGAATTTTGCTTCTGCTCTCCCCACATCCTCCCCAGCTACATTTAAAAGTCTCTGTTCAGAGTTTGCTAAACTGTCTTTAAAGAAATGTACATATACAGAAACAGAACACATGATGTAAAACAAAAGTAACTGACACATTTTGTGTCACATTTTGTGAGGTGTCAAAATGTGTCAGTCACTTTGATCAAACCTAACAAGTAGGTGAGCATTCCTTTTTAGCGCAAAGTCCTGAAATGGACCGCCTTTAGAAACTGCTGTACGTTAAATCCCCAAAAGCACGGCTATGTTGCCATATTGCTACACACGAAGTGAGTTTAATGAAAAACATTGAGATTCAATGGTTTCATCTGTGATTTAGAAAGCAGAAATACACACTGACTGCTAAAATTTCTCAAATGAAGCAAATAGATAAGACATCTCTTAAGAAGTTCAAGAAGAAAAATTATAATCAAGGACTACATGCACCTAACCTCACTGGCTGAGGAGCTGAGCATCCTCTCTCTACATTAAAGATGTGAGAAAAGATGAAGCTGTAACATATTAAGCACATCATGAAAAAAACCACACCAGTACAAATCATGATCAAGTTACAAAGTGATTCCAAATGAACTATAATAAAGAATGTTAAGGATTAACCTAAAGATTTACACTGTGTGCCACATTATGCTGCATCTATTGTGGTTTGTTGACATATGATTATGAAAGAAACGTAAACCCAGTCAGATGAGAAAGACAGACTCCACGTTAATTGAAAAAGACAAACTAAGTGAATAATGAGTATATAAAAAATAGCCTGTGCCATTTTTATCACCCGTGTACGACACTTACTCTCAAATTTATCGCAGAGACAATTGAACTATGTTTCAAATCACTGGAGGTTATTTCTTACCAGGAATGCCTCCCTGCATTTTTTCACCTCAATCTTTCTATTTTTATTCCATTACTATTGAAATACATATATATTTCCAAAGCTGTAAATACATGTCAGCTCAGAAAGTGTCTCCGATAGTCACCCTGGTTTATCTTGTAAAGATGGATTCTTCAGCAAGAACCAGCATTCATTAAAGCCTTGGAGTTGCGAAAATGATATTTTGAAGCAAAGATTAAAGTTTTAAACAACAATATCCCTTAAAAATTGAAACAGCCAATGAAGAAGAGCTACACTGTACCCAGGTGGCTTTCTCTACAACAAGAATGTAAGGAGTAAGTCCAGCAACAGCTGACAAGAGGTCACAAAAGGACAGTTCATTTTCTGAGCATCAGGGGTAAATATAACTACTGTAAGGGCCAAAAAATTAAGATGCAAGCAAAATTAAACTCATGCACTGGATCTGCTGTCTTGTATTTTCCCTGCCTTGCCCACTTCTGCATGCCATTTCCAGGATGTAACTGAACAAGTGGGCAAACAATATTAACTGGAAGAAAAAAAAAATAAAGAAATCATGTTGAAAACAAAATGCAATTTGGACAACATGACTCAGCGTTTAAACAAACTCAATAATCTCTTGGTGGAAAAGGTCTCTACCACAAGAACATTGTTTTCTATTTAGTTCTGGGGTTTTGTTTGGTAGAACAAGGAAAATGGATATTGGGACTGGATGTAAGGTTCCATACGAACTCAAGAAAGAGGTTTATGCCATTTTCACAGCAAAAAAAAAATCTTTGTAACTTTTAAAATATGAATACAAAAAATTCAAACTGGAAATACAGCAAAATGTGAAAGGAAAAACGGAATTTTAAAAAAAGTAATAGGACCCTTACTGTAGTCACAGGTATCACAGAGAGAGGGAAGACATAAACAGTAATGTATCTAATGATCATGACATCATCAAGAACTCTTACAAAATAAAGAATTCTTAATTCCAACTAAATCTCCATTACGGGGGGGGGGGGGGGGGGGATATTAAGATTTTTTTTTTCCCAAACAAGGCGACTGAAGCAACCAGTCTATGTTACTGGAAAAATAATATGCCTTTGGGGAAGAAGCAGCCTCCAAAATCCTCCTCAGCTATGGATAAGCCAAAACTTAGAGCATGCATCAAAGAGTAAGGAACAGTAAAAATGAGCAGGCCTCCAACTACTTACATAACAAATAATAATTTGACAAATAAACACCACACAAGTAACATCCTATTTTGCCAAACACCCACAAAATGGTCCTGAACATATAAACATGACAGGGGATACCTTTCCAAAAGAACAGACACAATAGGGCTGCGCTTCCTTCACTAAATTCCCCAAAATTTCAAGCATCATCTAGAAGGTGCAGAGACACAGGTAGGGAAGGAAGAAGTTACCTACACTGCCACACACCTCCCAGGTGTAAAGAGGAAGATAGGATCAACAAAATTACTTTCTCCTCCCACCCAAAGCTCAATCCATGACCAGAGGACCCTGTTTCTGTCTCCAGTGTTTCCTTCCCACCACTTGAACAAGTCAGAGGATGGGATTGTGAAATCTTCACCGTCTTCTGCCATAAGCCTATTGCCACACTGACCTTTCCCTTCAACTTTACAGAAACAGCTTCCTCCTGTTTCCAACTAATGCAGTTAGCCCTGAGCTCAAGCTGTGCTTCTGCCTGGAACATTTCAGTGCCACTGACATGCAACTATAATGACCCTGCCAGCATGTGTGACAGAATTTGTTTTTACGTTACAGATATAATATTGTTTAGGTTCAAAGAAAAGCACTCCCAAGTCAGAAAGTTTCCTGTGCAACTTTAATTCATCCCCTGGTGTGTTTACTCCCATTATCACCATGTTTAACTACAGGAGCACTTAGTATGTTTTCCAGTAGGACCCTTACTTGTTCAGCATAGTGGGTGGACAGTACTCCAACAATAAATCAAGCCTAAGGAGGGATAAGGAAATCCATATGATCACTCCTCCACTTGTTTCAGAAGTTGGAAGTTGTAGGCAAAAAGGCCAAGGAGATGAAGAAGAGCACAATATTTATGAAATTTTGTATATGTCACTGCCTCACTGCTATGTGAATACTGGATTAAAAAAAAAATTGACGCTTCTCACTAGACATTAACTGCATATTCTCAACAGAACCTGATATGAAGAAGTACCCAGCACTTATAATGGCCACTGAATATAGATACCCAACTCACTTTATTTTCTGGAGAAACTAGTACAGTATGGAGACAAGTGAATTTGAATTCTAATTCTGTTCCACCATTGATTAGTTTTTGCAACCCCAGATCACATCTTGTTTATTACACTAATTTTACCGACGGGAAAACAATATTTCCTCATCTCAAAGAGGTGCTGAATCAATACTTGTGAGCCATTAAAATAATACATTAAGAAGCACCCTCGAAGAAAAGCATGCAGAAATTAATAACTACCTACTCACTGCAGTCCTTGTATTGGGTAAGAGTTGCTTAATGAATAGTAAAGATATTACAGAGCTCCCTTCCTTCCTCCATTACCATACATCTTCACTACTTGAATAGCTTGAGCAAAAAGAACCAGGAGACTACATAAATAAAGATTAACAGAACCTAAACATATCAGTAGAATTGCTCATACGGTCTGAATTACTCCAGTTTCTAAATTTCATGCACTTAACTGGTCACCTTAACAAAGAAACAAAAAAAAAGGGGAGGGAGGGACGACGGACGACTATGAGAGGTTAGCAACACACAAACTGTAAAAAGTAATGTCGTATTTTTTTTTTTAAAAAGATTAGTGAATTTTTACATTATATAACCATAATTACCCTTAAATTTAGTTCCCTTTGAGAATTCTGCAAGTCAGAAGTAAAAGTTACAAACGGTTAGTTGTTCCTCACTACCCCATTTCCATCCTGTTGATTTCTGCTTACTCCATAACTAAGCTGCCATAAAATTAACAAGTGTTAAGTTCATTTTGCATTGAGTACCAGACCAAATTTGTGTATGAATGCAAATTAAGTTGAAAATACTACCTTTATAATTGTAAGGATGTATTACATAGCATTTATGCTACCGTAATAACGAAGATTTAAAGATCATAGGTAAATCATCCCATTCTTTGCTTCAGTTCTATAGACAACACTAAAGAAACCACCTCATTTTCTTCCAGAAAAGCTGAAGCCGTACACACAGTACAACCTAGGGGGTTGTACCTAGATACCTAGATATTTAACTTAAGTCATTGATCATAGTGACTCTGAAATAACATACATGCATCCTCCCTGAGGGAAAACAGGTGTTCTCAGTTTCACTTCAAAATACAAACTTTTGTATCACTCTTCCCATGGCAGACTGGATAAAGATGGGGAGAAGAACAAGTTTCAGAAATGAGGCACTATGACAAACAAACAAATCACAGTCTTGAATGATCCCACCTGCATCACACCATCCCCTAAAAAAAACAAATAAATCCTAGAAGCACTTAAAACATTGAAGTGTTTCAAGATCAGCTTCACCTGATCACTGGAAAATAGCTCTGAAATACACACACATTTCCTGTGATCAAAAGCTTCGGAATACAGTAATGTCACAGAAAATACCAGCGTTTTACAAAGGCTGTCTAAGGCTATTTTTACTTTTTTTATTATTATTATTAAGAATCTATGCCATGATAAGAAATCATCGAAAACTTTCTTTGTTTCTGGTGGCTTTTAATGCAGATTTTACTACAGGCGGTATGGTTTGCAAATAATGTACTCACAAATAGCAGCAAAACACTTAAGACAGTTGGCAGAAGTGCTTTAAAGATGAAAAGATGTGGTAAGGGCAGAATGTTTGAAGCACTAACTCTTACAATCAAAGTGTTACAAAAAAGAACAGCCTTCGAAGGTGATGAGCTACTTTACATTCTGGCAGGTGCCCCGTAGTCGAGTAGTCGATTTCAGCGGGAAGATTTTGAAAAGCATTTGGATGACTTAATCAAAGCTACGCAAGTCCCAGTGGCAGAAACAGAAGCTCCCAAAAGAGACTCCCACTTAAATTAAAATTGTTTCAGGCTAGCAAAGCCTTTTATTGCTTTTTCCTCTGGGTATAAGAAATCCCAAACTAGAAATGAACAGTTTATTTTAATGAACAACACAAAATAAATTTCAAAAGTGAAATGTACATGAAAATCACTACCAGTATTTTGAAGTCTCTACTAACGCTATTGCCGATAACCTTTCATGGCGAGCAGTCGTCCGACTCCTATGCTGCAACATACCCGTAAGGACATGAACAGTCAGAGTCACACGTATGTGACCGATATGACAATATGCCAGCAATTCAGTGATATCTTAACTCACTTCCGTACCGCTAGCCTCGGTTGTTTAGCGGGGAAGTCTGCGGGGGTTGGGGGGTGCCGTTAATTCGGGGAAAGGGCCCTGTTGGCACCATAACAGCACGGTGCAACGCAGCCTGAAGGGGAAAATTCCCACGCTCCTTACCCCTGCCCAGAGGCAACGGGCGGCTGAGAACGCCCAGCCGCAGCCCGACGGCCGAGAGACAAGCCAGGAGCGGGACTTCGCTCCTTCCTCATTTCGGGTGCGCCGAGAAGCGGCGGGGAGGGAACCGCAGCCCGGCGCGGAAGGGCGGCCGCCGCCAGAATACAGCGGGAAGAAGTAACCGGGAAAGAGAACTTGACGGGGGGAAGGGAAGCCCCGAACCCACAAAGTGGAAGCGAAGCGCGCTGCGGCGGGGGTACATCTCAAGGGGCTGCTCCCCCCCGCATGTCCCGGCCGCTCCGGCTACCCCGGGCCGTCACAGACCCCGCTGGCCCGACCCCCCCACCGCTGGCCCGTCCCCCCTCTGCCGTCCCTCCTCCCTGCTCACTGCCCGCCCCCCCGGGAAGACCTCCCTCCCTTCTTTCCTTCCTTCCTTCCTTCCTTCTTTCTTCCCTCCTCCTCCTCCTCCTCCCCTCCCAGCCGCCGGCTGGCCGTACCTGCGAGGAGGCTACAGACCTCGTTGGGGATGGCGAGTGCGCCGTGCATGGCGGGGGCAGCCGGGGACACCCCGAGGCAGGACTCGACGGCTCGTCCCAGCCCCGCCAGGGAGGAAGCGGAGGCCCCGCCCCTCGGCCGCAATGACACGGCCGCGAGCCACAGGGGCGGGGCTTTCTGCACCGGGGGTGGAGCTTACCGCAATGGAGGCGGGGTTCAGCCATGCTTTCCCCGCCCTCTGGTTTCGCGCATGCGCAGGAGAAGTTGGCTATTGGATAGGAGTGCCCGGAAGTTGCTCTCTGATTGGTTCATTGGTTGTCCCACCCGATCCTCAGCCCCTTCCCAAGCTGAGCGTTGGTGGTTCCGGCCTCTCCTCACAGCCACGGAGTGGGGCGTAGCCGGATATGAAGAGTGATAAATGTCGGAGCTGGTTTCTCCTAAGTACTTTTCGTGCCTGCATTTGGAGCAGGTGCTGGCTTTAGATCGCTTGATAGCCGGTGGGATGGCGCTGTCCAGGGAACAATGTTCCCTGCCCCTTCCACCTCTTCCCGCCCGCCCTGCTGTCATTGCTAGAGCGTAGGTTTGGGGTAGCAGACCTGGTGTCGTTGTCGGACTCAGGGGTTGGGGTAGCCCACTGCAGCTCAGCCCAGTGCCGCAGCTGTGCGGTGTCCTGGTGTTTGCAGCTGGCAGAATGAAGCCAGAGAACTTGAGGAACTCGCATACACGCGTGAGGCATGCAATGAAATAAGAAACGGAAAGTGAAGCGGTGGGAACTGGCCTGTTGGCCTGGTGTCTGTTAGCGCATATGCGTGGGCAGCGGCAGGAAGAGATGCTGTTTCTAAGCAACGCGGGTGGGCTGTTGGAAGGGACAACTTTGTGGAAGTTTTGCTTATGGAGCACCTTGGATATACTTCTCCCACAGATCCCTATTCGTATGTATTTGGAGCACATCAGTGATGTAATATGTTTAGTGTAGAAATAGTTAAAGTAAACTCTGACCATGTGCCTTCTGTGACCTTGGTGGTTTTGGCTGTATCTATGTTATTGCTGGAGAATAATGTTTATGTTAGAGCTGCAGTTACGTTAGCACATCTGTATGTCATACCACTGTAGAAAAACAGCAAGGAAAAGAAGTTACATTTATGAAATTCCACATTTATACTACTGTAATTATATTAACACTTGTGGCACAGCTGGCTGTACAGCTGCATCAATCAGGTATTAAACAGTTTTTCATTTCTGCTTGATGTAGCTGTGACAGCTGAAGTTTGCAATGTAGGTATGGTGTTAGATTATATTGTTCTCCTGACCTCTCACATCTCTTTTAATTACATGGAACAACTCATTTCAAATACATCTGGGTTTTCAAAGCATTGCAGCTTTATTACCTGGTTTTATGGCCAGCTTGACTGAAACTCAAGCAGTTAACTAACTGACCTGTATAATGTCACCTAATGATTTTTATGTTATCTAATTTCAAAATAAACATGCACATTCGTCTGGGTCCATATGTGTATAAATATATCTTGCCTCTATTTATATAAATACCTACTATCTTCTGGTATGAAAACATTTGATTAATTTTTCTGTGGTTGGTGAGGAGGGCTCTTTGGGCTTACATTAAATTACACATTTCAGATGTGCAGCCTTGGGAAGCTGCCATAAGGAATGGGAAAATGGCTTGTACTTTAGTTTGCTTGCCCTTTTTCAGGTTAATCATAATCCTGCTTTCTAGTGTTCACTTTATGGCTCTATCCATTTCTGTTCCAGAAAAGTGTCACTTGAATTCTGTTGTAGTCTTTGTTTTGCGATCATGTTTCCTGATAATTTATTCCATATGTTTACCATTTGTGTGGGCTTTCACTGAGTTTCAGAACAGAAAATGAGAAGAAATAACTTACCTTTATTATTCCCTTTTCCCGTGTCCCCTCCTCCCCCCTCCCCCCCCCCCCCCCCATATTCTAGTTACTATGGGTTTTTTCTGCTTATATTTTTTTCTTAAAAACCTCCCTGTTGTTGCACTGCAGACCAGCCCATTACACAGTTAGCAAGATTTGTGACCCAGGCCTATTTTAAGCCTTGTTAAGTTCCAGATTTACTCATAGTTCACTAATTTTTAAATCTACTGCTAATAGGAAGCATAATTCAAAACAGACTCCTTCACTGAAACAAGTCTGGCTTCATCACTGTTTCAGCCTGGTTTCTGTGGATTCCAGAGCTTGTGTCTCATCAAAACCAGATACGCTGCCTCGCCTAATCAGGCCCATAGATCAGGGGTTCTTGATGTGTGGGTAGCAACACCACAGGGAACACACAGAAGTTTGTTGTCCTTCTGTGTGGGAAAAGCTACAAAAACCAGGACTTCAGGAGGAATAGCCTACCTGAAGCTGCAGAGAGCCTACAATAATGCAGCTGTAGGAAGAATAAAGTTTCCCATTCAGGAGCAGCATCACCACCGCCTTGCTCCCCTGAAGAAACCCAACATCCAGCATGCTGGGAAATCCAGTGTTTTTCCATGAAACGTTCCACTTTTCTGCAGCCGTGCTTTTAGACTTTAGATTCTAGGAGAAGAAGGAAACAGGACCTACATGCAGCTGCTGCTGGTTCTCTACATGTCCTTTAACAGAAAATTAATTGTATTACCGAGCGTGCTCCTTGCACTGCTTCCTGCACTATTTCACACAAGCTGTGGCAGCCCTGTTGAGGCTACTCTGTGTTCTCATCTGTTCATCCCGTTGGCTGCCTGTCTTTTTTTGACAGATTCAAAACAAAATAGCTAGTCAATAATCAGAATATTTATAATTTTTAATTATTTAATTACATTAAGCAGTAGTTGGCAAAGATTCCTGGCATGCACATATAGCTGTTAAACGGAAGGAGCACAGACTTCCTTTACAGAAGTGCTTTCTTTATGAAGAAGTGCAAAAAGTTCTGGGTTTGAAAAAAAATGGGAAAATTAGGTCATTGAATGACAGCGCTCTACGCACGGCAACTCTTTATGAATTTTGACTGTGGCTGCTGCATTGAAGAAAAGCTGTGGTGACTCTAGCAGTGGAAAAGAGCCTCTGAACCCTTTGTCCTGTGGCAAAACATCATTAATGTTTCCTTAGGATTTGTTATACTGCTCAAATTAAAATGATTTCCTCACAGGCAGAGTTACATTCAGGACATCACAGCAGTTGTTTTGAGAGTAAGTTTACAAATTAGCTTTGAAACATAAAGAAGAGTTAGTACTTCATGTAACAATTCATTAAAATTTTGTGTATCTTCTTCTGTTCAGAATCCGTCTCCGTGAAAGCTTCCTATTTTGCTGTCCTCTTACGGGCATTTTATACAGAAACAAAATCTTTGAAGCATTCAAGTATTGTTTGCACTGTTGGGTTGCACTGGCTGTACTTCATTAGGATGTGAAAACATGGTCTTGCGCTTAGAATTCAGCCCAGGGAATTCAGCCCATCAAACATGAGCTGAACACACTCTTCAATTTATGGGATGCTTTGATGACCACCTAATGGAACTAAAATGTACTCAGTGAGACCGTGAAAGTTTTGAACACTGAGTGCTTGTTCTTTGTTAGTTTGTAAGATGAAAAATTGCTTTTTTCTACACAGTTTGGAGACCTTAGTGTCACTGTTTCATGTTCTGAGTTACATATCTGGTGTACTTTTCTTTGTTAAGGTGACATGCCATTTATAAAAAAGATTGAGAATAGTCCCCTGAATCATTTGCTATGCACCCTATCATGACTACCTGCTCAACCTTCAGAACTATGATTTTTGATGCTGAAGTCTTTGCCTTTCCAAAGATCAAGCAACAGGGGCATAATTCTTCATTTTTGTATTTGAATATGTTCCAGCAGTGTCTAATTTTACCTAACTAAGAATTACCTCTGGAAAGATTGGTGTTTACGTGATCAAAACTACAGGATAATAAGTATATCTCTGAATGATGTTTTCTAAGCATTACATGTTGTGAGAAGGATTTTTGCCTAAGCATTTCTTTTTTACCTGAGCATCCATTAGTTTGTATAAGATTGTGAATTATCCAATATTTTATTAGACCAAAAAAAAATATAATGTATCTCACCAAGTTCAGTGTCTTGTTTAAAATAATTCTTATTAAAAAAACTTAGATAAAGGCTTCAGAATTTCTCTAAGATCCTGTTCTGAGTTGATTTTCCAGCTGGATTGATTCAAATGGAACATCCTGAAAGTTAGTTTTGGCACAGGTGTGAGATTTCAGTGGACATTTTGTCTCGCTAAAGCCTATGAAAGCAAGCCAAAGGTAACTCCCCAAGTATCACAGAAGATGACCTCTGCTGCTCACCATGCAAATAGTTCCAACAAAGTGTGGAGACTGGATGAATAGGAGTCGTGAGGTTTCAGCTCAAACTAAATCTGTTTGTTCCTGTTTGTATCCAGCCCTTTGTTCTTAGACATCTTAAATCAAATACTAAAGGAATAAAGACTCCTCCTCTCCCCATTTCTCCTCTTCAAGATGTATGGAGATGCTCTGATGGGTGTTCTGCAGCTGAGCATAGTTTTGGGAAGGAATAGGGGAGGGAAGCTCTGTTTGACTAAAGTTAGATTTTGTATAAACCTTTCATTATCCCCTATATAACCTCAATATCTAATTATGATTTTGGAGCAATGAAGAGTGGGTAAACATGCATAAACACCCTGTTGCATTTTCTCCATGTCCTGGGTTCACCAGCAGCACTGCTACTAGCAGTAGTACTCATAGTAGCAGTCATAGCAGTAGTACTCCAGAAGTAAAAACAAAACATCGTTCTTCGAAAGGTAGATGAAATAACAATAAAATCTAGATAACCTCTAATCTAGATTTAGTATTCTTTCTAATTCTCTTAGCCTGTTGTTAACTGTGATATAATGCATTGAGCCACATTTGAAACGAATTATACCATAGGAAATGAGATTAATGAAGAATACCTTTCTGTGCATTTCTGCATGAAGATCCTGTATTCTTTTCTTATTGCAATAATATCACTTCAATCCTGTGTGCCACAAGACACCCACTGTCATCTGAGCCACAGCCCTCTTTTTTTCCCTCCACGCCTCTTATTGTGTCAGTGAGAAGGGGGGCAGCATTTTCAGTGGCCAATTTGGAGGGATTGCTGTGCTGTTTGACCTTTCAGCACACTTCTGCTGGTTGACCAGCTTGCACGCTGAACAGAATAAGTACTCGCTGAGCCTGGATGGCAGTCCTCTCTGCTGTGGTGTCATTAGCCTGGTTGTCTGTCTGTCCTTCATCCAGCACCTGCTGTTCAAGAACTTTTTAAGAAGGTAGTATCTGAAGACTACAGCTACCAGATACAATAATCAGATTTCAGGGAAAAATCAATAGGTGGATAGGTTTCCTTGAGTAATCCAGCAAAATTGTTACTTTGAAGTCTTAGAGGTAAATGTGACAATAATTAGCAGAAGCCTCGAGGCGCAGCCAGTTTGTGTGCCTGTATGCTAGTCATGTGTTTTGTGAGCAGCAGAGTAATTCCCTTTTTCAAGCTCCGTCATCTGTACATTGTAGAAGCAGCAGCAACAGTAGATTTGAGGGGAAAAGGAGGTTTCTAAAGTTGCAAAACTTTTCTCCCTAATGCTACATTTTCCTTCACAAGGAAAATAAAACAGCTTTGGTTTTCACTTTGGTTTAAAGTAGAACTGAATCAAAATCAGGATAAAATATAAATAAATCTTTTGCAATAAGCTACAGAGTACTGGCTCAATGCCTCCAAATTGCCAGTCTTTTAACTGAAACAAAGACAAAGAACTTCCTAAACAAATGGCAGTTCTCAAAGAGACACATTGGAAACCTCCACTAAACATTAGTGAAGTGGTAAGCTAAGAGTTAAAAAAGTTAAATGGAACTGCTGTGTTATTTTTAAAAAGTCAAAGTGCACTTCAGAAGAGTGCTTCCATCAGCCTGAAAAATGAATATATGACAAATTATGGTCTAGGTAACAAGAAGGGTTAAATGTTACATCATATGCATAGGCATTAGCTTTCCACCTTTCTTTTTAAAACAGCTCAAAAGGATTTTTATCTTAATGTGCTTAACTCAGTGTTTTTCATTGCAGCATTTTTAGCTTTTTTATTACTACTTTTTGCTACCCATATGTGATTGCCACAAACAGCAACAAATCCAAAAAGTGTCATAAAATTTCAAATGAAATAGCTGTTCTTGTTGTCTGAATTCAACATTGTTTCTGGGAAACACAGATGAAAATCTTCTTCAGGCTCATATAGAAAGGGGTGGTGCAAATGAGGCAGATGTATAGGCTCATTTCTTGCCATGCAAACTCATTTTCTCTACAAGAGGAACATCATCAATTACCTTGTTTGAAGTGATACATAGATATGTAAAATATCACGCCAAATAAGAAGCATTTGATGTCTCCACTAGAAATTGCATTTGATGACATTTTATTAAAGTGCTCAACTGATAAACTTCACCTCGATGGATTTAGTTTAAGCTGTGAACTAATATTTTGTGAAATAAAGAACCTTGAAAAACTCCTAATGCTAATACACTTTATTTATAAAGTGTCTTCTGGGATATCACATGGTTTACAGTGAAACTACTTAATTAATAAAATAGCTTTTCTCAGCAAGTATTTCTACAATAATGTCCATAAACTACAGTGTGCCTGCCTAAAAGTATTCCAAGACAATCATGGCAATATGCTAAAGGGGGCAAGCAGACCCCAAGCCAATATTGTCTCACTTTTTTTTTTTCCCTCTTCTTAATTTAATAAAAAGCTCTGAACACAGAGACTGATGGGTTTTCAAGTTCTGAATGATGGGCTTTCAATTGATCCTGGTACTTTATAGCTCCAGACACTTGGGGAGCTAAGCACCTTACAAACCCAACCAAACCAGAAATCTTACAGGGTAAAGAGTAGTTATTATCACCAGGCTGTGGAAGCAGCACCCAGGAGAAGAACTGGCTTTGCCAGCATGACAGGGGAAGTATGCAGCAGCATGTGGAAATCAGCCAAATCACAGAAATCCCAAACAAGTACATCCACTGCTGGGTCATAGCACCCTTCCAGCAAGCCACTGTAAAATCCTTTGGCTGTCACCAGCTCATCAGATCATTTGACTCCTATCCTTCCTATGAAAGGTGTTATGTATAGACTTCTTATAACCCTTCGGTCCCTCAGGATCCTTCAGTCTCTGCATTCTAGGACTACCTGACATTCCCACCAGGCACAGTGCAGTCCTGCTAGCTTGGCAGAGCTACTCTATCACTAGTTTTGTTGCTTCATATCTGTCCCAGGAGTGAGCCTGATGCCAACATAATCAATGCTATTAACAGCTAAAATGCTAAGAAAAGTTAGAAGACTGATACACTATATTTCATTTAAGAAATCAAAGCACGCAATGTAAGACTCCTTCCACATGATTGTGTTTGTGTTCAGAGACATCTGTATGAATCTTCCCACATGTATGGATCTTCCCACATTTCCTGGCTTCACCTCAGCCTGCTCACCCATCTATCCTTGCAATTCCCAGTGAGGGCGCTGGCCTGAAAACCAGCTGCCAATTCTGTAGTGTCTGCTGAGCAAATGTCTCCATGATGTATAAAGCATATAAATCCATGAAGTATGAAACTGTTCTGCTTTCATCTTACACTGCTGAGCATTAAAGATTCAACATCCTAGACCCAGTCACTGACAAATAAAAGAAAACAAGGCTAGGGCAGGGAAGGGAGTCTCGAGTCTTCCCAGTCAACTGCTGGTAAGCTTGGTTTTGCCTAATACACTGATCCATCTTGCCCATTTCTGCTTAAAAGTTTATCAGTGCGATTATTCCTAATGAAAGTATTAAATACAGTGCAAACTCATGAGCTAGAGGGCTGTTTTTTCAAGTTTTTCATTACCTACTAAGTAAATTAATTAATGCAAATGAAACTCTTGTGTCATAAAACCTCATCCTGCTCTAATTGAAGACAATGGCAAAACTGTCATTGACCTCCATGGGAACAGGTTCAGGCCCATAACTTTCATATACTGTACATTAAGCGACATAATCAGAAATACTATCTTCTCCCATTAAAATGATACATAGATATAGCATGACAAGTAGCAGCACAGGGACTCATCTGATGGGTGTAATTAGAGGTTTTTAATGACAGGTTAGGTATGTTTAATATGCAATTCCACATTGCTGTTACAGTATCAGATTCTATTCAGGATCTTTACACATAGCATAACTGAATTCAGAGGCAGATGAATGTTCCCAATATTTCAAATTCAGCATTTCTGCTGATTTAGCACCTTCTGAAGCATGCACCATGTGGTGAACAAACACTACAAACAAAGATGTTTTCCACTGAGATTTGCCAGAGATTTAAAACATTAACACTTTCCTGCTCTCCTTACAGACAGAAAAAGTGTTGCTTTCTATTTAGACACAGAGAACTGTGCAATCATTCTAATAGGTATCATTTCATTATCTCTGAAGAATTCAGGTGTGGAGCCAACTCCATGTATTAGTTAATAACCAATCCATTACTTGATTAACTGATTTATATGAAGAAAGCTTATCGTTCATAGATTTGTCTGCTTGGAATTAAGTCAAAACAAGATATTGAAAAGATAATTTTTTCAGGTTTCAATATCTTACAGAAAAATCATTGTGCCAGATAAGAGTGAAATAGACTGAAGAGTAATATGTGCCTTAACAATAGCAGATACTATAAACCCATAAAAACAATGAAAAAATAACCCAAGGCACCACTAATTAAGCATGAGTCAGTGCTTCCAGTAAATTCATGGCAACTGCAAGCAACAGGAAAAGAGTTGTCTATATCAAAGCATTGCCAACTTACTGTAAAGACTTGATCCAAAGGATTTGAATGTCTCATGTATATAAGACTGCAAGTTCATATCCATCTATACAGTCACCTTCTCTTCAGATTCTTTTTTCTCCCCCATAGTTATCAGTAGCTTCTTCAGAAAGTCATCACTGCCTGATATAGTAAGGTATAGGAGTTATTTTATGAGCTGATATGTTTCTTTTCTTGACAAAATATTAGGAGTGTATTTTGTCCAGGAAGCCTTAAGCTAAATACTCCATTCATAAGCCATGACAGGGATTTTTGGAAATGCCTGCACCTTGCAGTTATGCAAATGCCTTTGAGATATGTCAGAACACTGTTTATTTGCACCATACCAACAGCATGTCATCTGAATTAATTTTCACATTTTTGTCCTGATGGGACATTGCTCTGAATACAAAAATTGACATATGTGAGTGCTATGTGGTTAAAGAGTTATTGATGCTTCCCCCAGGTTACCCAAAAGATCCTTGCTCGCCAATTACAGGATTAAATTAAGATACCTTGGTGAATTACATATTGAGAACCCCAGTTCACTGGTGTGTATATTGTTTCACAGAGACGCATCCAATAGTGATGTGAATGGGCTGAGGGTCAGACATACACCGGTACTAGAGTAGTATCATAGACCTAAATAAATGCAATACATAAATGCTTCTCAGCCCTGTCCTGCATGACAGCCTACACCTTGGCGTGAAAACCCTTGTGGGCAGGTCTTTCACTCCTTCTTCAACCAAATCAGGTCACCTGGGGAGCAGAAATTAGGTGGGAAAGACCATGCTCACCTGTAGTCTTTCAAAACATCACTAACTTTTTGTTTAAAATGTCAGAAACATAATAATAGCTGGTGCTGGAATCAGCATCAGAGAAGATTCAGGCTGTATCACATGTACCTCAGGAAGGCTGCGGCAAGATTTGTTCATTTCCTATGCTGTGGCTTCATGACCTACAGATTTGAAGACTCTGTTACTCAGAAGGTTGTCCTTTTTACTCAGTCTCTCTCCCCTCCATATGTATTTTTCTTTCGCTTGTGTGACACTATCGAAGTGTCTGCCTTCAGCAGGTGTCTTATCTGAAAGCAGGACTGCAGGAGGAGAATCTGATCTGTACATTTTTGTCATGTTTCATGACATATTTGTCTGAAAGGAGTGAAGGTGATAGGCTGGTGGGCATAGTGCTTTTATGACACAGATTTCTAGCTTTATCAGCTTTCTATAAAAGGGAATAAGTAATGGTGTCAAGCTGGGCATTTGCTTCTAGATGTTCTAGATGTAAATCAAAGAAGAAAGTTGAGGAGATAAAATGATTTGCTTTCAGTGCAGGGAGTATCCCTGTTACTGGGCATTGCTTACAAAAGAGTACACCTCTGAGGGACATGGGAAGTCCTGTCAGCCCTGTCTATTCTCTTACAGATTATATCACCTTTTTCATACATGAGTACTTTTACAAGCACTGTAGCTGTTTTTGTCTTATGATTGATTATGAGCTCTGAGAGAAGTTTGTTTGCAGACTGGCACATATTAAAGATCCTGCTGTCTCCAGTGTGGATTCTATTAGGTCTTACAACTTTTGAACTCACACTCCAGCCTTTTCTTTGTCCAGAATTTATGGGATCTCCTCTCTATTTATCTTCATATTTTCATGAATTTTTGAATAATTTAAGTGTATGTGAATAATTTCTTCATTTCTAATGAGGTTGAAACTCAAAAAGTTCAAAGACAGTATTGGGTACATACATAGACATGAGTAAACAAATGTGTAGCACCAAGAACACCATACTCTCAGGTGGCTCTGTTAAAATGACATGTTGTGGATAGTATATGCCTGCAGGAATTGCTGTCCAGTTACACATCTGAAGCTGAACATATTATCTTTAATTATAATACAATTACTACCTGGGGTTTTTTATAGCTTCTGCCTGACCACATTCTAATGTGCCCATGGCAAGGAAAATATTGTTTCCATTCCAATTGGCATAATGAGAAAATGCGTTTAATGTGTTGGCTTTAATACAGTATTTATCAGAGGATTATCCTTTGAAATTGTCAGTTTATGGCATGATAATTAGATCTAGTACTTGAAACCTGTCAAGTAAAAGCAAGCTTTCTTCAATAATCTTATTCCTTTCCACTTCACAGGTGGGGCCTAATAAAGTGAACTACTGAAAAGTATTGAGGCAATAATAGGAGGCTTGGCTTTTCAGTACGTGCAAATAGGACTTCATCCCAAGAAATTGCTTGGCAATGTTTCCCATATACAAGATTTCTTCATGAGGTCATCCTCTCCCTTACAAACTGAAAGGCAGAAGACTATGGAGCAATAAAGGATGGAGGGAAAGGACATGATAGCATAACTAATAATTAATAAAAATGTGGTTGGTATATAGGAAACCTTAAATATTGACTTCAGTCCAGTATATTCTGTTGAATGAGATATAGTCTAGCTCAGCCTTACTTGCCCAGCTGGTCATGTTCTGTTTTACAATAGAAAAGCCTTTTCAATGTAAGTACCCTAAACATGAATATAAACTCTGAAAAGTAACAGGGGAAGGGTTATTCCACCTCTAGGAATGGGGAGGTAAAAAAGTTAATTGTTAATTCTAAAATAAGGTCCATGGAGCAGCTCTTCCCTTGTTTCAGCTGAGGGCATCACACTATTGTCAATGATGGGAGTTGAGAGTTAGCATGAAAATTATAAAATTCTTCCCAAATATGAATCTACTTAATATACTGTCCCATTAATTATGTTCAAATGAAACATAGCAAAAGAAAGCCTTCTCATAGAGGTTAAGACTTTCATAAATTTAACTAATTCATTCCTTAATTCTAATTAATAGGACTAAGGAATAATACTGCCTTTTTTTTCCACTGGCTAATCAAGAAGTTCTATCTGCCTATAATAAGATAACACAGTATGGCAGTATCTAAGATATCTGTGATCTTAGC
This sequence comes from Pezoporus occidentalis, assembly GCF_034315485.1. Taxonomy (NCBI): domain Eukaryota; kingdom Metazoa; phylum Chordata; class Aves; order Psittaciformes; family Psittacidae; genus Pezoporus; species Pezoporus occidentalis. Next base: position 426,724 of record NW_026914350.1, on the reverse strand, counting down.
TGCAGCATTTACACTATTTGGATTCTGGAGCTAACTAAATGCTCAAGGAAAAAAAAAAACCAAACCAGGAGCAAAGTGAGCTAGCAGCTGTGCAAAACTGTTGTTCAGAAGGGCCTGTTGCCAAGCTTGAGACCCTATCATGATATTTTAATTGCCTTCTTTTTTTCTTCTGGCTGCCAAAGGTTTTGGAGCCTACTCCAAAGAGGACTTAGAACAATGGCAGAGAGTCCCACTTTACATTGGGAATCTGCACCTTATTTCCACCAGTGTTAAAGGGCAGCTAGGAAGTGCTTCATATCATATGAGTTAAAGCATTTCATGTTTTCATTTAAGTTTTTTAAATGACTAAATTTCTTCTCTTCCCCCTGCAATCACTGACCACATATTCCCATAATGCACTTGAAGGTCTCTTTCTCAAATATTTTATATATGTATACGTATATATATGTAGAAATTTTATCTTTTGCCCTTATAATTATTCCAATAAAACAAAAACAAATCCTGATTGATTTTTCCATGCTACAAATTAGTTCCTGATTTAAAGTGCTATAAATAATACCCTGGACAGTTAATGGTGCATTTTACTCTTTGAGAAGGAGCAGTGGTGTCAAACACTGAAGTAGCTGTGAATCTGAAGGCCTTAACTAATTGCTGAGTTCATGGCACAGATTTTACTCAGACACATGGAAATATTCCATCAAAGCATGTTATTATTTTTGTTTAAAATCCACTTCATTATGCCTGTGAAATGAAACAGTCAAGTGTTGTAGCAGTTATTAAAAAACTCTCTTTCTTGGGCAAAGGAAATCACAAACCATTATGTGTTAAGATACAGTCTTTATAGAATTTTAAGGGCAATAAATGATCATCAATATTAGATTCAAAATCTTGTGTATATAAGGTAATGACTTCTTTAAATGTGATTCCTTATCCACATGCAACTGGTTTTGTGTTATTTTCCCCTGCTGGTGATTAATGGGGGCGGAGGGGACCAACCAGAAAGTGCAACTTCAAAACACTTTTTAAAATGTAAAATTCTGGTTTTGTGGTTTGCCCTTTTTAAATCATTAAGACCAGAGTCCACTATTCAGAAGAGCTTTGTCTGGACCTGTACAGCATGTTCTGCATTGCTGAAAACCTGGTATGACATGCTACAGTTTAAGTACAGTTAGAAGAACCCCTGTTTCAAAATCTTGACTGAACCTGCTTTTTATTTAGCACGACTTATACTTAGAGATGCAAAATCATTATTTAGAAACAAAACTTTTGTGGTGATTGTTCTTCACTCATTTGATTTTCCTTAGGTATACACCATAAACTTCTTGAGTAATAGAGGACTGTCCATCCCATATTGAACCATCTTGAATAACCAGATACAGTTTTCATCATCTTTGGCAGTGACCAATATTTTGTACTTCAGAGGAAGGACAGAAACTTTGCAAATCCATAGAGTCAACTAGATGACTGTGCAGTGGTCATCTGATGCAGTGATATATGGGATCTTAATAACATATCATAAATTTTATTGCTTTGGTTGTAATGCACATTCAGTGGGCTGACACTGTAATACATGAGGTATATTTTCCTTTTATTCCTTCTTCTGAAAAAGAAATGTTAGAACTCTACAGACTGGCAACATGGCATGTAATAATTAAATTCTGTGCAAATTCTGTAGCAATTTTAGGAAGATTTAGGCATTGACTCACTCCACATCTTAAGCTTAAATGATTGATATAATGGAGGCCCACTTTAAAAAATTGACTTAGACAACTTCAGTGATATTGACTTACAACAAAACTTAGGATCTTAAGTGCTCAAAATGCATCTAAAAAAGAGTCTTAAACCATGCAACGCTGCAGGCAGCAATTGCTTGCCACTTTTAAAAATCTAGGTACAAATTTGAATGAGTGCCTAAGTAAACATCCAGAACTTGGTTCAAAAACTGAACTATGGGAAATCCGTCCTGAAAAACACCAGGGGTTTTCCCTACAAATATGCCAAAAGGTGTGCCTGGAGTCATTAGGGAACAAAGACCTGTCTGAGAAACATTATGAAGATTAATAACTATGCATACAAGATTGGAAAGGAGCAAGCAGAGGGCATATTGCTTATTGCCCGTGTCTATCTGGGACTGGGATGAAAAATAAATCAAATCCAGAAAGGTTTTCAAAGACCTTTTAGAAAAAAAATAAGAGTTGTAGCAGGGCGGGGAGAGTCCCAGTATAGGTACAATCTTTCTTCTCACCTCATGGAATATTTGAAAGAAGGCCTGCTCTGAAAGCTGGAGGCTGACAGTAAAGTACAAATGCAACATTTCCATATTCATTTACTGAAGGAATTTTTGCAGGTATCATAGACACTGAGAAGTCTTCATTTTGAAAATTTAGGCATACAAGACGATGAGGTGCGTTAAAATATGTTACCTGTGTTTTGGCCATTTTGTTCTTTAAACTCATCAACCCACTTAGGGAATATTTGACATACCTGTGTAAATGGAAAACCTAGTGGAAGGCTCACAGCCTCCTTACATCTTTATTCTGTTGCACTTGTAAGACACTAGGCACTAAATAAATTGAACAGTCTTTTGTTCTTACACCTTGAAGACAAACAATTAAGCACAGACACATGCAGTGCAGAATGAGAAAGTGTAGTTTTGGAGTTCTTACAAGGAAAGGTTAAATTTCACATTCCCCCACAATACCCTCTCAAGTGTATCATGTCTTTCTTGGAAAGTCTCAGCCCTTTCGGATGTACAGCAGAAATTTTGGAACAGAAAGGAAAAGAGAGAGCTGTATGGGTATAATATCAGAGTCATGGATTGCAGTTATTTGGTTTGAACACCAAAATTGTTCAGGTCAGAGGTAACAAGATAAAAGGATTCAATCAGTTTTAAAGCAGTTTTTCTGAGTTACTGTAACAAACACTTCACTGGTTTTATCCCTTTTGTTAGAAATAATGTGAAGAAAAAGGTATCTGCACTTCACGGGGAGGGGGTGTTATTGTTCAGACCCAAGTCATGTAGAAGAGTGAATCCAGTATGGTTTTGGTTGTCACTGGCTGCAGAGGACTGTGATGTACACTTGCAAAAGACAAGAAAAGAAGAATTTTTTAGTATGTAGCTAACTTCACTGTGAACTTCACTGTGAAGTATCTTTTCACCTAACAAGCACCACCTTGCTACCTGTTGCAGGATTAATCAGATTGGTGCATACTGACGGGATTGGACTCTGGCAGAAAACAGTCAAGGAGCCAGTCATCAGCTCTGTTGGTAGATAGCTTTTTGGAAGGATATACCCACAGGGATAAATTCCCCTTGTAGACGAAAATGCATATAGTGCATACCTGCACTAGGGAGGATTTCTGTGCTTGGAGCATTTATTGTTGGCTTTGCTTGAGGAATATGCCAGAGGTGAGAAGGTTTATTCACATCCAAAGCTCTGCAATTGCCATCAACAGAAGCTGCAGGCAAGATAAGCTGAATCAAACCACATACTCTGTCATGGGCTTAATGCTTCCCTGGCATGACAACTAGTGGGATGGATCTGGTTTTGCAGCCAAGCGTGTAATCCTTGTGAAAGATTAAAACAAGTTTCAGTATAGAATCAGGGCAAATCAGATTTCAAAATAGGTTAGAAATTTCCAGAAGAAAGTTCTTTCTCACTTTGGATTTCTTTCCCCTTGATTTTTTTTTTATTTCTGTCGTTATAATGTCGCAGTCCAGAAGTCAGATAAAGAGATTGCATACAGAACTCCTCTATTTTGTAGGGTAATTGTGGCATTTGCCCTCATCAAGTCCAGTATAGCTGGCTTTTTCTCTTTGCACATTTCCAGACCCCCTAGGTTTTTTTTCCGTTCTAGTCTGCCCTTTAACAATGTCATCTTCCTTCCTTCCTTCCATTTGTCATTTTCTCCCTGCTTTACCCAAATAAGTGGAAAGATCCACACCATTTGCTGAACCATATTTAAGCTTTCCAAATGACCACTAATTTTAACATTGACTTATGGGAAGCAGTCTTAATGCTGAGTAGCGGTATTTGTGACTTTGATAACATTTCCAAATGTCAGCTGCTATCATTTCACTCATAATTGGTTCTCATTACATTTATTTTCATAATTTTCATTTTAGAACCTCTCTAGTGTTAATAGTAAAATGCAGTGAATGTCAAAAACATATAACTCTTCCTGCAGCTCTCCTGAGATGACTCTGTGGTGTTCTTGGACATGAAAAGATTCCGCCCCATTTCTGGACAGCATGGAACATGTCATTAAGAGTATATTTCTGGCATCTTTCAATGGAGTTAGTAATTGATGAATTGTAGTATTATACAAGAAGCACAGCTGCTGTATAACACAAGAGTCTTACAGCTCAAAAGCACTCTACAAGAGAAAAGCCTTCAAAACATAAACCTTTTACTGTCATCTGCAGAATACTGGACATTCACAATGTGCAAATGTCCAGGTTCTAAACTTGGAAGCTGCATTAATGTGGCAGTTAAATTTACTAGTCTGAAAGCTGCACTTGTGAAATATTTATGAATACATGTGGTTGTCACTGTAAATAAACTACTCTGTTAGCTCAACCTCTCTCCTTCTGATTGTTTCCTCTCCCAGTCTTACCCCACTGGACTGTATTCCACAAAATTCAAAGCATGAGCCTCACCTTATTTTAAAAATGCCTACATGGGAGATGTTACACTGTGAATAAAAAACCAAGAGCTGATGACCGTCATATTTTGGTGCAGTCATTTTCACTGTTTTATTCACTAGGAAAGGTTTCAATTTAGTATTCTTTAATGGGAGATTAAATTAGGTTTTCACATGTCTGTGGTTTTTCAAATTAAAAAATGAAGTGTGAAGAATGATTTGAATTTTTTTCCCACAAAATTTAAACTGTCCATTAAGTCATCAAGTGCACTGCTTTTGCAAGTGCCCTGCATTGCTGCGTAACTGAGCTTTGTGGGAGAAGAGCATTGAAAATTAGGCTGGAAGGATTAAAAAAATATGCTACGTGCTTTAAATACATATTGTACCTTTCCTTTTTCTTTGTCCCAAAAAGGTCACAGCTTTCATATTTAAACAATGACTAATCTTACATTTATTCTCCTTGTGATCATTCCCATTACTGGGGAATGTCCCCATCTGTATTTTGAATGGCTCAGAGTCTAAAAAGACTATATAAAAAAGGGAGCATAATGAAGAAATCTTCTGGTTTCCTTATCTGACAGCAAACTCACACCAGTGTGATTTTTCTTCAAGAGGTATTCAGGAGTAGAATCTTTCTCAGTGTAATATTGAATTTTGGAAATTAAAAACTAAGAAATTGTTAAGTCTGGTCTTCCAGTTGCTCAGCTGTGATAGCAACAGTGGAATGACCAGGTTGATTTAGTACATGCACATCTTCAAGCACAGTAGCCCAAAGTACCATTGAAATGTGTTTGCAAGTACCCATGCTAAAGCTTGCGGCTGAGGGAAGAAGGGTTCTCAGATGAGCTCTGCAGCCCATCTCAGCTGCCGTCCACCAGTATAGGTTGTGAGACAACCAGCCAGGAAGCAGCTTTGCAGTAAAAGGCCTCTGACTCCTTGTGGGCACCAAGCTGCACATCAGCCAGCAATGTGCCCTGGTGGCAAAGGTGTCCAACAGCACCCTGGTTGCCATAGGAAGATGATAACCAGCAGATTGGGGGATGTGATTATTCCCTTTTACTCAGAACTGATGTGACCACATCTGGAGTGCTGTGTCTGGTTCTGGGCTCCCCTGTACATGAGAGACATGAGCATATCTGAGCAAATGCAGCAAAGGGCCGTGAAGATGATTAAAAGACTGGAGCATCTGACATACAAGGGGAGCCTGAAAGCTAGGATTATTCAGCATGAAGAAGGCTCAGGGTGATCATACACTAGAACAAATTGCCCAGAGAGTTCGCAGAGTTTCCATCACTGGAGTCAATCAGAACTCAACTGGGCAATACCAACTGGGTGATAAGAAACCTGCCTCAGCTGACCCAGCTCTGAGCAGGAAGGTTGCATTGTATGATCTGCAGAGGTTCCTCTCAGCCATTTGGTGATGGCCAGAGTTTGACCACAGTTCTTATGGACTCTGGGATAAGACTCCAAAGTATGGAGAGCATGGTTCAGAGTTTGTGTAGCTATAAATTTGGCCAGGGAACCCTGCATGGATGTAGAATTCAGGACCTGGGAAAACCCTTCTCTAGAAGCATGCTCTGGTTTAGCTCTAGAACTGTGCTCTGGTGCTTCTAGTACTGTGGATCGCTACAGTCCAGTTTGGCTTGTATCCCTCTTTGCAGCAATGCAGGGAATAGCTACTGAGCCCCTCATCCACATCATCCTATCTAAAAGGGAGAGAGTTACCTGGGGACCTGTTCTCATGGAGACTCATTCACCACTGTCCTGGCTGTGAAGAGAGCATCACCAAACACTGCAGACCATCTGGCACACTTCTGAGCTGGTGAAATGCTGACTGAAGTGTGGATAAAGAGCTCTGCCACACCTCTCCCTGAGAGCGCTCAAAGCAATATCCGATACAATACTGGCATGAGGGTGTGCTCTGCTGCACAGAGACTGCATATAATGAAATCCTTGTTATATAATTCAGCTGATGGATAGGGGTTGATGTACAGTCAACAACTGATACTTCCAGGAGTCAGTATTACCAAAATCTCTATTCATATTTAACTTTTCCCTGCACAGGGGGAGAAAAACAAAAAAAAAGCAACTGCAGATGTCTGTGACACTTGAAAAATCAAAGTCTTTCAAAGTAATAAAGGCAATGCTCAGAAAATGTTATGAACAGTAGCCCTACTACAGTATTTCCTTTAAAGATACATCTGGGGTGAATTAGGGTGCTGCTAAAACTGTGGCACTGCTACAGATGTTGAGGTGTAAACGTGTTTTGCAGTGACTGTAGATATGTGATCAAGTAGAATGCTTTTATTAGGAGCTCAAGCACTATATTTCCAGAGACAGAGAAGAAAAATGCCTTCTGAGTTTGAATTGCAGCCACATCAAATGAAGTCAGAGGTGTTTTCACTCGACTTTAGTATTACTTTTCAACTCCTGCAGCTTAAATGAACCTGCTGATCATAACAGTAAGTATGGGCTCAAAGAATATCCCAAGAGGTGCCATTTGTCACATATTACATCCTTTCCTAATTTGTACACTTACCATGTTGCAGGATTTCACAGGACTGATGAAACCTCCAGAATTTCATGTTTCCCTCAGCAGTCTACCATAACCCTTAGTCTGAATGACATGTATTATTTCCTTGTTGAACGTGTAATGTAGAGGGTTTAGTAAAAGATTTATTGTAAGGAAAACTAGATGTTTTATTTCCAACCTAATTGAATACATTATTGCTCTGAGTTTAAAAATGCTCTGGTGATATATTACATCTCAACACAACTGTACACATGTAATCTGCAGCAAGAAGGTTTATTGGACTACAAATCAGAATACAGCTGTTGGTAAGAGAACTATATAACTTAAGTTACAATATGTTACAATAAAGTTTCACTGTATAAGTCATAGTGGGAAATAAAGTCTGATGAAATAGTTAAGCAATACTTCATTTTTTACTGACTGAAATAATGGTAACTGCCAGAACTCAAATCTTCCTTGTTGTGTATGGATGATAAAAAGAGCCATGGTGAAATCTCTCTGTCACAGTTACATGGAAAATAGTGATAAGGTTACTAATCCCAGTAAGGATTAACTGCAGAACAGCTTCCAGATTTGCCCTGGAATGGAAAGCCTGCTCTAAGCCATAGTCATAGCTTGCCCAAGTATTTGGACACAATGCAGACAAACCATAGAGCAGTGAGGGGAAATGAAATTCTGTCTTCCTTCAGCCAATGCCCAGCAGGCAAGGACTGCCATGCAGCTTGGCCCAGCACTTCCATCGCACCCTTCCTATACCTTCCCACCAGGTTAGGGACTCAAGAACAATGGAAATGCACATGGATTAGGGGCCTCTCTGCTTTGCATCCATTCAGCCGCATGGAAATTTCTGCATCTGAATACCTACAAAAACGAGTGCTGGCACCCGTCTGCATATTGTAGTGCCATTTTGTGATAAGGTCAGCAATAGACACCCTGCTTTTTCCTGGAGATTTATGGATGGCGAATAGAAACTGGTGAGTTGTCGTGGTTTAAGCCCAGCTGTAAATCAGAACCACGCAGCCTCTGTCTCACTCCCCCCCTTCCCCCCACCCCACTCCCAGAGAGGTGGAGAGGAGAATCGAAAGAATGTAACTCCCGCGGGTGGAGATAAGAACAGTCCAGTAACTAAGGTATAACACAAGCCACTGCTGCCACCACCAATAATAATGATAAGGGAAATAACAACGGAAGAGAACACAACCACTCACCACCCGCCAACCGATACCCAGCCCAACCAAGCAGTGATCTAGCGCTTCCAGGTAACTGCTCCCAGTTCTACATCCTGGGCATGACGTGCTGTGGTATGGAATACCTCTTTGGTTAGTTTGGGTCAGGTGTCCTGTCTCTGCTTCCTCCCAGCTTCCCATCCTCCCTGGCAGAGCATGAGGCTCAGAAAGTCCTTGGTCAGAGTAGACATGACTTAGCAACAACTGAAAAACATCGGTGTTATCAGTGCTGTTCCCAGGCCAAAAGTCAAAACCACAGCACTGCACCAGCTATTAAGATGGAGAAAAATGACTGCTACTGCTGAACCCAGGACATGAATAGATTATTTCTGCAGTAAAACTTTCTTCTAAGGCTTAAGTTGTGTTTACAGCATTTTAGGCTGGGTTGAATTTCAGCTGAAATACTACCTTTCACTCCCCTCTTATCTTCTGTCTTCTTTGTTGTGTTCTTTTTTTTTTTGTCGCTTCCCCAGCCATGTATTTTCCAAGTAGCACTTGGTTAAATTATAATCTCTGCTCAGAGTTTATCATTTCAGAAAGTCTGGAACATGACAGTGTTGCTTGCTCAGAGGCAAAGAGAAGCTGTAGCTGAGTCTGTGTGTTACAGCTTTCTGTCCATTCATCATACCTCCTGCTTTGTACCTGAGCTACCTGCATGGGTAACCAAGGAGAGAAAAAATAATAATAATTAAAAAAAAAAATCCAAATAAAATTATTCCAGAGGTCTGCAAAACCTGGGTCTGATATCTAATATGATGGTGAATCTAGAACCATAACAAATTCAAGAACTCTGAAGGTAAATTAATCACCAAGTGGCATTTATTATATAAATATAATAATTGTGTTGCAGTCCTACCTAGAGCACCGGACCTAACTGAAATTGTAGCAATGAAATGTTTATTCTATTCCACATCATTAATGTTGGAGTTCAGTGGGGGTCCTAAGATGAAAGTGAAACAGAGATTTTCCAGATAGTATTTAAGCAGACTTTTAAGGAGCATGGACCACCCTTCTAGCTTTAAGAATGTTCCCTCTACCAGGACAAGTTCTCTTCTTTTGCCAAACCATAACTCCAAGGATTAAAGCCACACTAAATGTCTAAATGCCTACTTTTAGATGTTTGGTGAACCTAGGGGAACTGTTCATCTTTCCATGCTCTTTTTATCCACCAAGTCCTACAAGATGGCCCAGCTGCTCAGCCTGTCAAAAGCTTGTCAGTCTTCCACTTCTCTTGCCAGTGCCATAATATTTCCATTAAAAATAAGAAGTGTTCACTGCACGCTTGAAATTCTCCTCCACAGTAAAGAAGCCAAAGGGTTGTGAATTGCCTCCATCACTTCCATCTGACTAGCACTGTCCTGTTCTCCCTTCCTGTGTTTTCATTACAGATATTACATTTGCCTTTACTTGACCAAATGTACATACTGTTAGCTACCACTGTTTCTTTTTTGTTTCCTTTGTTGTGTGTTCTCTTTTACTGGCTTTTTGCTTCAGCCAGCTAATATAAAGTTACTTTCCCCTGTGCGAAGAGTGTCTTTATGTGTTCCCCTGAACAATTTTCTGAACCAACCTCCATCCATTGTTTTAAACAATTGATCCATGGGCTAAAATGGGAAAACAAAATAATCCTTCATTTAAATGATCAATGGAAAGGAATGACTAGGGGAAGATGTTGATCGCTGCTGCGGCCCTAATCATCCAAAGTGTTAGTGCAATTCAGAGATGGGAGGAGGGGAAGAGATTTACAACTTTGGGAGCTCCCAGGGAAGGAGGTCTGTAAGGAATGGCTCCCATATGGAACTGGAATGCTTTGTACACCCTGGCTTAGCAATTAAATTTACAAGGTGTTGCTAAGTAGCAGTACCCCTGTAAACTCAGCAAACGCTGGAAATGCTGTTACAAAACTAGGGACTTCATTTATTGCTTCTCACATTTCAATAGGGAGAAGGACATTAGCAGAAGGTTGTTCTTTGTACAGACTTCCCATTTGGAGAGCTGGGAGGTGTATTCTGATAAAAGATCTGTGAGCGGATGCAGCATGACCCATTGGCAAAGGCAGGGATTTTAGCAGGGAGGAAAAAAGGTGGAACAAAACAAGCATTTGGATCTGAATTAGAAAATATGTGTCTAAAATGACTGGGCAGTCATTTACTTACACACACACATATATACATGTATATGTATATACGTACATTTCCCCTTGGAGCAAAAACTGCCTTTTAAATTCTTTTCAGTCAAGTTTCACTGACAAACTTGCTTGACGTGCATCAGGGACCTGAAGCAAGGGAAAAAGTAGCCATCACTCATTCTTCATTGGATTTCTATGACAGAATGATCAAATCCTGTAGAACCTGGCATAAGCACATCATTATCAAACCCTGCTTTAGCATTTCTTAACTGATCACGGAGGCTGAGGTCCTTGGTGACTCCTGTTTTCTGGCACTGTTTGTAGTTATTTGACCTTTTCTCAGTGGATAATCCACACAAAAAGCCCTAATTACTTCCCCAGCTTTGAGCGGTCCAGCACTGTGAATAATCAATGACACTGATTTAGGTATTGCACAATCAGATGCTTATGGTGTTTAAAGAACATTTTTCCATTGACCTGTCACAGCCGTAGGACAATACGAAGCACTGAAGTTGCTGTTGTAATCACTAGTTGGCCAAGTGACCTTGGGGCTCTGAAGTTGATTACTAGAGCCTTGATTTGAACAGACACAACACATTTTTAATGATTTCCTTATTTTTATTTTCTTAAAACAGCACTTAGTCAGGATGGATCTAGCAAGATACTGGTGTACTGACAGAACATAAATGTAGCTGAGTGCTTTTTCTGTCTCAACATCGCCTTAATTTTAATTTTGGCTGTTAGAAAGCACAGTGCCAGGAGATATTTTTGCAACATTTTATTTTACATTTGTATTTAAAAGAATAACACAGTTGGACACCTGAATATCTGCTTGCTTCAAAAGTATTCAACGATTAAGCCAGAACAGGAGAAAAGGAAAACAGAAATTGCCTACATATTGCTATAGACTGAAATGTCTGTCAGAGGAATAGCATGAGGATTCTTAGAAATTTAACAGTCTCTCATTTGTTGGGTTCTTCTCCCCTGTTCACGTAATATGAAAATGCTGTTCATTATCCTGGGTTTTAAGCCTACCACCTGCTCAGCTATTTCGGCTTTAAGAACTAAAAAGAGGGAAGAGTCCTGGGTTTGCCCTAGGTTTGGTTAGAATAAAAGCTTTGCTGAGGAGCTTTTTTGCTCCTTTTTAGTAAGGAGCAATTTGGTCAGGCAAAATACATGGTGGAATACCAGATCATTTGGGGGTGACTTTAAATCACACCAGTGTTCCACCAGTGAGACAGAAAATGAAAAGTGTTTGGTGAATAAAGGCATAAAAAGAGAAAAAATGGGATCCTCTTTGCAGCTAAGATGAAACTTTCCTCAGACATGTTTTGGTTTGGGTTTAGGTTGAGGTTTTTTAACAAAACCAGTTCGTCCCATTCAAAGAAGCATATTTCAGCAAAAGACTTAAAGGTTTACTTACTTGAGAATTTTGCAATAATCAGTGTATTTCCTCAGAGAAATCCCAAGCAATGAGAAGCAAACACAAAACAAGGGGAGCACCTCAAACAACACAGTTTGAGGGAAGTCTGTGGATAGCTCCACCATCTTTCCCCTCCCAAAGCAGAGAGGAAGCCCTTCCTCCTAGCAGGGGATCACTCCTACCACGGCAGATTCTGAAGCAGAAGCAACAGGAAAAAACACTTTTATTGTGGAGGTTTTTGCTCTTCCAAACTTCCTGCCATGAGAGGAAAGCATGTAATAGGAGGTAGGGCAGTTTATCAAACAAGAACCTGTGTGTGTCTTCTAAGCAGTTTCCTCTCCTCTGAGAACACTACTGCACTTCTGTTCTCCCGCAAATAACATCTCTTCTTAAGACACCTGCTTATGTTTGTGTCCATCCTGATCCAACCTAAGCAATAACGTCTGAGGGAGTGGTTGTAGAAGTGCTTGTTGTAAAAAGTTTATATTGCAGAGGCATCGTGGGTACAGCCTGCTTAGAATCTGCTTTGGTAGATGCTGGTCAAGCAGCATAAATAACATTAACTGCCCTGAAGAGCTGAAGCTCTCCATCTGCATAGCTCTGCTGTGGATGGCTGGGGAAGAGGAACCGAAGAACAGGCTTCAGCTTTTATCTGAGACCTTTTTCCTCACTCAAAGACAGAACAGGAAAGAAAATGCTTACCAGAGAAGAGGAATAGAATAATGCTGAAGTTAATACGGTTCTTGAAGTGAAAACAGGCATTGCAATAAGCTTGTAAAGAGGTGAACCAGAGTTGTTGGGGCAGCCATCTCCTGTCCTGCTACATTCACATCCTCCCATGGTACACCATAGTCTCCTGAAATATATAAATTGTAGTTGGGTGTAATTCATGATCAGAGACTACAGATAGGTGTTGCAGGATGACAGCAGCAGAATGGCACAATTTTTAGGGATAAAAATACTGGAAAGGAGATGTAGAAAGGGTTATGAATAACTCAGCATTCAAGAATTATACTGCTCCTAGTGATTTCAGTTTGCATACCTAAGCTCTTGAGGCAAACTAACTTTTCAGTAATCTTTGCCAGTTTAATTTGGTGATATTTTTAGAAGAAGCTGCTTTTGAACCCTGTCTCCAATGAACTGAACACAAACATGCTAAGTATGCATGATTTTGTTTCAAAACTATTTTCTACATGAAGAATATTTAGGCTCAACAAATGTTTGTTTCTAGGGCATCACAAACAATACTAAAATTTTCCCTTTTCGTTGCCTCATAAGTGGTCAACACTAATTACAGACTGCTTTAGTCTGCAGTCGAAATTACCCTTTTTCAAAAAAAGATGTCTCTAATGCTACTTAGTATGAGCTGAAATGGTGTGCAGCAGTGCAGCCTCTTCTTTCTAATGATTGACTGAATCTGTGTGCTGTCAGCCTGCAAGGGTATTGGCAGACTTCATTTGTCACAATGTCCCTTCAGCTGGTTGTACCGTGCTGGCAAAGACCAACTGTGCCCCAAATTCCCCAGAGAGGTACAGCTCTGGGTGAGGATTAAGATGCACTTGCTTTTCAGCAGTTGCAAACCAGGGTGAGTTTGAAAACAGGCTGTTGATCTCTTTTTCCACAGTGACTCCATTTCTTTATACCATATGGTTATGTTTATGTGTTCGGTTAAGGGAGAGCTCTAATAGCTTTTAAGGCGGTGGTGGTGTGAGTGCCAGAGAAGGAGCAGTTTTCTAGGGAAGCAAGAGGTTTGAGCTTGGTTTTGGAGAAAAGACATTGTTTATAAATGCCACTTTCAGTCCTTAAAGTCTTTTCATTCAAAAACTGTTCAACTTAATTTTAAAACAGAGGATGACTACAGTAGTTAGGGTTGCCTAGGTGAACCTTTTCTTTGTTAATATGTACAGAAATTATCTTTTTTCTGTGCTGGTTTCACTACTACTAAACTGAGATGAGATGAAGTTTAATTGAAATAGATATTCATCCTCACAGTATTCTGATTGTTCTTTTCTCTTTTAAATGAGATAAAAATGTTAATGAGGCACTTAGCCTTATTTCCACCAAGATCAGAAATTCTCAAGTATTTTAATTTCTCATGTCTTCAAATTATGGGTAGCCCACTACCTTCAGTAATTTCCTGAGATGAAAGAAGAATTAGCTCTCTCACAGGCTGCTGTGGTGGGTATTGAGCTGAACATCAGAGCAGCTGAGGACCAGGTGGCTGTTCAGCAGACTTCCTTAGCGAAGTTTTTTTCATGAGTTCTGAGAATCAAACAAAACCTTGCTAATAAAAATAAGAAAATTTAAAAAATAAATAAATAAATAAATAAATAAATAAACCACTTGCCAAGCTGTGAGTGGTCTTTTCCATGTAACTTTGCTATTAAGGAAATGATATCTAAATAGCAGGCACTTCACTATCCCATTCTGTGTTAGTGCTCAAGAGATACAGTCGCAGTGTTTACATACACTGATAAGACTGTTGATTCTGCTGAAAAGTAGCATGCTAAGTAGTAACTCAGATGAATAACATTCTTTCCTATTTATTGGTTCCAGTCAAATAAAATCTGGTGATTCATAGTGGAAATACAAATACAGTGGTACATCTCGGGAATTCACCTGGGGTCAGATATGAACTCTTACACAGGTTGGCAGCTGCCCCGAAGTTAGATGATGGCACTTAATTCTGTGATAATCTTGGTAATTCAGTTACACCGTGACTCTTAAAAGGTAAAATAAAAGGTAGTGTCTGGATTTTTCCACACTGCTGTGCAGTTGAACTACATGCAGAGACCCTGGCCTGCAGGATGGGGGAGGAGAGTTCCTGCCTCTGTTCAGGGACAAAAATCTGATGGAAAAAACAGCTTTGTTATTTTGTACCAAGAGCAAAGACAAATCTTTCATATGCCTCCTTCCCTTTACACCTCCTATCCCCTGCTTTGTTCTGCTTTGAGTCTTAATGGAGAACAGCCAGTGTCTTATTTCTCGTGACACATCTACAGCTGCTGAGAAAGGCCTTAAAAAGGCCTTTTGTCATTTATGCCCAATTTACATTTCTTCAAAATGTTTTTGAATCCCTTCAAAAAATAAATACTTTGAAAGAATGTATGCTTCCTAAATGCAACATTAGGAAGTATATGCTTCCTAAATATAATATCCTCATTTTTCCCCTGCGCATGAAATTTATTGTATCATCAGATCTGACTGAAATTTACAGTTACCCATAATGTTATTTTGATATATTTGATTTTTTTATTATTATTATTGCATTATGCAATAGAAAATGTGTTTATGGCTTTGTCCTATGAATATTTTTGCAGGAATTTAATCAATACAGATTTTAACCAAGAAAGTTTGCAGTTCTGTTTTGACAGTCATCTCCCCAAATGCTTAATCATTTTGGCAAAAATAATTTTTCCTCCAGATAAATTTCCCTTTCAAAGCTCATATAGCTGCTGCTTACTCAGACAAACCAGTCCTGAGAATCATTTCGTTTCATTTGCATGAAAATTCATATACATTTCCACAACATGGATTTAAGTACAGTCTTACTGCGAAAGGCTATTGTTTATATGTCTTTTTTTAAAAGCAAAATGTGCTTAACAAGTGCCATGGGCTTCATTTGTAGCTTGGTTGATGTTGAATTGTTTTCATTTTCTCAGCCAACAAAAAATCCCTTTTTCTGTAGATATTAGTTTTTGTTCTAAAATTAGACAGTGGAATGTTTTACATAGCATTTATGCTACGATTTAAAGGAGAAAAAGGAAAAGAGCTGGATAGCCCCTCTCAAATCCAGAGTATTGGAATGGCTGTTATTCTGGAAACCCACATAGGAATGGTCCAAGTAAGATCGCTTCCTCCACAGGGATGGAAGGGACAGGATCATTCTGTGAAGAGAAGACCATGTATTAAGGCTGTGATTAAAAAATTAAAAAAGAGAAGCATTCATAGCCTGAGAATTTTTATATATATTTTAAATACATATTTTAAATATTATAAATTGGGGTCTTATTTCTGGCTCCTTTACTAACATGGGTAGCCGTTTATTCCACAGGCAGTGAAATCAATAGGACCAGTTGTATAATATTCTTGAGCTGGGCTGTTGCCAGGATGCATATGAATATTTTATTGTACTCAAAGCTTAGGGAAGGAGACGGAAGTATTAAGGCAGTTTAGAGAGGGGTTATTTGGTTTATCAGTGACTCCAATCTTGGAAACATCCTTTTAATAACCAAAGTTGTGAAATTCCTGGCTTTTTATTAGCATACTTGCAGAAATTCAGAGGGAAACAGATCACAGTACCACTTCACAAGCTGGCTTTGCGGGAAGGAGGACAAAGAAAGAGGTATCTGTGGGGTGATGTATACCTTCTAAGCCTGTGCTTTGGGTTTTGTTGACTTTCTAATCATAGCTTTTAATTCCAGAATGTGTTTAAAATATACCAATAAAAATATGTCTCAAGAAAAGTGGTGCAGGTTTAATGCAAGCTAGCATTATTCTATATAATGTCTGCTTTGTCTTCAGCCACGTTTGCTCTACAGTTTTCATTTTTATTCGCTATGACCAGTATTTGCACGATACTCCAGGACACACCATTCTTTTCAGAGTTGTAGAATTTTATAGTAGCGAATTTGTTCTGAAGCTTTAGCTAGATTTGGGGTTGAGTAATTCATTAGTATAACAATATATGAACAGAAAGAGAAGCTGAGGAAGGTGGACATCAAGGACAGAGATAGAGCATGACTAGTTAGCAAGGGGAGAATAGTGAGTGGCTTTTAGGATAAGTGGTGGGATTGCTGTATGTGGCTGGTTGTCATGTGTGGTGAACTGATTGCAGATGATTGCTGGCATGTCCATGAATAGAAGCTAAAAGAAGTGGACCATGTTTTCTGTCTGTCATCTTATTCATCAGCACCCCATCTGTCTGCCCTTTCTTCTCTGAGTTCCCCAACTAATTTCATCCAAGCCAAATTCTAAAATATATTAAGTTCTTGAACAAATCCTGAAAATTATCGATCCTGTAAAGGAGGAAAATCATATAATTGCATCTGCATGAAGAAGAGCCATGCTCAGCCCTTGATAGAGCAGCCAGGCACCAGCTGTCCTGCAAGGAATTTCTGTTATCCACGTGATGGGAACTCACACCTCATTCTCATAAAAAACATTCACAGATCCTTGACAAGGCCATGCCTACATTCTGCTTTGATGATCCCAACTCACCACATTATTCTCATGTTGTATTTGACTTGCAGCTCACTTATGCCAGCCATACTTTGCATATTCCTGTTAGCTGGCATGGTCACTGTGCATTTTACCAAAGGCATCTGGAAAAATAGCCAGGGAACTAATACTATCTTTCTTTAACTTAACCTGTTAAGTTATGCAATTTAATCAGCACTGCCAATGCCTCCTGGATTGCTCTTCCATCATTCCACACCTATTAGTCAGTCTTTGCTTGCTTAACACTACTTGCCAAATGCTGTTTCTCTGTATTCCTTTATATGTCAGAATTGTTTATTTCTTTCAGGGAGATCTTTTTTATCATGTTGCATTAGCAGAAAGAGCACATTAATGTATTGGCATTAATAGAACTGAGAAAACTAATTTTACAGTCTGCAAGCTGAATGAAAATATTGTATCCACAAAAAGTGCTCTCAGCTTGCCCTGTGAAGTTACATCCTTCACCCTTGAAAAATAAAAAATGCCAAACAAAATCAAATTCGTATAATGAAAACATTTCATTTAGACACCAAGATTTGGGGGAGAGAGGATTAGATATTCTCTTTCTTTGTTAAATTAAGGCATCCTGGAACAACAGGTAGAATGTCTTGAGTGTTCTGGGAAAAGAAAAAAGGAATCAACAAACTTGGCATGAATTTGTCCTTTCTTTTCAGCTGGACCAAAACTGATTTTTCTAGTAAACAAACATCTTCTTTACAAATTTGGACCATTTGTATCCAGTGCTTCATTCTGTATGAGCTTTGGACCTCACTGGCATGGTATAGCTAGCCAAATCACTTGCCATTATTACTGGGAATGATAGTGCATTGGAGTCTCAACCCTGGTGGTAAGCTTGCAAGGGAGAGAGTGGTGCCTAAATGCACAAGACCCCAGATATCTATCCTAGCCAGCCATGGGGAGGTCTCAGATAAGCCTGTCATCCTGACAGGGCAAATCAGTGCTGAAAAGCCTTTGCGCTCCACAGGACTCAGACTGGTTGATAGGAGAGAGTCATCTTCTGATAAGCAGAAGTGCTTTGCTTCCTCTGACTCCCCTGGGTCCCTCTCAGACCTTTCACGCCTCGTCAGCCACCAGTAGGCCACCACACACCAGCAGGCATTGCTGCCATGCAGTGGTGCCCATTCTGCCAGTATTTGATACTAAAGTGGCTAGGCTGGCATGCTCCCTGCTACTGATGCAGGAGGAGTGGTACAGTCCATTCCCTTTTCCTGGTTGTCAGTCATTCATATCAAAATTGAGCACTTTTATCCTAATAAAGCTGCACCCCTGTTGGTCTGGGAAAGGGAGGAGGACTGTACTGCTTTTTAAGCAGCAATATGGTTCAAGTGACATGTGTTTTCTGTAGCCAAAAAAACAATATGCAATGCCAATATGTTACTCAGTTCGCACTCAAGATTATACCTGTTTAACTGGAAAGGCAGATGCAAAACCTGTGTCTTAAACAGGCCCTTAATGTCTGGAACCTGTTAAACATCTCAGGCAGTAATTAAGCTGCAAGTTTGAAAGGTTTGATTACATGATTTCAGCAGAGGACTTGGATTTGTAATCCTGTCTGTAAACATGAGAGTAGTAAAAGACAGAGCCTTCTGCAAATGATTTCTTTTAATGGTTGCCTGTATTAAGAATACTTTACATGTCTTGAAATGAGATACATTTAACTTCAAAAGAGCCTGATAAAGGTGATCACTTTGACTTTTTTTTTCCCAAACTGTTATCATGATTGTGAATTATTTTCTAGCATTTTGAATAGAAGCATTCCCAAAGGGGTGACAAATGAGTTGATGGTCCTGCAAGAGAGGCTTTGCAGTCCTCCTCTTTTGAAGTTCCTAATGATGTGAGTTTCTCAGTGTTTCAGTCCTGGCTGCTGCTCACACCATTCGTTTAGAAGTTATGTGAAGTGAAAATTATCCATAGGCTTTTCTTCCTTTATGCTTGTTCCTGAGAGCTGTGACCAGATGGAAACGTGATGATGTGCCTGTGCATGCCACTGTTGCTAAACTGTAAGCAAAGCAAGGGAAAAGGCTGATTTAGAAAATAAACCCAAGGTGCTTGATGAGTGAAATGTCAAGTAGATTCATGTCTGGCAAAGGACTCTTCCTTGTCCATCATCATCCAATCAATGACACTTGAACCTGGGTTGACCAGGTCACCACACCACCTCTGCTCAAAGCAGGGGGAAATTTATAGGTCACCTTTTTGAATGACAATTAGTACAAGAAGATATGGTAATCCTGCTGCCTTTCAAAGTGTTATTGTTTTACTATGCAAAAGCCTCAGTGTACCATGCACAGCAGTACCTGCTCTCTATGTTCTTTACATGAGGAGAAACAAAAGACCTTTAGGAAACTATCTCCCTAGTGGCTCTTGTCTGATTAGAAAGTCCTCAGGGGATTAGCAGTATGAATTTCACAGCTTGTCCACCCCACTCCCTCATGCCCCTTTGCATTAAGGTTAGAATGATGTGCTTAGATCAAATCAGAAGGAGATTAAAGGAAAAGAAACCCCAGAGCAATTCTCTTTTGCATTTGAATGAATATTTGTAGTCAATAGTCATTTACCATTGCTTTTTAAATATCCCTGAGCTTTAGCGAAACAAAGTTCAAATGCTGCCATAAGACAGTAATATCTTATACTTCCATTTTAGATTAGTTATATCATTTACATTTAATTTGTTATACTTGTACATATTTGCTGTTGTGTGTAATCCTTCAATTTGCTCAAGAGATTTCATCAAGTCCCCAAGAAGATCAAAAGCTTTAAAGGTTTTGTTTGCATTTCCATGTAAGACCTACTACTTTCTCACTGCAAAATGGCCTAGAGAGCATTCTTTAAACCCATGTTAACTGCCAACAGACAGAGCCTGCAGGGGACATCTTTGAGGTGTGCACAATCAAACAGAAATAAATTTTAACCTTTTGTACAACAAAGTGAGGGAAAAAATCCAATTTCCTATGAAACCCTCACTACGTTACCTGTGAAATCTATTTCACCAAAAATGGCCTTTAAAAGGGGCAAATTATGCAGATGGGTTTCCTTAGCAGGGAGTTGTAAAGGATGTTTTAAAAACCACAATATGGTACTAAAAGGAGAAAGATGGGAAAATTCTGTTCTAAGGTATATTCATTTCTATCTGCATCTGTTACCAAATAGCTGTAATAAGAGCTGGTCCCTGCACTAGCACCATCATGCTAAGTAATATCATAAGTCAAACCACTGATTCTTCACAAAGGGAAAAATAAATCCTGCTTAATACAAGCAGGGAGAGTCATGGCTGCAGGACTGATATGCAAGTAAACTCACTCTGGATTCATTTTTGCTCTCTTCTACAGCTGGATAATGTTATTTCTCTGACGGAGTACAAATGAAAACTAAATTTAATCCAGCACACTTTAAAACTTAAATAATCAGCTGCTGAAAAGGTAAAATAGAAGTATAGATCATGGAGCAGAAGGTGCTCTGAGAGTGGATTAGGTTTTTGAGAGTGATTGGCTTTCCATGTAGGCACCTGGTGAATTGGCCACCTTACATTGTGAGCTGTTCAGTTGGAAGCACTGTAGCAGATTCAGGCTTCTTCACTTTTTTGTGGTATTTTATTGTGGGAGAAATCCATCACTAAACGAAACCTATGGAAACAATGCACACACACAGCAAAGCAGTTGTGCATTGCATCCTTCCTAACTCAGATGTGTGAAGTTAACCATGGATTGACCATGTAGCCCAACACAAAAAGCAAAAGCAAAGCAATGTTGTGTGCAGTGTTTAAGACAGCAGCTCACGTGCAGGTCTGTATCTGTAAGCCTGTAGTGACCAGAGTCAGAGTTAGGTGTCTGAGGGCCTTGGGATAGGGAAAAGTCCCTGCTTCTTCCACAGCCACCACTGGAGACTGGCATGGCTCCCTAACTTGGTGTTTATACAAACATTTTCCCTGGTACTACAGCCAGCCAAAAGGCTTTCTGCAGCCCTTGTTTCCCCCTCTTTTCTTGCTCCCAGAGGTCACTGGTCTCTCAACGGTGCCAATTAAGCAGTTTGTGAGGCTGTGTCCTAAACTGGAGGAGCTTGCTGTTCTTTCTGATTTTCTTTGTTAATGGTGCTTTTGGAGGTATTTAATCTAAAACAACTCACCGATTGACCATATAGCAAAATTGCACTAATGGCTGCCCTTAAGCAACCACTGGAATGATGAACAGAGAGACAAAGGAGAAAATGATCAACGAGGCTGGAACCCCTTGAACTGCCTTTGCTGCCAGAGAAAAATGCTCCCCTTTCACATTCCTAAACTTAGCAGTTACTGTGATTGCTCGCCTTTAACACTGCCAAAAACATACATCTGCCTACAAATAATGTTAGCAATACAGCTTCCAGCTAGTGTTCAAGTCAGATAGGAAGCACAGCAGAGCAAAGAAGTGCAATCAATGCAGATTAATGATGCCTGCTTTCATTCATGTCTAGGTATTTCATTGATGCAGATGATAGCCAATCTTTCTTGCTTGTATTTATGCAAGCCACATTTATTTGGTTAGCTTTTGGTTGATTGATTTTGTACTTTTGCTTGTTTGGGTTTTGTTAGGTTTATTTCATTTCATGACAAAATGGCTGATTTATTTCTGACAACAGTAGCAGTTTAATGCAAAATGTTATTGAAAGCTTCATATAACTTATGTTTTTAATTTCTGCAAATACCACCTAGATGCTGTAGGGAAAGACACTGTATAAATCTTAAAGTTAAATATTTACTGTACAAGAGACTTGTGTTAATGAATATTGCAGAGGAAGCAGAGCACACAGATTTACCAGGAAACAACTGCATGGTATAAAACATCTTCCTTGGGTGAAGGCAGATTTTACACACATTCAGACTTCTATGGCTTTATTTGGTTTTGTACTTCCAGATGGGGGTAGTGATCACTGGCATTCACTGGCGGGTGGTGGCAGGACAGCCTTCAACAAAGGTATGAAAGGTTGAGTTCACAGCATAAAAGGACAAGTAGAGATTGTAGCATGGAAGGAAACTGGTGGTAAAGTTCCCTCAGCAAAAACAATACAAAGAATACCTGTAAAAAAATGTTGGTTAAGATACAAGACCAAAGGTACAGATCTCCTTTTGTCATGAACATTCCTGCTCATCTATTTGTCTGTTTGTCTGCATTTTTGTACCTCATTCTGCAGTGCAGTATCTTAAAATCTTCCAGAACTTGAGAGAAAGAAAACCCTAATTTATGTATCTCTTCTCTCATCTTCATCACAGGAATGAAACAAAGAGGTCCAAACTGCTGAGTCTTGTTTTCATCAGTTATAGAGTTTCATAGGTTATAGCCTGTGTGGCCAGTACCGCAAAAAACATTATTTCATTCACTTTTGTGTGCCTTTGTTGCATAGTTTTATATTTCCTTTCATTCAACTACTCAATCTACTAACAATAAAACGCCTGAATTTATGCAAATTATCATTATTTTCAATTCTATTGCTCCTCTTCATTTCCACTCAATTTGTCTGAATTTCTTCACTTCCTTGGCACATCCTTCCCCTTAATTTAAGAGATTAATAAAATGTGATCCCTATGGTTCTTTGCTGGGCCCTTTCATGTGCTTTGAACTTTCAACAATGAACAACAAAAACAGGAACATTTTTGCTACCTGTGCCATTCTTTTACATGTCCCACCAGAGTTTTTTGTTTTATTGGCTGGCGTTTTTTGCCATGCTTGCCAAAATGTGTGTATCTAAAAAATTAAATATTAATCACTAAAGTGTTCAATCGTCTCATGGCCAGTGAAATCGTACATTTCATTACTTAGTCTGGTAACACTAAGAAGTGAGATTTGGTTTTTTTCATTGGTACATGAAAGATCCAAAATGAAAGATCATTGAATAACAATGGAAGTTGTAAGGTGTGAGAATTTTCATCTTTGAGAGAATTTCATGAGGCCTTTGTTCAAAGATCTTGTATTTCTGGTGTTAATTTAGTGGAATAAACAATGATGAAGTATTTGCAAAGTCAGAAGGAGTTTAATCAGCAGTGCTTTACACAACTTGCCATGAGAAGTAGTTCAAAGTATTCCCTGCCATTGTCTCAGATTGGAATCTGGCATTGGGTAGGTGGTGAAATATCCCTTGGATAAAATTCAGCCTGTATCTGCATCTTTGATGTAGAACTTTTATGACTCCTGTGATGCTGAGTAACAAGTTCAATTTGCATTCCAAGGCACTGAGCCCCACTGCTGATATCTCGAGTAGGAGTTCAAGCCCTATTGAAGGAATCTCACTTAACATTGGTGTGAGCTTTAACATGCATTCCTTTTTCCTGTTGACCTCCTCTTGGGGGTTACAGTTGAGTAGCTGAACTTTAGCTGCTGCCTAGATATGTGCTGAGTGTTTGATACACATTGTCATCGTAAGTCCATAAGGAACAGTTGTGCACATTGCCTTTGAGTATTTTTACACATGTTTTCTGATAAGTTACTGAGGATGCAAACACTTTTCTAAGCTCCTTCACCAGATACTGGGTGCAAGGGTAAGTAACACTTGAAACAAAGCTAGAAAACCATTTCCTGAAAAATGTCCTAAAGACTTTAAGAAGCACAAGTACCCCTTAGATCTTTGTGTTCTAAAAGTCAAGGTTCAAGATTATGAATTTATAGTTTAAAACTATATAACACATTTTTAAATTTATTCTTTGCACTATGTTGATTACAATGGACAGATCAAAGGCATTTTCCACTTCTTCAGATGTGTCAATCCTGAGAATATCTCAGTATTAGTACAAAATTTACTACTAAAGAGTGAAGCTAGTTAATTAACTACAGAAGTAGTACCTTGCAGGTCTGACCAATTCAGGTTCTGTTATGTTGTTCTACAAACATGTAGTGACATTCATGCTTGAAGCATTTTCAGCTATATTGACAAAATCTACAAAAGAGCAGGGAAAGACAGAGCATCAGAAATAATAATAGGTATAAAATTCCTATCAGGTGTAGTAAGAAAGACTATTTTGATAGTAATAGAGGCAGGAAGAGAGGAAATAAGAAGATATTACTTTGCTATAACTATCTCCCATTTAGGACCAGGCACTTAAAGGGGTGAAGAGTTAGTCTCTGCTGAATCCCAGGTAGTCATCAGCCTCCCACGTAAATCATAAGTGAAGCAATAACACCTTTCATTAGAACTGGTTCAAGAATTTAAAGACTTGATTAAGTAATTACAGAAATTTTCAAAGGTCCTGGGAAAGTCCAGCCCAATTTCCTAAAAATTAGTAAGAACTCAGTGCCTCATACCCTGTGAAAGTCCCAGAAGGGGAAAGCAGCACAGTGGCATGTTATATCGGGCATCTTGGTAGCCAGCCTTTTAACATTTAGCACCTACAGTTATGCAATAAGCCTCCTACAGTCCCCTCCCCACGAACAGTGAAATTTTATGCCCACAGTTTACTCAGTGAAGTTACAGGTTACTACACCTTACATCTACTATCTTCTTTCAGACCACCTGAATCTTGGATATTGGGAAGAGTCAAATGCTGATGCTGCTTCTCCAAACTCTTCCACTGGGAGCAAATGAGAAGAGCAGAGAGAAGAACTGTGTCAGAGCAACAGAGAAAGTGGAAATATCATAATCTATGTTTGGAAAGAGGGAAAAAAAAGATGTAGGAAATCTCAGGGAATTCTTAAAGTAGATTAAACTCAGAAGTGAAAAAAGGCAAACTGGAGAGAGAATGATAGAAAGTTCAAGGTTCAGGAGCCTGAGAGCAAGCAGCCATGATCTCAGGTATGTCCACACCCATCCTCTGTGTAAAGCTCTCTGCAGGTAGATGAAATGTCACAGAAAGGGCTTGTCCATCTGAGAACTACAGAGAGAGTCAGGCTTGGCCTTGAAGAAATCTATGCCTATAGTGATTTAAGGCTACCCTGCCAGTCAGTGGCCCCTGGTACTGAATTAATGAAATTGGTTTTTTAATAGGGGTGGAGCAATTGTTGCTTGAAGTGCTATGTTTGATTTGAACCATTGCTGCTTATATGTATGGAAAAAAAAAATATTCTGTGTGGAGAATGCACATTTAGACCAGAAAGGAAGCAAGTTTCCCTTGATTTTATTCTCCCAGCCAGTTCTACCAAGAAGATATGGTATAAGAGATACGACATTTTCTTGAGTTGCTGAGCATCTTCACTCCTTCTTGGGGCAGATCCGTTCTCATTTAGACCAGTTATCTACTGGTGTGACTTAACTGGCTTCAGCAGAGTTAGCTGTAGTGACATTATATTAAGAGCAGAGAATTTAGCACATTGACCTCAGTATCTGGTGAAATCATTCAGCTGCCTGCATGCTGAGTCCTTTATAAGGAAGAAACCGAACATCAGAGGAGGGTTTTTTTTCTGTTGAGACATCCCCTGTCTTGGATGCAATGAATTTATTCATCACAGTGAAATGTTAACTATGAGATCTAATGAGCTTCTGTTTCACTACTGATCAGTTAGAGAAAACATGTTGATAGCTACAAAGAGATTGGAAATGGAGTTGAAGTACCTTCTCTTTATTTTCCAGACTTATCCCTGAATCGGTTATGATTTTTCAGTTGTTTTTCTTACTCTAGTCTGCATACCGGAAAAAGAAGAAAAGAGAAGAAAACCCTGGCCCCATAAAGCCTGTGGCAGGACAGTCATTAATTTCAGTGCTGATGGGTTTCTTCTTTTGTTTCCAATTACTAGCCAGCTGATAGAAATCTTCCTTGTAATTCTTTCATTTTATCTTTTTAAATGCATACATATTGTCTCATCCCTCATCACTTAACATAGTTCATGGCAGAAAAAGTCATGTAAACATGAACAGATATTTTTTGAGCTTATGGACAAACAAGATCAATAAGCAGAAATGCAAATATTAGTTCAGTTTTCCTTCCTGGTCTTTACAGAATGCTTTGACTTCACTGTTGCGCAGCTTCAACACAAAAGGAGATCTGGGAGATACCCTACGAATATGTTAACATTAAATAACAAAGGTGAATAACAAAGGTGGAAGAGGGGCTTCTCATGTGAGTTTCAGGTGGATGATGGATGACAATCTTACTATGCTTCTAAGTTAATTCTAAAGTATTTTCTAGTCTTTAAAATAAGAAACTACATCTGTTGATTGCAATTTCAATCATTAAAGACTTATAATGTAGAATTTTATTCTTTCCTCTTGCCTGTAAAAGAGCTTTTCCAAATTAGACACTGAAGACTTCAACATATCTAGAAAGATACAGCAGCTTTTCCTCCAAAAGAGGTATAAACCTTTCAGCTCTGGGCACATTTATTTATATCATGTTCAGTTGTAGCCATTTTGATTAAAATTTTTCAATACAACCTGACTAAGTTACTCATTTGTTACCTTTGGCAGTCAGAAACACAGTAAAATCCATTTGTGAAGTCATCCACCTGTGATCCTCATTGTTGTAAAGTTTTTTGTGAGAATGTTGTGATTCTTCTACTGTCCACTTCAGTTGTAATGGTAATTATAAGCCAAAATTATGTTATGCTTAGACAAAGAATGTAGAACAAGAGGACTTCAGTCCATCACAGAGCTTATCTACACCACAATAATAGTTCCAGGTTTGTTTATTTAATGACAATGAGACTGTACAGCTACTTATGCCTGAATTCTAGTAGGCCTTCATAAAATCTGAAAGCCTGTAAAACATGTATTTCTTAAAACACAGTCTGAGTTTGAAGATGCTTAAGATTAATCTAATTGCTGTGTCTCGCTGACCTCCGTTCAACCTCTTCAACAAAGGAGAGGATACCTGGCTGTATTAAAAAGAGGTGTGTTTTTTAGTAATCTTCTATAGGTATTTTAAAAATAGTCCAGAAACCTCCAGTGGCCAATGGGCAAGAGAATAAAATCCACTTGTCTAATCTAACCTCTTCCAAACATCTGCAGTGTAAGAGGCACATGACTTCCAGGCTGTGAGTAAGCTAGTTTAGTCTTGGGTGTTGATGATCATGAAATTGTTGCCTTTCATAGAGCTACATGTGTTTTTATTTCTGCCAAAGATGATTTCATTACTTTCATCGCATCTGTGTATACATATGCCATGTCTTTTAAATTACATGGTAGGTATATCAATCAGTTTGGCTTTGGCACAGACTACAGGGGCTCTTAAAGTGCCTTCAACAAATATGGTCATAATCCAAAAGAAAACTCTTCTAAAATCTCATACACGATACGACTCTGGCTCTAACAGATGGAGGAAGGAGAAGCATATAATGAAGTGACTAATGTTTGTCATTTGTGATCATAAGGACACCTGCAAATTTTGCACATGCTTCTTTCTTCACAGGTTCAGGTAGCTATTATGACATCTGTACCACTTAATGTTCTTGAGACAATAGTCACTGAACAAGGGACCTTCTAACAACTTATCAGTAGCATCACTGACATCCAGTGCTGGAACATACCCAGTAGTGTTTACACAGCTAGCAATACATTGTCTCTACCCATGGGAAAATAAGACAGTTCCAATACGATTTCAGTATTGTCCAGAGAGGGACTACATTACTGTGTTCCAGTGTTTAGGCTCATTGGAGAGATGAAAGAGAATTTTCTTTCCTTGCTGTGCTCTGCTATTAAGTCTTCTAATGTTATTTAGTCTAGTTATAGTAATCCACACAAGCACAATTCCTAGCCATAAGAAACCTGTATATTATCTAAACCAATTTCAAACTTAAAAGCTTCAGTCTTCATAATATTTGTTTGGAAGTATTATATAAACTGTGATTATTTTAGTATCTGACTTTTCTTAACATGCATTTAGTCATTTTACATGACTTCTTTCTTCAATTAATAGCAATTTTTTTTATTATTGATTATGGTACTTGTGAATTCATCAAGAGGGGACTGTACAGTTATGCCCCAAAGGAAAGCTTTAAAGTAGTTGGATTATATTATGCAAATACTTAAAAAATATTTTTAAGCAGGCATTACTTCAGCATTTAGATATTGGCTAAAACAGCTTTAATATGCAAGACAGGATGTTAGGTGCTTAGCTGATCCAAATGCCAGTCTATAGATTTGAAAGACTAAAGATCACATCACTGAGAGGTTGACAGAAGTGACACTTTGCAAAGTGCCAATGATTTATGCCAATGTCTTGCTTGATGGTACTGTTATAGACAGCACTGTCATTACAAAGTCCCTAACGACTTCAGTCTACATTTATGGTGCACAAATTATAGGTGAGCCCAAGGATCGAAACCTTCCTGACTTTTAGATTTCAATGACCAAGTAATTCTCACTAGGTTAGCTTCTTGTGTGTTGCCTGATACTTTACACTCGCTTTTTTATTTCAGCATTGAAATTAAATCACATCAACATGGGCAAAATATATATTCATTATATGTTACCAAGCCTTTCTTAGCCTTCTTCAGCAAACACCATGCAAAATACACAAAACTTTATACTCCAGCAGTGAGCAGTAACAGCTCTGGCTTTTTCATCAACAGCAATGGTGCAGCCACTTTGCAAGGTGCCAAGGGCCTCATGCAAGCTGCTTGTGTCTGCTTGGGTCCTCTGGTTCCCAGTTATGTCAGTGTTGGCTAAAAGGGATTTTCAAGATCAGGAAGGACTACACCTCCTTCTAAAGAGTGCCTCTTGGGCTGAACTCTAGAATAAGATTTCCATGCTATTACAGACCAACCGCCTATGATCCTGCTGTGATGTGTATAACATTCTGATTTTGTATGTTTTAAGCACCATTCCCATGCAACATTATTCCCCCTTTAAACAGGCCAGGAATGATTGCTGATACTAAAGCAAATTACGATGCTTGGGGGTTTTATTCTCTTCAGTAATTCTGTTACCTTAAGAAGACAGAAATTGAGGAATTAATTCATTAAGATATAGAAGTTCCCAACTAACACTGACAGTATCAAAGGATATAGTTTAAATCAGGAGAGACATTGTTTCCTATGGCTGTTTAAAATGAAGGAGTAAACTTTCCTAGTCTAGGACTTCTGCTGTAAGAGACGCAAAGCCAACCACAAAGGAAAAGAGGAACAGCTGAGACCTTTGGTAGATCTAGAAATAGTGGGACGGTAGAACACGAAGGGAGACTCCAGAAGCAAAGCTGTAATTAGGTAAGCCATAAGATTCCACACCTCCCAGATAAAGTTCTCTCTGTTATTCGCAATCAGAGATACAATCTTCCTGAGGGAATAATAATTTAAAAACATTGAGTGAAACTCTACAGGTTATTTTAAATTGAGACAGTCCTTTCTGTGTCCATCAAGCAACATACTCAGCATTTAACTGCTGCCTAAGAGCTGAATTGGAGCATGTATATCCTACTGTAGAAGCCATTCAGTCCAAACATGCTAGAAAGTATCCAATTGCTTTGGTCTTGTGGTTTACTTTGTAACCACAAATCCTTAAGAAAAATACAGCCCCGTATTTCACAATAGGATATATTCATGTCTGAGCTAGGACTTCCTTCCGTCACTTAAATTCCCTGATGGCTCTGAGGGCATAAATGCAACACACAAAACCAGCCAAGCAAACATATGAATGATGAATGTCTAGATAGAAACAATGTCTATCTCAGTGAATTTTTGTGGTGCAGCTGGCAGTATTCTGCAAATTGTTCACTCAAACATGTCAAAGTCAGATTAAGATCTTAACCAGAAAGTTATGTGTCCAAATTGCGGGGGCCTGACTGCCCTGAATAAAGCTTGTGTGTATCAGGCTTATTACTATCCATAGCAATGTTAAATACAGGGGATGACAGGTCTGATTAATCTGGATCCCTGAGCAGTATAAAAACAAGTGCACTGGTGTCTTTAGATCCATTTTAGGAAAGGATAAATAAAAAAGTAGTCATCCGGTGAGGAAAGGATAACCTTTTATACATAAAGTCTGCCCTGGCAGACCCCAGGAGACAAATAACTTCAGAAATGCTTTGATTCAACAGCCATCCTTTACACAGAGCACTTCAGGCAGGAGTCTCAAACACTGTGTTTCAAACATTCGGTGTTAATATAGTTAATAGCATACTTTACATGAAAACAAATACAAAAAATGTTAAGTAGCTATTCTTGTTATAGTAAATACACATCAATTTAATACTGCTCTTCAGTCACACGAATGAGAACTGACAGCATCTACAGTTTATTTTTTCGAATTTCTGAAAAACAGAAAGTCACCATTTGAAAATCTTTGATCTCATATTGTGGTAACTTCATAAAAGGAAGTTCTAGGCAGTTAAGTTAATCTTTGCAAGACTAAAAGCTTAAAAGAAGGCTGAAAAGACCATTGAAGGTCAGAATTTACATATTGATCAAACTGTAAGTTTATACTCTTGCAAACATGTAATTAACTTTGCTCTTATTGAATTTTGGTTCACAACCAATTTTATTACTCATAGTTTCACCAATAATTCCACAGGACTGAAGAATGAGTGACAGATACCTGTGATAAGGTGGAGTGCATATGAAGGTGTTATGTTTTAAAATAAATATAAATCACCTGAAACTTTTGTAATTTTGAAGAAAATGCCATTCATAAAAACACAACTTTTGGCAATAAAATCAAGCCATCTTCTGAGAGTTATTGATCAGAAACTGAAGTGAAGACTTACATAAAAGTTATGTTTCAAAGTTCCAAACCACTGGACCTTTCTCTATGCAATTTAATTTTATAAGCTAATAATATTAATTCAGTGATAAAACAGCTAACATTTTTTTTCAACTTTTGTTTTCTGACAACCAAATAGCTAGAAGCTGGTAAAAAAAATATGTGGGAAGGTTCAACCTCAAGTGTATTGAAGGGATGATTCCTGTCCAAGCAGCTAGCAAGAACACATGAGTGAACAAATGTTGTTACATTTAATAATTGCTCTATAACAGTTGATGAACAACCTGGGATCTGTTCTGGTTATGCATCAGCAGCAGAAGTGGTAATTTATATTCCCGCTGAATGAGCAAATGCAAGATTTGCTCCCTGAGACGTGAAGAGACTACACAGGAACCAAACATGTCACTTCAAAGGACTATTCCTTTGCATCCGATCCCCAAAACTGCACCACAGCCAGGGATATTACAGTCATATAAATGAAGGTTAAGGTTTCACATTCTTCAAGTTAGTCATAACAGATAGCAACAATAATTGACCGTAAGTCACTGATCTTAGTTGTCCTTTCACCTTAGGACAAAGAAAGAGCAGAGGGCAAGGTTTTCTTTTCAGTGTCTCTTTGAACTAACAGACTTCTGCACTATCAGGGTTTCTGTATCATGTTCCTGCTGGCAGACACATAGTGAATCTGCATCCTTCTTATCAGATCATGTCTATCCTTCTTACCTGGGTACCCTGGGAGCTGGGTACCCAGAAGAAGCAGTAGGTTCTCCCTTCCTAGAGATTAATGAAGCTATTTAGATAAGGAGAGAGCTGTTTGGACTTTGCTGCAGACTTGCATGCAGGTGGGCTGGCACTGCTAAGAAATCCCACACAGCCTGCAGCCAAATGTATAGATGACTCTGACACCTTTTCCTCTTATATTGCCAAATAAGAGGACCTGGATACAAGGAAGAGCTTCAGAAGTCTGCACGTGTGCTCTCATATCTAAAAGATGTGTAAAGCAAAGCTAGGTTCAGACCTGAACTCTTGAAATTACAATACCCTCTAAGCAAGCATGCCTTTGCTTGACAAAATGCTCAAAAAATTGAGATTATATTAAGCATTTCAGGAATAACTATCACCAATCTCAGCAGGTTGCAGTGCCTTCAATACACATTACCCCCAGCCATCATCTCCATGTCAATACAGCCATCAGCAATGAAGGCTTCACTCTGAGAAGGGAATTCCTGACTTCACTTGTTATAGCAGGACCCAGAAGCACAATATTCATAAAACACAGGAAAAAATGACAGGATCATTGGCAGTATAAGCAGAACAATGTTATATCTAATGGCAAAATGTAGCTGTTCATTTGAAATGTGTTTTATTTCTGTTGAAGACAGGTAAGTTTACACTGCAAGATAGTATGTCACTGGATAAATGTCTCCTGAAACCAGAATAAAAACATAGAAGTGTTATCATCTGTCATTAGACAGAGCTAACCAGAAACAGCAATATTTTCAGCATTCATTTGTCCTCATGCTCTCTAGATGGAGAGGGGTGGTGTGTTTAGTTAGACTTCAGTTCCAAGGTATGAGATGTTTGCTTGTGGCTTCTGTGGTGGCAGCAGCAGTAGGCTTCTTGTTGTTTTAGCATTTGAACAAATTACTGTGTCCACAAGCAGCTGTCAATAAATCTCTGGTTTCCATTTTTTTTTTTTTTTAACTACAGAGAAACTGTGGTAATAGATTACATCAACTACCATGTGCATCAACCATCACATCTGAAATCACTGCATTTCATTACCGTCTTAGGCTAGAACCTTTCAGTTAAACCTCCCCATACCTAAACACATGAAGCAAGCCAGCAAAATGAGAAGGTATGGTATAGAGGACTGCCAAGGCTGCCTCTTTTCTCCAAGTGTGAGCTCCATCTCATCACCTTTCAGAAGTTACTTATTGTGATGGCTGTGAAAATTGAGTGCTCCAGCTACTATTCTGAACAACCTCCTGGTAAAAACTAGGTTGCTGCTGCAGCCTGTGTTTACTCTCCCAAAGTGATCTACCAGCCTAGAGCTGTAACAAGCAGTTTTCTTAATGATGTGCTAGCTGTAAACATTTTCTTAGTTATAAATATATGGTGTTTAAAATTATTTAGTAGCTATTGTATATTTCATAACCCATGCTATAACTTAAGAGCACCAAGAAATTGAAATTCGGAGCACAATGTAAGATGACCTTTTGTATGCAAGCTAAATCAATTTTACACTCCTCAGAATTTGGCCCACTGAATATAAAAGAGTCCAAGCTGTCAAAAATGGAAAGATATATTTTTAAAAATAAATAAATAAAGGGGAGGTGCATTTTGGCAATGCCTTGTAAATAGGTAGTTCAAGAAGTGCCTGTGAGGTTATAGCACAGATCTCCCTTCCCTCCAGCAGTTCCCAGCCAGTACTTGCTGCCTGGCACATGAAGTGATAGCACTTTACTGGTGAAGAACAGGACCCAGTCTAAGAACCTCTGCTAAACCTCTCCAGAAAGGGAGGGAACGCATTGGAGCTGGTTGGTGACAGGCTGGCAGCAGGGAAGGAGCTGGACCTAGTCCAGCAGAAAACTTGTTTTCTCAAGCAAGACTTAGGTGTGGTAAAGTAAGGAATAACTGCTATAATTCCCTACTCCATGTTACACTTACAGTCACCTCATTGGTTCATGTTAAGCCAGAAGGAACTGGCTTATATAGTGGGAATGCTGTGAAATGGCTCAGTGAGCGTCTGATGCCGCAGCACGCTTTCTGATGGCACAGCTCAGCTCTTGCGGTTGAACCTCTGGCTGCTTGGGGAAAGCAGCTTTACATCTTTCCACCCTAGAAGCCAGTTGTATCTCTGAGGATGCTAAGAGGGAGCAGACCCTTCACTTGCCTGTGGAGTGTGTGTAACACTGGTAAAAAAGCCCTTGAAGGAACTTACCCTGTGTTTATGCCTCCAGCACAAAAGCCAGATCCGCAAGGTTGTGCTGTGTCTTTTAAGCTTCCTTTTCTCTCTTTTTTTCTAGTAGAAACAATAATAGATGGCAGGAGCCAAAGGGATGGTTTCATTTAAAAGTTCTATGAAGCTGGAAGAGCTGGGATTTTTATCACTTCATTTTTACAAAATTCAGGATTAAATTTTGTGTTTGGTAACAATCGGGTGACTTCAGAGGAGTCAGCAGGCATATCAGAGGGCTAAATCTGGTTCTTAATCATTAAAATATTATGTAAAGGAACATGAATAGAAACAAAGGCAAGAGAGTCTTCACTTCCATATCAATGTTCCAGATACTTTGCATTCATACAGAGCAGAGTTCATGAACTCTCTCTAACCATGTTAACAATCCTCTGGGTTTCTAAAGGAGCAGCAGGGGTTGGAATGAGAAGTCTCCCCATATACATCAATAACATCAGTCTTGACACACTGATGGGATTTCCAGGGGGTTCTTTGCTAACTGTGCCTGCTAAATCCTCTGCACCACTCAGCAGTGGCAGCTCAGTATGCCTTGCAGGGAGAAAAAAATAATGTCTGAAGTTTGTATTTGAAAACAAAGTGTGCATCTGTGGCATGTGATTTCTTGTGCAAAAACAAGTCAGAGCGCAGACATTTCTCAGTGACTGATGTCAGTTCAGGTGTCTTCAATGGATATTTTTACAGAAATTAAGCGCAGCAACGTTTTGCACCACACAGTTTGTGTTTCCCAAGATATATGCAAATAAAGTTAAGCATGGCTCCATTTGAAAATCAGAGAAGTACAGTTATTTCTCACATATAAAGATGAACTGTGTGTTGTCTGGTGATAGCTAGCATGTTGTTATTTTTGAGTAAGTAAAAAAATCAGTGACAGAACTGTGCCAAACCAAGGATCCACACAGCCCAGTCCAGTCTTGCTCAGTGTCTGACACCTGATTACAAAACAAACATACTTTTATTCAGTAAATCCTTTTCAGATGCAGAAATCCACAGCATAAGGACACCCTATATACCTCCATCTCTTCCATGGAATTGTCCTTGATGGCCTTTAGCCATGACTTTTTTCTAATTGTTTTTTGAATGCATTTATACTTTTTGAGTCAGGAGATTGTATTCAGGATCAGATAGTCAGCTGCAGCTGATGGCATGATTCTGTCATATAAGAATCCATTCCTTAGAAAATTCAATAGTAATGTAACAGCTTCAGCTGCAATATTTTTTTAACTGACTCACCTTTCAATGGAAGCAAATTTTTCCATAACGGAAAAGTAACCATGTACTGAAATCAGGCATTTTAATAGAGTGTTCCACAGTGATTTGACATATTTTTTGAAAAATAAATCTTCAACTTGAAAATAACTTTGATGCTTTCTAATTCTGAATTTTAAAAAAGGTAGTTTTTGTAGATTTATATATTGCAAATCTAATCAGTATAAAAGAAGATGTTTCAAAGTAGCAGTAGTACTCTATGTTCTATACACTTTGAAACTACATGCGTGGAGTTCCTAATGTATAACCAAAATCCAAAAGATGATGATAACAAACTAATACAATCTGCTCTGAACACATCCAATAAAGTTTTCCTTGTGATAGTTTCACAAAACTGAAAGTGAAATAAAACTTTACTGTGCCTGTGATTAGGTGCAAAATAAAACCCAATGCAGGTAGTGCTGTTGTAGCTGATGTTTTTCTGTCTTCATCCCAGACACGTGAATTTCCATGCTGGACCACCTGTACAAGAAAGACATCGACAAGCTGGAGCAAGCTCAGCAGAGGACCACTGAGGTCAGGGCTGGAGCAGTTGCCCAGTAAGAACTGAGCCTCTTGAGCATGGGGAAGAGGTGTCTTTGGGAGGACATAAGGCCACCCTTCAGCCCCTGAATACCAACAGGGTAGTTGTTGAGAAAATAGAGGCAGGACCTTCGCAGGTATGCATTGCAGCAGGACATGGAGCGATAGTTAAGAACCGAAACATGAGGTTCAGAATGGATATCAGAAAAAAACCTTTCCATGATGGGGACAGTTGAATACTGGAAGTCTCTGCCCAGAGAGGTTTTGCTGTCACTATCCTGGAAGGTTTTTGAAACCCAGCTGGATAAAGCCTTCAGCCACGTAAGAGCTCTCATAGCTGACCTTGCTGTGAGCAGGAGGTTGAACTGGAGCCTTCCTGTGTAACCCCTGTCAGCCTCAGCCCTCCCATGATTCTGTGATTCTACATGTGTCTGGGGTTTTACACAGTGTAGATGCTCCATCAGCTCACTCTACTAAGCACAGGCTACCTCCCACACATACATGGCAGCCCCACAGACAACAGTGGGTTGAGCTGTGAGGGGAATTTCCCTTGCTGTCTTCTAGACCTTCAGTAGAAGTCCCAAGAGGGTGGGGTGCAGTGATTACACCCACATGACCAAGGTCTCCTGGCCCTTTTGGGGGTGTACTGTTGCACCAGGCACACATGCAGGCAAGAGGTGAATTGCCCACTAGCACCTTCTCCAGCCTCCATCCTTCCGCTGACAAAACTGGCCTGTGTGTGTCAGAACCAAGCTGGAGGAGGCTGTGATGTGGTTAGAGAGGAGAAACAGTGGCAGCTGGGGCACAGTTATAGTCAGGAGCACAGTGATGTGATGGTGCAGACATGGCTCAGCCAACTGACAGGAACAAGCCTACAAAGGGCGACTAAAGCAGTCTAGCACATGAGCAACTCTGCCTTTTCCTCACAGGCTTTTCACAAGCTCTGGAGCTTCTTCTGCAAGAAGCACCTTGTTTACTCAATTCCTGCAGTCATAGGGACAGCTAGCATTGGGGTGGTCCTAGATAGCCCTAAGAGCTCACCTGCTTCAAGGTCTTTGCAAGATCACAGCTTAAGCAGTAGTCTCTTCTGTCATCTTCATTTTAATCATCCTCATTTCTCCAAGCATGCCAATGTTGGGGTGGAAATGTACCTCTGCAGGCTCCTTCTCGGTTTGCTGTGCAACTCTGAGCTACTTACCAGAGATCAAATGCTTCTTTAAACAAACAGAAACAAACCTTAAGTAGAAAGTGAAGTAAGTCCTCAGGCTCTAGGTGACTAGGGTGGATTGATTGTACATATGGCAAATGTTGTAATAACAAAACAGGTGTTATACTGTAATTGCGCTAAGTGTCCTAACAAACAAGGTTCATCTGGCACAATGCACCCAAAGCCTTCAGGGAACTTACAAAATTTATTTATAAGGGAGAGAAAAAAATATTCTCCTTAATCTAAGGCAGTGTGGAAAAATGGAAGCTAGCCATATGCATCCTTCTTGTGATGGCAAGCAGGTCTGCTTAAACAGAGGGTGATCCTCCTGTGCACTTCTGTAGGAAGGAATGGCCTCTATTCCCTACCAGGTCTCCTGCCCACACAGCCTGCCTGGAAGTTGGTTCTCTTAACCTTAGACAACAGGGGAGGAGAGCAAGAACTGGAAAAAAAATCTAAACCCAACTTCATCCTGGTGAGTTTGGGCTGATTTTGTTCTGTGTAGCTTTGGGGTAAGTCAGTAATGGGGTGTATAAAAGACATGATGAAGGGAAACATTATGGAGGAAGCAACTTTGCAAGTAGATATGGAATAAAATATTTGCAAGCAAAATATGTAAAAGGTAAAATAAGGAATAAAGAAATATGCCAGCTCAGGGGCAAAGATCAGTGATATATGTTTGTATGTTTTCTCACCGTTAAAACCCAAAACGTACTCAGCAGCATATAATCATAAATCCTGACTGGATCAGACAAGTGTTTTTCATTGCTCTATCACCCTTCCACCAAAGAGAGTGCTGACAGCTTTTGTAACAGGTGGCACTTGCTCTATTATGTGCTAGTAAAAAGTGAAATGGTACGGGCTGTCATCCTATTCCCAAGTATCATGCCTTAAATGTGAAAGGGCTTTCAGCATCTGACTCAAACTGACAGTGTGATCTTCCCTCTTATATCATAAACCTGACTACGAAAAGAAGTTTTTGGACTAAATTTAAATAGGTAGATATTTTTAGATGATTTGTGGGCCTGTGTGTCCAAGGTAAAATTCTAGCTCTACCTAAATCAATGATAAAATTCATACCAACTGTAACAAAGCCAAGTTTTACTGGACTTTTACGAAGCCAGGCATTTTTAAATGTCAGAAATAATGTATTTGGGAAACATTAGCGCCTTTGCCTAGCTGAAAGTGGGAACTCCAGTCACAAAAGTTTGGCTTTGTTCTCCCAGCTTAGCAGGTCTCTGGACATACTTTGCTGCCTCCTGCATATCACATAACAGTGTTGAAACTGGCACAGAACAAGATCTTTCTTTCCCTCCTGAAAGCTTCCCATGCCAGTCCTGCTGGTGAGCCTAGGGTAAGAGCTGGGATCTCAAAGAATGCATCCCTGTTGGTAGATTCACTCAGCAGTGCTCAGGTTGTTGGATGCTCAGAAGCAGGTTGGTGGAGGCTAGGCTAGTGTTAGATCTGTTCCTAGGTATGGGTTTGGATTTGCTCTCCCAGGGTAATGAACCCTTACCCTGTCATGGAAGAAATGCTGACGTCGCCAACAGTGTCTGTGGGTAAAATACCATCTGAATTAGAGTCATTAAACCCAGACATATCTCTCTGGGGTCAAGGAAGCAAGGAATTGCAATTCACACTTATGGGTGAGTGAGCACATAAATTATAGCTATTTAACTGATTCCTTACCTTACAAAGATTAATTGGACAAGGCTTTCCCAGAAACGAAAGACATTTTGGACATGTTTGTATGTGGGAACACTTTCACAGTCCTCACTCAAAATGCTACCACAAGATCATTTCTCATTACCTAAACTTTCTGAATTATTTCAAACTGTTTAATGGAGTAAGTATATCCAATGCCTCTCTCTATAGCAAGGCTAGCACAATTCCCTGTGATTCCATCAGATATGCAGCAGGCTCCCAACAGCACAGGCAACAGCCTTGTAGACTGGTATAGGAACAGTTAAGGAGCACATGAATGAGCTCTGGTCCAACCTCTAGTAAGTGAAACTGGGTGTTTCCCATGCAGTCCTGGGGACAAACTATGAGACATTAAGCCAGCTCTCTGTGGATGTATTTCCCTACAACATTTGTATTTCTCCAAACCTTTTGAATTTCCATAAAAATAGGACCTGTCCCAGATGACAGGAGTCAGGGGCTTATATTTTATCTTCCCAGGAACAGAGCATGAGGAGTTACTCTAGAAGGTGATGTGCAATAACGGGTATGAACCAGCACTACTTAGCCCCAGGAATAAAGTATGAAGTCATAAGCTGTGCATTTAAAAGAAGAAAAAAGAGCTATAGGAATCAAAGACTTTATTTGTGACCAGAGGACACCTGCCAGAACAGAATAGTTCTGCTGCCTGACGCTTTCTTTCCTCAGGCTCACAAACCCCAGAGGTGTCTTGGGGACTGGGTGGAGCTGCAGTGTTTTAAAAGGTACTCTGGAATTTTATTAATGTGAAGGGTTGCAAACGCCTGCAGTTCTGGTCATGTGAGCATCCGCATCCAGCTGTCCTGGATTTTAATAAGGTGGTGAAGAACATCAGCTCTGTAATTCATGTGGTTGTCCTTCTGGCCTATAGCAGGGTTTAGCAAGGTTAACATTATGTTCACATTCAGGTTTTAGTGTTTGGCTTCTGGAAAGAAAAGATAAGCAAAAAAAAAAAAATTCTTACGTTACAAAAAGGATCAGAAAGACACTTGGAAATGAAAGAAGTGGTTTGGGAATGTGGAGCCCATGGAATGCGGAGGAAGGTTAGCCAGGAGATACATGGGACAGCGTGTTAAGAGTTTCATATCCAAAGAATTCATTGCAGGTCTCAGACTCGCAGAAAGCACTGATTGTCCTATTTCATCCCCAGCTAGGAAGAGGTGAAAGCTGACTTGACTTTTTAAAACTTTTTTACTTTCAGCAGCAAATCAGGTAAATCATACTCCTTAGAAAGAACAAATGGGGCTTCTTTATTAGAACATATAGTTTGCTTTTGGTCCCAGTCCAGCTCTGAGAGGACCTCAGCGCCTGTGAAAGAGCTGCCTGTGTGTTGATGCCTCTCTCGGAGAAGCATTACGTCAGCCCAGGAGTAGGTCACTGCTACAGAGGTACTGCTTACAGCCCAAAGACGGTAGCTCCCTCCCAGGAAGCAAACTGAATTCCTCCGTGTGCCACTGTTCTAATTTCTGGTCATAAACACTGGGCAGCATTCTGAGAATGGACTGGTATGTTGTCTCGTATCCTGAACTTAGATTTAGTGCTCCTTCAGCATGCTTAGAAGTGGGAAGAAAGCAATTCCATATGTGAATCCTACTCTGAATATCAGCTTCCTTTGTAGCTACGGTCATGTTACATGGTTTTTCCACCCTGGTTTTCTTCCTCCCCCACTGTTGGATCTGGTACAGTGCTCCTTTGTCGCTTGCAAAGGAGGACTTGGAGTTTAAAAGGAAGTACACTGTGAGATTAATCACTACACAAGCACTCATCTTCTGCATACAGCCCTTTCTCTAGTCAGTTATCTATTCTTAGTGTTTTGAGCTGGAGAATGGCCTCAACCCCAGCTCTGCCACTACTTGCTGTGGAATCATCACCTTCCTAGGCTTATCTTTATCCTTCTCCTGATGGCAGTCTGAACAACTCAATCACAACATGTGACACTTCGGGAGACGTGCTAGGGACTCTCCCTCTATGGCAAGATCATTAGAAGTTTCTGGTCAGACTTTCAAGGTCAGGCAGGGATATTTATTGAATGCTCCTCAGAAACTGTCTTTCCAGCCTCTGCCCAGCTCCTCAGGAACTGGGGGTTTTGGAGCTGGAGAGTGACTAGGCATGTTGGGCCAGGGCTGTTGTGCAGTCCCTCTCCCGTAAATGCAAAGGCCAGCTTGCCTGTGAAGATATTTGAATAGCATTTTTCCCCTGTGCCAGATTGCAAGCTGTATATCATGCTGTCAAGCTTAGCAATCAGCTTGATTGTTGCAGACTTGACAAACAGGCTTATTTTTAGAATTGCTAGATATTACACATTGCACTAGATCTCTCTTTCATGTTAAAGACTTTAATCTTCTGCTGGAGTTTCTTATTGGACATCTGCCCAGAATATAAAGACTGATCTTTCTCTTTTTTTCCCCCTCTTTGATAAAGTGTCAGAGCCTCACTGAAAGGTGTAGATGACAGTCAAAGGATCTCAGCTGAAGTCATGCCTCTCCAACCTCTCATCCAAATTATAAGTAGGGGTTATTGGCAGTATGTTGAAATAGCTTTACCTTGGGATAATAGCCTTTTGCTTATCTCCCATCTATCTGTCACACTGTCTAACTTCTGTATTAACACAGTCTACCTTTGGGCAGCTCACACAGTACAGTAGCTGTCATTCTGTCCTCACTCCTGGGTATTTAATGTAAACTGAACTGAAGTATGTTAAAGATGTACCAGGAAAAACAGTCATTTTTCCATTTCTTTCTCCAGCAAAGTGAGAGGTGGCTAAAAGAACGGCCCTGCAGCGCTCCAGATGTGAAGTAGCACAGTACATATCATTACGGAAGAAACATTTTCTGCCTCAGGGGTCTATTAGTAATTTTGACAGCAGAGGCACTCTAATCCCATGCAGAAGAGAACAAGGCTAAAATAAGCTGGGACCTAGTGAGTTCCCAAAATTAAACCTCAAATGAGATACTCTGGCCCTGCCATCAGACCAGAGATTGCTGTAGACTGTATTCCAGGACTCAATATTGCCTGACTCTGATGGCTGGGAATAAAATAAGAGTTGAAAAGATGGGAAAGTTCACTTAAAAGGCTCATTTATTTCATCCCAAATATAAGGCTAGGTGACAAATGGCCCACGAAGACAATGTATTCTGAGAAGCCAAGGCCACAGGAGGCATGTGAGCAACTCCTGACCAGCACTCTTCCCCCTCACTGCAGGAGGTGCTACCCAAACACAACAAGAAGAGAGGGCAGAAAGGAGCTGACACAACAGCAAAACAAAACCTGACTGGCACACCAAGATCAGCTTTCTGAGAAGCAGAGTTCCCAACAGGTCAGCATCCTCCTCCCCAGGCTCACCTCTCCTTTGCACTGTGCCACATCGCAATATAAAATATGTGGTTCATATAAGAATAAGCCAAAATTATTATCATTAGCTTCATAAATTACTCTTTCACCACATTTTCCCTTATTATTTCTGCTGTATTTTTTTTTTCTAAACATTATTCTCTTGCTGCTCTTTTTTGTTCCATCTTCTTTTGGGGGGGGGGGCTGGGAGGGGGTGTAGACTTTTGATCCCTCTTTACTGATTTGAATTTTCAAAGCGGGATATGTGCAAGAAGTCTGTGGCATTTGAGTGAAAATGTAAACCTGTCATGCTCAAGGGAGTCTAAAAATCAAGGTGAAAACTGTCAAAACATGGCATGGCTTTTCCATAGGATATAATGTGTCCAGACATGGAAGTATCCTTAAGGAGGAATCATTATACCTTTACAAGGTATGTGATCTTTGGAGCTGCAAAGCTAAAACCTGCTAAGACTTTGTGCATTTAATCATATTCAAACCTCGCCACAACCGTATCTGTCCCTTCTAGCCTGCTGTCCAGCTGGTGACATGAGCTGATAAGGCAGCCATGTCCATACAGAAGAAGTATCAATAGATTGCCTCATGAACAAGTGTGAGAAAAGGTAAGAGAGACACAAACAACAGGGAATTGGCCTGAGGCAGTTCAGGTTGTTAGCAGAGAGAGTGGAGCAGCCCTGAAACAGATGTAACCAACACCCTCCATCTGTAATCACTGTACAGTTCTCATGACATGAGAGTCTGGGCAATATGAGGATCTCAGCTGCTGTCAATGTCCAGTGCATGAGAAAACAGACAATGTGGCAAACCTCCAAGCCTATCTCGGCTTGATGGTTCAGCAAGTTAGTGTTATACTGGAGAGACACTTGCTTTCCAGCTACTGATCTCAGTTCCACCTTTTTTTTTCTAGTGACAGATGGGGATTAGTGTAGCTAACCAATATGCTTAATCTCTGGAGAGCAGGAAACATTTTATGCCACTCAACAGGAGGCTTTACAGACGCTAGAGGTCAAATTCACAATGATATCTGAAAACCTGAATCCTGTGGGGGTACTTAAATTCCCTCTGGCCTTGGTGGGAATTTAGCCACTGGAGAGTTAGACCTTAAATACCTTTGGGAAACTGAGCCTGGGCAGCTGACATTTAAACAATTTCTTTGGGAGTTACTTCTTGAACTGT
Source organism: Pezoporus occidentalis (assembly GCF_034315485.1). Taxonomy (NCBI): domain Eukaryota; kingdom Metazoa; phylum Chordata; class Aves; order Psittaciformes; family Psittacidae; genus Pezoporus; species Pezoporus occidentalis. Next base: position 383,721 of record NW_026914350.1, on the reverse strand, counting down.
TCCCAAGTTTCAAGAATCCCTACTTCAGTTATAAACCTGGGAGGAGAGCAGTATGACACAGATTATAACATCATTTACAAAGCCAGTCAATAATCCTGCAAGTAGCAAGACAGCTACCTGCTGTAGAAATAATACTGGCGAGCTTGTACTTTAAAGCATAACCTTGGCCTTTCCCCCTTAAATGCATAGCTGGGAAGCTGTCTAGTGAGTAATATACCTGCAGCCATAGACCCTGGGAGTCTAATACCCCATTCATTCTGTTTAGCTGGAATGATATTGGAGAAACTGAATTTTATCAGACCTGTCAATAATTCCACGACACTGGCATTTTTCCACATTTATTATTACAGTGTGTCTCTCATATACCACAGGCAGTAGTTTAAAAATATTTGTCATCTCAAATGCAGGAAAAAAATTAGCACTGGATTTCACTTTGAAATGAGAATGTCCAATATATGTCAAAATGTGTCACCTTTAGTATTAATTCTTTCCCGTAAGTATTTCAATGACCAAGGTTTAAATTATAGAGTGAAGCAACTTAGAGTAAGGTATCACCAGTACCTGCAAGGACACGGTCCCTTTAAGGCCTTGTAGTCGGCCCCAATTAACATTCCAGTTTTACTGCATGTACCTAGTCTGAAGAGAGTCGGTAGCCACTGGGTGCAGCATAAATTGTTGGCCTTCAGCAAAATGAACAGCTGAAATGCACACAGTACCTGACCATGCTTGTTAGGCTATTTGCTCCTTTAATCACCCACTGCACTCGTGAATGCCTGCCATTCAATTATCTTCAAAACCTTCCTCGTGTCACTAGACAATAAAACGTGACAAGACAGGTATTACTGTGGTAAGGTCATCTGATATCTAGAAATGTCTCATTATTCCCTTCAGTGATTAGCTACAATTACTGCTTTAACCTAAGTATTTAAGGCCATAACTGTTGCATATATTCATCATAGGATACCTTATGAGCTGGAGAAGTGTTTGTGGGGGAAGGACCAGCGCTTCCCAGCTGACTGTCCCCAGAGCAGCAGCAACCCCAGAGAGGGTGCTCCCAAAACTCTTTCAACCCCCAGTTTGTTCCTAAGACACAGCACTTTCTAGCCTAAGGATAAGCAGCCTGTATCTTGCCTGTGCTGATTGCAAGTGATACCAGATCTTTTAGGAAGGATCCACATGCAAGACCAACCTTGAGTCATCTTTCTTGCCCTAAATCACTCCAGGCAGGGCTGTGGAACAGTTGAAGGCCAGAGATTAATCTGAAGCACTTAAAACATCTCCCACACGAGGTACCACAGACATCACAAGAAAGGTTGCACTTGCGCATGCAAGCTATGTTGGCCCCAAGGAAGTAATGTTACCCCCCTCTGGTAATGTCTGGCACCAGAGTTACTACAGGAACTTTGCAGTAATTCAGCTGAGAATTTGTAATTAGATTTAAGATCAGGCCACCTTGTTTGTTAAACCATTGCAGTCCTATTCTAAGAAAGCTCCTTCAACCAATTTTGGACTGGAACAGGTTTTTATTCCTGATGCCTGAAAACAGCAAGTTAAGAGAGTTAGAATCAGTAAAAGATTACACAATCCCACGTTCCCCGAGTTTGGTAAATTTAGTTAACTCCCTGAATTCAGATTCTTTATTTCTTCCAGGCCACATCATTTATGGTGAGCCCCTCAAAAAGAGAGAGAGTCCGACAGGCAAGCAGAGATGAAGGAGATAGGGGTGGCATTGGTGCAGTAGGAATGCTGATTGTCAAGAAGGCAGGACAGACCCTGGGTTTAACATTTCTCAGTAAATCTAAATTACATCCAGGATCAAACTAAGGCTGTCTCTCTCCCTTTCACCCTGCCCAACCTAAGTCAAACTCTGTTGAAGGAGAGAATTTGCCCTGATCTTTGAGTTCAAAGGCAAGACACACATTTCACAGCGGTGCTGCAGGAGGTGGAAATAATACCTACATAAAGTAGTAAACAAGAACAGCCAGCCGTTCGCTGGGGGAAAGGCAGTTTCACAGGCACATTGCCAATTGAAGCCTCTCTCCCACTGTGGCTCAGACTGGCCCCAGTATTCACTCTGCCTTCAGAGTGCATTCAGAATGACAAACTAATAACCACAGCCGGCACTGCCGCTGGCGAAGTCAGCAGTTACCTCAAGCAGATGACTAGTCGGAGCGGCAAAATAGCTTTTGTGTTACCTACCAGCAGAGCCCTGGAAAGTCAAGTAAGGGGATGTGGCAGATGTCCCACCCCAGTGGCATAAGAGTAGCAGGCCTGGCTCTCCAGGATACTCCTCCATTCCAGCCCTTCTTTCGTCCTTCCCCATGTAGCGGCAGGATGAGCCCAGTCCTCCAACCTTGGGGCTGCAAAAGTCAACCCTGCCAACACTGCTGAGAAGCTTTGAACTGGCCCTGCAGACGACACATCTCATTGCAACAGAATGAATTGCCTATTTTGTTTATTGTGGTACAACGAAACTTATTTAAATAAAATTCTGATTAAGACAGGAAGCCATGGACTTGATTCACAGCAGGGAAAGCTGAAAACTGCTTGCTACATGCCGTTAAATTGCCCATTTCTACCATTTTATTTTTAAAGCAGAATGCTGTTTCTTTGAACAGGGAACAACGCGGCATGCACATCATTTTGGATAATGTGTATGCAAGGTCACTTTGTTCATTTGATGCTATTGAGCCCAAAGTAAGAAACATGGGGATTTGCCCCTCTCCAGTAGAGGGATGTCTTTTAATGTGTGGAAGTCAATGACCCTATGGCAGAAAAGATCTGTCCTGATGTGCAAGTGGTAAAGCGAGGTGGCCCACCCCACCATAAGGATCATGAAGCTTTCACCAGTCATTGTCCCATGCCAGGGTAAAACAAACTTTGTAGCTCTCTCCTCTGTTCCTCTCATTAAAGTCATAACTGCTACAGGGCACAGTTAGTATTTGCAGATCATTGGTTTGTGTCTCGGTTACAGAGAACCTGTTACACATACCAGGCACAGCCGGCAAAAGTTCAATTAGACAAACATTAAGATACCCTATAACAACGCACCAAAAAAATTAATGCTAGCTGTGAATAATTTGGCTCATTTTGGCCATATTTTCTTCTAAGCTATGACTATTCTTACGTTAGCCCATGCAGCTTTGCCGTAGCAAATAATTTCAGGTCATTTCCATTTCCTGTAAGGATAAGCATGTGAGCAATCCTGAACAAATACTCAAGTGTACTTCATATGGATAGCTGTGTCTAGAGACAGAAACTGGAGAACTTCCATGGAAAATGGCTATAAATAGAGCCTGACTATGATAAAGAAAATGCAGTTACTGTAATTCATATTTGTTTGTCCTTTAAGCTTTTTTCCTAGATCTTCCTGAAAGAAATGGTTTATCTCCCATCAGCTAGCCTAGCTATGAGTTTGGTGCGCTATTACCAGCTTACACCACCTGAGAATCTGATCCTTTTTATACTGTCTGTACTCAGCTATGGCAGAAAGTCACAGAAAACATGTCCAATGCTTAACTGCTTTGTTTGTCTTTATATCACAGGAATGTGTCATATATATTAACCACCATAACTGTTGTGCTTGTTTTCAGTACCCAGACAAAGAATTAACGGCCCTGATTTTTAGGTATCTACATTTTAGATGAGGGTGCACTGCACAACCCAGATGAGTTTGCATCATTGTAAGAATAAGCACTCAGCCGTTTTAAAGCATCCCTTTGAAACTGATCCCCAAGCTTCTCTAATGACAGAAGCTTATATCTGTAGCTGTATTCTGTAATAACAATTTTCAGTGAAACCAACTTCCTTTAGCAATACCCTGGTTTAAGCAATCCAGCTATGTTAGTGACATTCCCTTTCTCTGCAGGGCTACGAGGGGGCAGTGGTAGCCCACTGTCCCTGTTCTGCTGCAATTCCACTTCAGGCTGTGATGGAGAACAGTCAGCCCTGGCAGCTGCCACCAGGATAAGCTTTCATGTTTCAATCAGGTTAGGTCTTTCAGCAGTTATATCCTGGGTTTCCTGAATGGCACATGTAACATGCTGGAGAAATCTAAGGCAGGTAAATTAAGAAGTGCTGTACTGAAACCATTCATTCTAATCAAGGGGGGGTTTACTGGATTTTGGGGAGTATCTGCATGTTCCTTCTCTGCTGTGTGACACTGTTACCTTATACACACACCCTCCTTCCCGTCCTTATTTCCAAGTAATTTTACATGGCTGTTATTGCAAAATGTGATTTATTCCACACCATGAGCGCTCAGGTAGCATGCAGCTATGTGTTCATGACTACTTAGGAAACCCTCTCTTCCTCACCAAAATGTCCCTCCTCTTGTGTGAAATAAACAGACAAATGGAGGGATGAGAACAAAAAGCTTATTTAGGAAAACAGAGAAGGTGAGGTAAAGAAGACAGGTGCATTGGAATATTTACCCTGGGGACAGCAGGGCATTGCAAAGCCTCTAGGTTCTCCTAGGCACCTGGGTGCAGGCTGCTACTTAATGAGAAAAAATTGTTTTCATCTGACTGCTCTGTGGCTTTTTCTCTTCACCATCACATTAATAGCAGCTGTAGATATGAACGGATTATTTCAACTTCAGTTAATTAGTTTCTTTGGCAGGGTATTTAGCCATGATGAAGCTTGTGTTTGCTGTACCTGGACTTTCTGAATGGTTGTCTGAGTCCCCTGGACAGGATGGAGGGTGCTTGGTTTCCATAGCAGGTCACAAGCAAATTCATTCCACTCAATATGGGTACAGCTTACTGAATTCTTTATTATAGCAGTCATTCAGTGGGACCCTGAAGCATTAAGTGACTCCTAGCTATGGACTCTGTTTATATATGACTACTGAGACCTCTATTACAATCATAAGCCATTGGAGAGATTATTCATGATATGTAATTAAGATGTTGGTTAACCATGACACCCAGAATGAGCATTAGAATAATGACACTTTGCTAAATCTGTAGCAGTATACCAAGCCATCAAGATATCAGTTTGATTGACAGATCAGATAATCTCTTTAGTAATCCTCTGAATTCTAAACACAGAAACCCGTAACTCATCATCAAATAAGAGTATGCTGCAGTTATACTCTACAGTAATGGAGAACAGTTTCACTCGGCTGGGTTTATCCACTCACTGTTTGCATAAGGTTCTTAGAGCATCTGTTTCAAAATAAAGTTTATCTTTTACTTTACTAAGTCAAGCATATTCATTAATTTCAATGGCATGTTCTTGCAGAGGTTCTGTTTTGGTTTGTTGTTTTTTTTACAAGGCACTAATGATGTAATAAAGATTAATTAGTGTAAGTTATAGTGTCTGAAGTGTATACCTTCAAGCTGTTAAATGTGTCAATGGAGATCCATTATGACAACAATGGGCATATTATTCTCAATAGGGATTGCTCTATTTGCCGGTATGAGATGTGTGCATGTTAGTAAGACAAAACCAGTAAGAAGAACCCTCATTTGAGCGCCGCTGAAATAAAAGCCTAGCTAAACACAGCATGATAAGCCTTGATTTTATAAACACAATTATTTTGCTTTCATTACATATTCCTGGTGGTATTTCATGTCATCAGCTATTTTACAGGCTTTCATTTGTCATCATACAATATCAGGCCAAAAGAACAGGCTTAGCACTTCACAGCTTAAAAAAAACAAAATCAACTTGGTGATTTATGAAGGATGAGTACTTGAATATTTAAATAGAATCTGCGTATCCATATCAAAGTCCAGGTCTAGATGGGCCATTGAATGAAAAATGTTTATGCTCACCAAATTTCTGCAACAAATAGAACACAAGGGAGTGTTGTGGCTAACAGCACATCTATATGCTTGGGCATCCCATAGTCCAGTTAAGCAGGCATCCACTCACTACTGGATCAGAGAGGGGTGATTACAACTGCAAAGCCCAAATCCACCTGTGTCTATGGATCCATATTAACAATTGAGATATATTCCCACCATCTCTTCACTCAACCATCTCTTTAAGTTGTTAGAAGATTTAAACTGATTTTAAGGCAATTTTCAACATATTTTAAAATCAACATTAAATTCAATGGTGGAATATGTGCTGCAAACTTGCTGTTTAAATTTTACCAGGAACAAACACCTTGCTTGGAACATTTTGAGTGCACAAGCCAGTTATTAAAATTCAGTGCTTGACCTGGTTTTCAAAAGGCCAGTAGTTGAATGGGATGGGCAAGTCCTCACTATGCTGAGGTGGGTATGTTTGAAAGCATTTCCAAAGCCCCCACACCAGCCTCACCCCAATGTGGTATTCCAGCCAAATGGAATAGTCAGCTCTTCTCCACTTCCCAGGTTGTCACACTGAAGGGTTTTCCTTTGTTTGTGTTTCTCGAAGGAATATTTTTCCCATGCACACTTAGAAATTGTTTCTCAACACTCTGGTTTCCAAACATGAGGTTTTGCTTAGGAGTCTTCTGTGCATGGCATTCCTTGAATTTTGTGGAATTGCAGCTAGGCTAGGACACTGGCCTTTACAGAAGAACATTCAGACATCAAAATTAGACATTATCTTCTCTGGGGTATTTTTTGTTTGTTTGCTTGCTTGATTTTAAGTTGTAGCCTGGAAGAAATTTCATTGTCTCACTGTTCTGTGGCTCAAAGTTGGAACAAAGAATTTTCCTCCAAACTTTAGCAGAAAAAAAAAAACTCCTTTTATGAGCCAAGGTCAAGTATCAAAACTTTCAGCTCTAGAGGAGCCTGGGAGAAATTTACAAGTATATGAAATTAAGGGAAAAAAAACAAACATGCCAAGAGTAACTTCCATGACACCTGGGGAAATGCAATTCCTGCCTCTTTTCCTGCCACGGCCTCTGGTTAAATCAACTTCTTCAGAGCAATGAATAGGGCTCAAGGCTAGATCTTTCACTCACTTTATGCTGGCTTTTTGCTAGCTGTCTCATTCAGGTTCACCTTAAAAGAAGAGAAGGAAAGCAAGGAGGAAGACATGGGAAAAGGAAAGATCTATTCTTCTTCTCCAGATGTAATGGAATGACCATGCTGAACCCACAACCCAGAAATACTCACCTCATCCACTCTGATGGACTCATAGTCCAAGGGGACTTTTCAAGAAACTTAATGGGTTCACAGCATCCCATGTACACCGTCTCTGCCTGAAGTCTTTCCTTGCAGTTGTGCTGGCCTGGAGCTGGGCTCAGCTGATACTGAAGCAACAGGATGACTGTTCATAGGTTTGCTCTGATCCAAGAAATCCAGAGTAATTCCTATGCTTAGCTTTCTACATCTGGGACAGAATCACAAGTGCATGCAATGTCAGAGCCTAAGCAAGTCAGTAATACTGTGCAGCACACCAAAAACTGTTTCCCAGCGCTGTCAGAGACTGAAATATTAATGGACTATGCCTCAAGAGAGCCATGAAAGCCCCAGACATTGTCTGTATATCACTGACTCTGATCTGCTTGTTTGATTAAGATCTCAAGATTGAAGCTGGACAAGGAAGAAAACCCTTTCCACCAACCCTTCACTTTCTCGGAAACACATAGATTATTCTGCCCAGTATGCAATAAAATCATGTTTTTCTGAAATAATATAAAACATCAGAGCAACCCACTCTACAGGAGCACAGACAGCTAGGCTGAGAGATTGGGCAGCTTTTATAGACTAGTTAAAGATTCACGTGAACCTGGCCAGTTCTGGGCCTGCAGACACAGCTCCTGCTGATCACCCCCGTAACACAGATCAGGAATACTACCTAGGTGCTGGTGTCTGGTTTTGCTTTCTGTAAATGAAAACCAATAGCTATTACTGCTGCACTGCTTATAATCACAACATAAATTGAATTCTCAGTTAACATTTTCAAAGTCCTATTGATGCAGATTCCTACTGATTACAATTCCTATTGAAAGAAAGTGATTTTAATCAGTTCAGGGTGGTGGGTTTTTTTCTGGAGGTTGGACCACAAAATAAATACTCTTTTTCCACGTGAGAATATTTGCATTACTAGGACCCATACAGGATGAAGCTTAAAATACAGTGTTGGTTTACTTTACTTAGCTGTCTCCCCTGGAAATAGAAAAACAACTCTTGTTTGAAGACACTGAGCACCATCATTTTAAATACATCTCCTATGGATAAATATCAGATTTTTTTTTAAACTCCATTTCCGAGACTGCCATACATCTCAACCAAACGTCAAGTTCAAACGTCTACGTCCTTGGGTGCTTAAGCACTGAGCAAGCATGGGAGTCAACTGTCAAAAAATTAAAGCTAACGGTTTATCAGTGCAAAGCCTAAATGCCCAATTTCACTACACAACAAGTTAGCTTATAAAAGTCTAGTAATCTGTTCATACTATACACCTGTAGTATTTTCCATTGTTTTTTTTTTCTTCTGTGATATATATCAACTTTATGGCAGAATTAACTAGTTGTGTGGAATAACTAACATGAGCCATTCAGATTATTTCAGCCTTCACAGGGGTTGCAGTTTAGGATTTCTCAAACCTCATATTAGTGACAGCCACAGCCAGATCCATGATCCACCCCATAGTGGTTATGAGTATTTTGCCACAGATTTTAGTGGCCTAAATGAGAATTTCAGTGGGGAGAGCATGGTCTCTGAAGACATCACTGCAACATTGCACAAATTGAACACCTGCCTGGGTAGGGACTGTGAAAAACCCAGTGACTGGCTCTATTTCAGAAGCATGAGTTTCACCACAGAAGTGGAAGTCCTCCCACCAGCAGCTTATTCAAGGATGCATGGCAATGAGCTTCATTAAAATCAGTGAAGAACTAGCACTAAAGTCTCCATCCAAACAGAAATCCAATTGCAAGCCAGACAGGTCTGTCCTATGGAGTATAAGACTGTAATACGCGGTAACAGAACTGAGTCAACATTGTCCTAAGCCACAACAGCTTCCTATTTTTCACGTGATCCATAAAAGCATAAGCGAGTGGAAAATTCCGTCACAGTACACCCACTTCTCTTATTCTCATGCACAGTATGGACAGGCTTAAAAAAAGGCTAAAGTAGGAGCCCTGAACACCTGAACTTCAATAAAGGGCAATTGTCAAAATACTCTAAGTTCATCTTTAGATCTAATATTCTAAATGGTTTCTTTGCACACTAAAATCTCTTTGTTTAGGCATTATAGTGCAAAAGTCTTCCTAGAAGGACCTTGGTTAAGATAGGCTGATGTTCTGTCTTTTAGTACCTTAACTCTATATTGCTATCTACTATCAGCTCCAGAATCCTGCAATATTGTGACTTCATCTTAGTGTCTAACCTCAGGTGGGGAATGCACTTTGCTCCCCTAGTATTGTAATGCTATTGCTGAGGACAAAAGATATAACATCTGCAAGTGTTTTGATAAATTAAATCACCTAAAGACTTTTTTTATTAAAAAAAAAAAAAATCAAGCAAATTAAACCCATTTGGATAGTGTGATAGAGAAATTATTGGAGAAATGCAACGTACAGAAAAGATTCAGGATCAGGATTTAAATTTCACACAAGACAAGATGACAAACAGATGGCACAGTTAGGAAAACCTAAAAGGCAAAATATACCCCCCATGTCACTTTAATGATGCTTCTGCTTATCGTGGCCCATATTTTAGATCAACTTATAAAGTATTTTTCTAAATCATGAAACTCGCTTGAGCTCTGTTTTCTAAACAAACTGATCTGTAAAGATGCATCAGTCAAGCAGGAGATTAATTCCTGTTGTACCAAGTTGTTGTTTTTGGCACAGAAGTCAATATTTATAAGACAGAAAGCAGCTGTAGCATGCAAGTTAGCATACTGCATAAATCTTTGCAGCAGGTTATAGCAAGAAGATGATACTATCCGCAGGTAACACGATGGAAGCACTGCCACAACAGAGCCTTCCTAATGGTGGTCATCCATTTACCAGTGTGAGCCATGCTAATGAGGTCACACTAATTCACTTCGTGTCATTTACCCTTTGGAAGCAATCAGCCCAAATATAAACCAGCAATACATTAGAAGAGGTCACCCAGCGCAGTAGCTCTGTAAAGAGTGAGCTGTTTGTATAGGACTCCGAGCCAGATCCAAGCCTGCCCGGAGCAATAGGACGTGCAGCTACTGACAACAGGGCCAGGGAAGCAGATTAACCCCCCATCCCCTTGAAAGCTGGCTGACGTGAAGCACTGCTCTCTGCTTTGCCTGTGGTGTGGTGCTTCATCCCACCTCTCTCATCACCCCGCCACATCAGCTGTGGGGGCAGCAGGAAAAGCAGCGGGTTAACTCTCAATTTTCCTTCTGTTGATTGAAGCTTTTGCCTCCCTTTTGCCTCCCACCCAGGGATGCCGGATAGCAGCTTTGGGGGAGCAGCAGAATAGGGACACAGCACTGCCAGGAAGTGTGGCAGATGAGGTCCTGCCTCCCTTGCAGGGGAACAAGAGATTTGTCTTCTGACAGACATGCTCTCCCCCTTCTCCATCTTTCCACCTCTTTTGCCTATCACACCAGCAGCTTAACCACTGGAGGCTGGGGGAGTGCTACTAACCACTCTATTTTGGGGTTTGATTTGTTTTTTCAGGAGATGGGACACAATGTGAAGCCCATTTAGTCCAATAGTACCATTATCTTGCCTGCAAAGGATTTCTTACTGATGCCAGAGCTCCTGAGTCCAACCAAGGGGCTTGGCAGAGACTGTGCAGCACTGTGCTGAGTGCTGCCTCTAAGGCAATGAGATACCCATCCTCCCTTTCCTCCAGATCAGAGAACTGGTGTGGTCAGCAGCAGGGTCAGAGCTCAGAGGTTGGTAAGTGACCAGCCAAGTGGCTCAGACAAGCTCCTTGCTGCCCCAGCCTCAGCTTCCATGTCTTCAGCCTGGCAATCATTCCTTTCTGTGGCATACAATGAGCTCTGCAGAGGAGAGGCTAAAGCTGATCTAATTCTTGATGCACAAGGTTAAACAGATTACTTGTATCTCTAGCAGCCTAATTCCCTGCGCTGAAATTGAGTATATCAGATCCCTTGCCACAGTGTTATCCCTAAGACTAGATGTGAAGGAAGTGAAGCCTGGAAAGGTACCCAGGTATTTCCCTTCTTGAGAACCCTGTCACATCAAATTGTGGTCTCCTGGCACTGTTCACATGAGTGCAGTTACATACGAGGCCATATGCAGTTTCAAGCCCACGGCTTTCTCTCTAACCACTGCTGCACTTGTTCTGACATTTCCAGCCTCACTTGACCAAATTATATGTGGTTTTAGGCAAAAGTGTTCAAAATTTAATGTCGAATAGATGCAGATTGAGCCCACATGGGAAGCAGGAAATACAATAGAAATATGCAACTCCATTATATGAATTTATCAGTGTACATTCTACATGCTTTATAAATTTCTCTAGCATGATCATCTGTTTCATTCCTAGAAAAGAAAAAGCTAGCAAATATGAATTTCTGGAAATAGGCAGCAGAAAGAGATTGACTTGAAATAAACAAAATAGTTGAAATTAAATTTTCTTGGCAAGATTTGCTTGTGTTGTTCATCAAATAAATGTACATTATGTCTTGCACTGTTACTCAGCTGTGATCCTATAATGTGCTTTCTGCATCCTGTCAGACATATGATCCTTTGTCCCATAATAGACCCAACTATCTCACAACCAGCTGAGCTCAGGGTCATCCCAGGGTCAGGCTGGTTAAAGATGGCTGTCAGTTCACTGCCTGACTCACAGATGCACTTTAAATCACCTTTATCTTACTTGTGCTGATGCTTTCCAGCCATCACTGTAGCAGGGGCTGTAGCATCTGTGTACAATGTAGGGAAATGTCTTGTAGCATCCCTGAAAATTTGTCAGTGGATATGCAATGTGCAATGTGCCCAATATAAAGCAAGTGCAGCTTGATGTGTAATGTGAAATGAGAACTATTTCAAATTCCTTTATGGAAGGTAGCTAAACAACATGGTTCTCACCCACCTTCCAAATGAAGACAAAAATTCAGAGCGTGAAATTATCACCTTTCAGATCAGAAACATAATTATTATTTAGCCTGAAATTTCCAGCAAAAGGAGTATTTGCATAAGAAGGACAGATAATCTGGGAAATGCATCACCTGATGTTTTTATTGTGATAAATACCTCCCTTCAGTTCCTGATGCTATACAACTTCTTAATGTTTGTCACTAGTCTCCAAGGTATAGAAGAAAGACAGGCCTTAATTGTAAATTTACACATGCTTTATTGCCAGTGCAATGGCATGAACGCATTTAACAGGATTGTCATTCCAGTTAATTATGCTGATTCTGACATGTACCTATCACGTCTAAAATTGATAGTGCTTTTCGACCAGTTAGTAGCATTACAATATGTTGCGCCTTTCTCTCGAAGGTTAACCATGTTAGGGGCCAGAGAATGGCAGGAGAAAAGAGTCTCTGCATACTAAGTAAGTGCTGCTAGCTCAACAGTCAAACCTCCTTATAGGAGAACTGTAGATAGCTCAGCCCCAGCACATGTTCTGCATTTCTATGTGTGCCCCAGCCCCAGCCCACCTGCCCCAGGCAAAGTCAACAATCTTCATTACACCTAATAGTAAACAACACCTTCCAAGCCCCTCAGAAACTCTTGGCCTTGTTCACAATGTGTACTGCTTAGGCACCCAGGCAGATGGTAACACTTATTAAAGATATTAAAGCAGAAAAAAAGACAGCAGAAAAGGAGGCAACTATTAGAAAACACTTTGTGGCAAGGGAAAAATAATTTCCATGTTTTCCCTGCAGCAGAATTCTGAGTCTGTGAATTCCAGACTGAAGAAATTGGGGGAAGACTTGAAATCAACAGCAAACTACAAACAAATATCAGAGAGCAAAACACCATCCTTACCTTCAGCAGAGTTATCATTGCTTGGATCAAAGTCTCACTTTAAAACCACTCACTGAAAAAGCAGATAGGAATCTGGGGAAACCATACATCCTCCTTTCCTTCTCACACATCCGAGTATAAATCTTGTGGGACATCCCAGAAAGAGGTATACATATGTCTTACAGTCGCACCTGGCTGACAAGGGTAATATTTTCAGACTGTGGAAGGAAGGGAGGGAGTGGGGAAGGAGGCAAGGAAGGAAGGAGAGAAGGAGAGAAGGAGAAAAGGAGGAAAGCAGGAAAGCAGGAAAGGAGGGAAGGAGGGAAGGAGGGAAGGAAGGAGGGAAGAAGATGTTTGCTTTTGTAAAAAATTGATTAGAAATAATTGTCATTCATTTTCTATCACATGATCCACATGCCTTTTAAAGAAAAGCAAGCTCCTGTGTTACATCCAAAAGCACAAAACCATGGGTGATGGGATCCAAGCTAGAGTAAAGAGTACAGAAAGGAAGAAACCTAGAGGAATTATAAAACACATTAAGGAATAACAACTGTCTTGAATGGTCATGTGAAATGCAACTTGGAATACCTCTCCATGCACTATAGCAGCTTCACATTGTTCCTGGAAAAGGTATCACCACCAAAGTCTCTGTTCTCTATGATGTCCCCCTGCTCCTGCCCAGCCTGGGCAGCAGTCTCTCCTTCCAGCTACCTCACTGCTCTGTAGCACATATCCTTGGGTACAGTGGCAGCAATGGCCAGCAAAGCCCCTGCATGGTGGTCCCTCTTGTTTCCCCACATCAGTCTTGCCCTTTTGACCACTTTCATCCTAACCTGGATTAAAGCATTGGCTGCACCAAGGGCTGGAAAACTGGAAAAGCTTGGAGCACCAGTGAACAGATCCTGAAGGGCTTTTCTCCTCGGTGTGGATAAGCATCTGGGAAACATCTAGATAAAGCTTTATTATTCTTATTATTTTAAATAAGAGAGTAAGCTGTGTGCAAGGAGTGATTTCTTCCCTCAGTTTTCCCAATAAGAACTTCTGCAACTCTTTACATTTTGAAAAAGCAGTATTTTCAATAGTGGTGCTTTGGCTAAGCACACATCCTCCTGTTTACACATGAAAGAATGTCCTTCTGATAGCGTAGAGTATGGTGCTTGCCTTCGGACAAACTCACATTGAGCAGTTAAGTCACAAGACAAGGCCGCTGACACATTTCATTCCCTTCTCCCTCTTCTCTTTGAGCTCAGATAGTGTTCATTCCCCAAGTAGTGACTTTGAGGGCTACTTCCACAGTCCTTTTCCTGAGAAACTCCCCACTGAAACTGCTAGGGTGTTTTATATAGCACAAATACAGCAGGAGTTAGTCTTTTCTGATGCCTGATATCATTTTTACTTTAAACATTTTTGTACATTAACAAAGTCCTACCCTCTGAGATGTGAGTGATAAATCTTAGATTATTTAATCTTCACTGAAATGCAGATTGTTTGGATTTTTTTTCTAATATATTCCTTGTCCTGGAGAATATTTAGAGACAAACAAACCTAATTTTAAGGCTCAGGCTGGACTCCATCACCTTTAGTGCTGCTGTTCCAAACTGATATGGAATTGCACTAAACAAAAGACCTGCTTCAAGGATTAAAAAATGAAAAAACGTGCCTCATTGCCATGAATCATCAAGGACACACCTATGCACCCATAGATCACTCTTTTCCTTCAACATAGACACCTCAGACACATTAGCACATGAGGGAGCTCTCAAAGGTGCTTCACTGAGAATGGCTATTTGAATTTCCTGTATGAAGTAACAGCATCCTTCTCGCTGAGGTTACGAACTGAGTGCAGTCACCAGCAGTACAGGGAACCCTGTACAGATGTGCAGGGACTGCCATCCCACAAGGCTGGACACGCATGCTGCCCTCAAGGAAGGGGCCAGATCCTTCTTTTCTCCTCTCAGCAAACACACACCTGAATGCTGTTAATATTGTTCAGCTCTTCTATTCATCTTCTGGACAGTGTTTTGGTCTCTAAGACAAAAGGAATTTTATGAAACAAAGATCTAAGTATTGAAAATGTGTGTGCAAAGGAGGAGGGAGTGTGACAAACCTCACAGCCCATGTGAAAAGTTGTTTTGCTTCTAGACCAAAGGGGAGGAGGCCTGATCCTGCTCCCATGCTAGATAAGCAGATATCCTGCAGGCAAGCAAAGCTGGCAACAGGCTTAAATCGTGGTGAGTTGAAAAGCTTGTTTTTCTGTATGCACAACAAACCAGATATGTTGACAGAAAAGCAAAAGAACATCTGCTCGTGCTGATCTATGAATGCTCTCCCTGGCTCCATTAACCTCCATTCTTTCTCTGTCTTTTTTCCCTAAACTGAAAATTATAATTTTAAATGTTCAAGGCTTTCATTTCTCTATTAATCAAATTAAGTCTCCTTAGCCACAGTTAAAATACTGTGAGGTGCTTCAACCAAAGATCATTTGCCTTGCAATTAGAACTCATTTTTAATACGATAGAGGGGAAATAGAGAACCACAGCTTTAGAATCGATATAACTATAAATTACATGGAAAAGGAAACTGTAGTATCCTAGCTTGAAACAACAGATTTATTATCAAAGTGGGTAGTTTTGTATCGACAGAGTACATAAAGTTTATAAAGAAAGAGGGAAGGAGACACACAGAGGGAAATCAATGTTAGCTGGGCTCACTGTTGCTCTAAATGCTGCATTTGTGGTAATTAATTTTCACTTATTATTTTAAATTATAGAATGTCACATTGAGAAATGGATAGTGGCTCAAAAAAAGCTCTCTGCAGTACTTTCTAAGGCAAGATTCTACAGATTTTAATGAAAAAGGTCTGCAAAAGATGGTTCCATTATGTGCTCTATATTTAATCCTGGTTAAGACAAGTTACTAAACGGCCTCCTCCATTCCTGTATTTTGAACAGCATTATAGTTAAGGTTGCAACTAAGATTTATATGTAAACCTAAACGGCTTGCATTTATTTTGATTCACACCTACTGGATAGGATGGCAAAATTGTTATTTCTGATAGCAGTAAATATTTTAAATGCATCATCTTTCCCTTTCACAAGCTGGATTCCCCTGTGGTTGCTCACATATGCGTACAAAAAACTTTCAATGTCTGGCCATAGGATTTCTTGTTATGTTTCAACTGCTTTCAGTGCACAGTCTGCCCTGTTGTCTGCAGTTAAAATCAGAGGAGAAATTTTTGCTCATTACTGAATACAGAGTTTGCAGTTAAGGCCTGATCCGGAGCTCAGGGTAATAGTTGTGTCTTCTTCTGTTCCAGCTCCCATGAAAGTGAGACTTAACCTGTATGGTTAACTGGTCTCAAAACACATTACTGTGCTCAAAACTGTGAACACACCAAGATTATGTAGATTTCTAGAATCTCTCACCTGATTTGCAATCAAGCCATTTTGAGATGCCTGTTAGAGGAGTCTCAGCAGAATTTCCAGTGTGTTTGGGTTATGTTAATTATAAGCTTTACTGTGCTGTTCAAATCCTGGGGTGAGACAGTTGTGATCTAAAGAGAGAAAAGTTTCTCTTTTTCCTGGATTAATAGGTTTAAGGAGGCTAATCTTTTGATTTGCAGACCCGAGCGTCCTAGGTGATCTGAATCTTCCTGGGAAACGAGCCACAATAGGTCCCACTCAAATCCGATTTATGTGTGGGGTCAGGTACAAGTCTCTGCTAATATTAAACATCTGCTAACATTCTTCAAATGAATCTAAGTTCTGGGGGAACATGTTCCTACAGATGAAGACATTAGGTGTTTCCTGTGCAGTGTGAGCTGAGGTATATCACTGAGGATGGGTCTTCTCAGGCCCTTTTTGCCTCCCCTTCTATTTTCATGATTGTTGCCTTGCCTTCTAGCACTGTCAGAAATACAAAAAATAAAATATTGGGGGGGTGGAGGGGGAATGGTAATAAACTACAAAGCCCCACAGGGTCCTGCCTGTCTGCAATACCCACTTCCATGTCTGAGCATTGTTTGTGCTAATACTGTTTGCTGGAAGGAGTGTTCCTCGAAGATAAAATGTTTTGCATGGTGAAATATGCATGACTCTGCTGGCTCACCTCGCACAGGATCACCTTTCAGTTTCTAGACAGTGATTTGATTTTTTTTTTTTTCACTTTCTTTCTTTACTTTACTTCCCCCCCCTGCCCCCCCCCCCCCCCCCCCCCCCAGCATGAGGAACATAACACTACCCCAGCCAACGCATTTTGGTCTATGAGCCATCCATCCTCAGAACCATGCATGGATATTAAATACACTGATACTACAGAGCAGCACTGCAGGGATTTAATTTTTTGCAAAATAGACTAGTCTGGTTAAAGTCTCTGCCATTGCTGGGTGCTAACAGGAATATTTTACAACTATGCTACAAAAATAAATTGAGACTTGGGTGGCATTTCCACTGCAACTGATGTTTTTGCACAGGAGTTAGTTGAGGTAGTAGACCTGTTGTAAAGTCAAAAAAAAGCTTTGTTTTACTGGTACAGAGGAGATTCAATTAAAACTGTCTACAGATCCCCACCTCTGTGGCTTAGCCCTTTCCATAACCTTCACCTTCTTAGGAAGGCAGGGAGAAGTCTGGACAAGTGGTTATTCTCTGAGACTCCTGCAATGTGCTCCCCCTGCTCTGTCCCCAGATGGAGTCTGTGATTTACGCAGATGTGCTTTGCACCTGAAGGCTTGCTGGTGTACAATGGAAGAGAGGTTCCCACTCCCTTCCATCCCCCATTTCCACCGCCAGCCTCATCCTCACCCCCATCCCTTTTCATTACTTAACGAAACCGGTCTCCTGTGTTTTCTCTGCTCTTTATTCCATGTCACTGGGGCTGAGTGACTGCTGAAGATGAGAGGGGATGAGGAGTGTGAAGAAGGAAGCTTCTGCCTTTGGTCTGAGCCTGACGAGAAATGATGAAAACCACATGGGCTATGAAAAAGTCCAGTCCAACTTTCTGTTTACCGAGCTCCCTAGAAACGTCAACATCTGTCACCAAGTTACCCCTAAAAGGGGCACCCCCTTGCTACGAGACCCCGTTGGCAGGTCCCATCCCTCTTCCCCCAGCACAGCCTGGACCGGAGGGGTGTTGACAGAGCAAGGGGAAGTTATCTGGGATTTGGTGATGGCTGTATTAATAGACAAAGGACAGCAGAAGCGATACCCCTGCCTCAGCCCTGCCATGCCACCGGCAGCGCGGGAGGCGGGCCGCCGGGCACCCCGGCTGAGCTCGGCTTTTGTCCTCTCTGCAACGGGACCTTGGGGAGTCACACGCGGAGAGGCGCGGAGCGGCCCGGCGGCCGCAGCCCCGCTTCGTTGTTATTACAATGCACACAACGAATTTTCCTCGTATTAGTCATTTCCCGAAGATCAAACCAGAGGACAGCTGCGAATGCAATCGATCCCTACAAAACGCGTTAGCGAAGAGTTCAATCAAAGCAGATATTTCCTTGGATTTATTTCTTTTTTATATTTTAGTAATCGATAGCATATTGCCTTTTTTAAATTATTTTATTTTATTTTATTATTTTCCTCCTGGCGGCGAGTGTCCTGCCGAGTTACAACCCCCGCGTAGGTTAGAATTAGAAAATGTATAAATACTTATGCGCAAAACCAGGCGTATCGCATGCAAAGAGCAGCCGCTGCGCCGCGCCGGGACGCCGGGCAGGCAGCGGTCAACTCCCCCGGCTCCCGACCGCTCCAACACTTCCTACACGCTCCAACAACTGTTGCGAGCGAAACGCTCCATGAGCCCCTGTATTTTCCTAATCCCCCGCTTCCCGCTGGCTACACCACGTCTTAGACCCATGTGAACACAAGAGTTGGTGGCTGAGATTGACTTTGTGTCCTCTCGCCGTCCCTCGTTTGGGCTTGTTTTGTTTGTTTGTTTTCTTTTTGCTACTTTTACTTTCTTGGACAAGGAGAATTTTTGCAATACGTTGAGTTTGTATTTATAAACTGAGCTCTTGGCAAAGTCATAAACTAGCTGCTTGGTTTCATTGTAATCGAGGTAGATCATTATTTGGGTACATTTTTATGAGAATCAGTAGTCCTGTTTTAACTTTACGAGATACACATTTTCAAGGGAAATAGATTGGGAAGCCAAAATAATTTTAAAAGTAATGGCTGAAACATTCTCCCTTTGGAACAAATGCTTAAAACCTGTCACTGCCCTATAAAAAAATGGCATGGAAGCATTTTCCAGGCCAATCTCTGCTCGTAGTATTGGAATGTGTAATCCTTTCAAAGTTGCATGGCAAAGAGTACTCCTCGCATGATCAAAATCAACAGTTTCACCCCAAATTCTTAGGCACAAGGGAAAACTTATTTTCCCTAGAGTTCCCGTTGATTCCAATGGTCTTTCTGAGCTTGAAACAGAATTAATTGTGACCTGTAATATTTTAAGACACAGAAACTATGAAAGGGTAATGTTAATAGTGAAAGTCGGCGAGCAATGTGCCTGGGGGAAAAAAAAAAAAAAAGGAATATTTGCCTTGGAAAAGGAGAAAGGGAAAAGGGAGAGAAAAAGTGAGAAGGAAAGAAAGATGAGAAGAAAGAAGGTAAGAAGAGAGAGAGGAGGAGGAAAGTAAAGGAAGAAAGGAGGAGAGAGAGAGAAAGAGAGGAAAGAGAGAGAAGGGAGGGAGGGAGGGAGGGAGAGAGAGAGAAGGAAGAGAGAGAGAAGGAGAGAGAGAAGGGAGGAAGAGGAAGAAGGAAGGAAGGAAGGAAGGAAGGAAGGAAGAAGGAAGGAAGGAAGGAAGGAAGGAGAGAGAAGGAAGGAAGGAAGGAAGGAAGGAAGGAAGGAAGGAAGGAAGGAAGGAAGGAAGGAAGGAAGGAAGGAAGGAAGGAAGGAAAGAAAGAAGGAAAGAAAGAAAGAAGGAAAGAAAGAAAGAAAGAAAGAAAGAAAGAAAGAAAGAAAGAAAGAAAGAAAGAAAGAAAGAAAGAAAGAAAGAAAGAAAGAAAGAAAGAAAGAGAAAGAAAGAAAGAAAGAAAGAAGAAAGAAAGAAGAAAGAAAGAAAGAAAGAAAGAAAGAAAGAAAGAAAGAAAGAAAGAAAGAAAGAAAGAAAGAAAGAAAGAAAGAAAGAAAGAAAGAAAGAAAGAAAGAAAGAAAGAAAGAAAGAAGGAAGGAAGGAAAGAAGGAAAGAAGGAAAGAAAGAAAGAAAGAAAGAAAGAAAGAAAGAAAGAAAGAAAGAAAGAAAGAAAGAAAGAAAGAAAGAAAGAAAGAAAGAAAGAAAGAAAGAAAGAGAAAAGAAAGACCTTTAATATTACATTGCCATTTATCCATATATTATTAATTTCGCTATTTATGTATTCCCTTTCTGTGGTCACAAATTTACTGCTGTCTCACAGAGCTAACTGCTAAAGAAAAACAAACAAGACATTTTGCTCCTAAGATTATGCGGAAAAACATTCTGAATCGATTCAAGAAACCTCACGGACCCTCTAAAAACTACAGACTACGCCTCTTCAGGTTGCCCTCCCCGGCTGCCCAGACTCTGCCGCGGCTCCGGTCGGAGTTACCCCGGGGCCGGCCACGGAGCTCATCGACTTTCGTGCCCGGGGTCCCCCGGCAATTCTTCGCTGAGAGTGGGATGAGAAGCAATTTGCCGGTGAAAACCCGCTCGAGTCTATAGCCCAAACGTGAGCTGTCATTAGAGTGGTACTAATAAATCCCTATTAAGCATGCATTTATGCAGTGATTGCGTGAACTTTGGCCTTTGAAGAGTCCTTGCAATTAGCAGCGACGTCCATTGCGCTTTGCCCAGCTTTCCCTCTACCCTTTCTCCATCAAAGATGGAGAGGGGAGTACGGCCTCGTCAGCGCCTCCCACAGCCACCCTCGTCTCTGCCGGGGGGTTCTCCAAGCGTTCCCCCGTTTGCCTCTGGACCCCTCCGTGTAAATGAGGATCCCTTGCGGTGGGATGTTTCCCGCACCCCTGGTATCTCTCGCCGGGAGTACCAGCCCTTATGCAGGCGTCGGCTGCCGCAAGGAGCGGAGGAGAAGCTGGGGCGTTGCTGTCTCCGCAAAAGAGCGAAAAGTGGTTAAAATTTAGTAAAATCGGCTGGGCAAAAATGAGCGGAAAGTTGCCACTGCCGGGGAGACAGCGAGAGCGAGAGGGATGAGTCTAATTGTCGCCTTTACCAAGGCTGTGAGATTAACTACTGGGATTTATTCTAAAGTGACCCATCACCGAATTCATTTCTGCTTGAACTTTCGGTGAACCTGAGATTAAAGAGGGGAGAGCAGCTAAGCAGTTTGTTGTTAGCTGCCTTTTCAACAGCCCTTTCAGACTGAGTAAATATTGATCGGTTTCAATCTGATTGCCCCAGAGGAAAACACCAAAGCATCTCAATAGCCTCCAAAAGTAAACTTTAAAGGTGAACAGCAGAAATGGCCCTAATTATGATAGGAAGATGCTAAACTCCGTTAAACATTTAGATGCGGTTTGGGTTGGAGTTTCTTGGTTTGGTTTGGGTTTTTTTCCTCTGCTGGGGGGGGGGGGGGGGGGGTTGGTTTTGTTTTTTTTTTTTTGTCCTGCTGAGAGTCCAGAGAGAAAAATTAAAATAAATTTGGAAAGGTATGAAAACAAAAAGATCCCTACGACCCGAAGGGTCTCCATCAGGCCAAAGCAAGCTGTGATTTATTTATTTATTTATTTATTTATTTAGCGATATCTTTGTGGTAGAAGCTCCAAGGTAGAGATTTTCATTTGTCTTTCCCACACTCCCCATCCCGAAAGACTGATCGTATCGAAATAATAATACTGCTAACAAAATTAGCCAGGATCGGGAAATTTGGGGTGACAGTTTGAAATCGATCTAGTACTGCGAAAAAAAAAAAAAAAAAAAAAGATAACCTGGGGTTTGGGCTTGGAAGGACAAGGGATTCTTTGCCGATGAATCGCTCACCGCAAGATTGACGCTCTGACAAGTGTCTTGTCTCTCGCATTTAGGTTATAATTTATGGCCGCTCTTTTTAACGCATTAAGTCAACACCAGGGGAGCCGGGTTGCAGATCCGGATTCCAGCAATATTTAGATCCAGATTTCGATATTTAAATACCCTTATTGGCATGTAAATGCCACTTTAACACATCCAAGTCTCTGGAAGAAAGCCATCTGTTTTGCTTTGTGGCTTTACACTAATAAACAAAAGGTAAAGTATATGGCAGTCGGGGAAATGAAAGAAATAGGGGCATCGGCTGGAGCCTTTGGAGACAGCCCTGCTCCTTTGCAGATAGCTCAGCTCTTGATATGGCCGCCGCGCCTTGCAAATCAGGGCTTGTCTCTTTTGACACTGAAGTGAAGAAAATTTCGTGGCCTCTCTGCGGATCCCGCAAAGCAAATCCTGCGTGTGCAGCTCGGCCCCGGGAGAAGCCAGGGAGCACCCATCCCTCCGCAGCTGGGCCAAGGGAAGGAGATGCTGCGCTTGTTTGCACTGAAATTCAAGAGGCATCAGTGAGTTGAGGGACATGCTCCCCGGCCAGCTGTGCATTTCTCTGGTCCCTCCTGCCACCTGCTTGCTCTCCACACATGCGCCCCCGACCCGACCCGGACCGCTCTCCACTTGACATCCCTTGGAAATCTAATTATATTTACCTGCTAAAACTTACTTTCACCACCCCCCCTCTCAACACACACACACAGAAAAAAAAAAAAAAAAAAAAGTGGTGGTGGTGAATAGGCCAGGATTAACAACACGGGCACCCAGCCAAGCACCTGGGAGACATCTCCCAGCTTGACACCCACCAGCCACCATGTTTGGGAGCTTAGGACAGAGCAGCAAGAAGGAGAAGCTGGATCAGCTCAGGGCCCAGGCTAATTGAATGTGCAGCCGTTGGTGAGGGCCCTTCGATGTGAGGAAAGACTGGCCGAAGACAGTTTCTGCTTTTGAAGGGTGCTCTGTTTACATAAGTGTCAGCATCCACCCCGAGGTGAAAAGGTTAGCACTTGACCCAGGAAGTTCTTGTGTTTGTGCTTCAGAAATAGAACAGGATCATAAATTCCTCCCAGTTATGGAGGAGGAGAGGAGGGCCTGATATTTCCTAAAAATATTGTTAATTGAGCATAGAAAAGGAAGAAGCTTTGTGTTATGAGTAAGGCTAGGCAGCCAGAGTTCTGGCCCTGGGAAAACAACTCATGAGGAGTTACACTGGGAGACTTTTCCTCCCTTTCCCTCTTGGAAAGGCCTCAGCAGTGGAAAATAAGGGAAACCAAAGTTGAGCCCATCCTGTGACTCAGCACTGACATCACACAGAGGTAGGCATACAAGGGCTACCTGAAAGTGGAATATATTTATTACAGACATTATAAGGACCCGTAAATCTTGCCCTGGCTTCCATCACTGGAGGAATCCCAGAGCCTTTCATGATTGTACAGAAAATGAGGAGGACATTTCGCTCACACACTACAACTGATAGAACTCAGTGTACCCGCAGTACAGCAAAGCACGGTGCATCATGCAATGGTCTGGACACCAACCACAGAAATTATACATTCATTTGGCCATTCGGCACATTCACAAGTAGGTTGAAAAGACATCGAGTCGAAAGTAAGGTTAGTAGGAAACTAGGAAGAGGTGAGGTCTTTTGGACAGTTATACCCTTTGGTTGAGCATAATCCAGCACAGCTTTGGGGAAGAGGGGGCAAGCACACTGGGTAAGGTTTACAAAACCTAGTGCAATTGAAGCCTTGTTTGTCACATTTAAAGAAATAGCGCTACTCTTTTTTGTCTTGAGGTATCTGCTTGAGCTTAAGACGTTTACTTGATACGGTCATCAGCTTTACCAATATAAAAGTGGATCCAGTTTGGCAAATGTGCTCACCCTGCTTAACCTGATAATCGAAACGTCATCTCTAGAAAAATCTGTAAAAAGATAAATCTCTCGGACAAAGTATTTACAAGCAACAAACTCATAG
The DNA here is from genome assembly GCF_034315485.1 of Pezoporus occidentalis. Classification (NCBI taxonomy): domain Eukaryota; kingdom Metazoa; phylum Chordata; class Aves; order Psittaciformes; family Psittacidae; genus Pezoporus; species Pezoporus occidentalis. Next base: position 359,945 of record NW_026914350.1, on the reverse strand, counting down.
ACACGAACAAAGAATACATTAAATTAAGGGGATGAAAGTCCTATTAGTCGTGTAAACACTTGCAATAGTGCATCTCTTCATGAGGTTATGTACCCTAGATAACCTGTCTGCCACTTCGGGAAACTCGGAGGACCGTCCCTGCAGTGGAGGAGGGAGACTCGTGTGCCAACACAGATCCTCCAGCAGAAAAAGTTTGGGACGGTTGCCGGGGTTGGGAGGAGAAAACCCCTGGCACCGAGGTGCCGGGAGCCGGCCGATGGGAGGCGAGAGGGCGGTGGAGCCGGTACCCCCGGGACTAGACGGCATGAGAAAGGGGAACTGGGTGGGGGAAGGGGGAGCCGGGACCTCTCAGGGAGAGCGACCGACCAAGGGACCAACCGGGAGACCGACATAACGGCGGTGAAAGGAAGCGAGCTGCGCTGGCGGGGCCCTCTCGTCAGGCGGCCGTCGGGGCTCGGCGGGTCTCAGTTGGAGCCAGCGAGTGTGTCCGAAGCGGCGGAGGAGGCAGGCGAGGCGGTGCAGGGCGAGGAGCAGGACTTCTCCGACGACTCCTCTGCCTTCTCCTCGCAGCCCGTGGGGGTGGCAGGGGAGATAGGCAGAAGCCCCTCTTTCTCCCTCTTCTTTTGCTTCATCCTCCGGTTCTGGAACCAGATCTTCACCTGTGTCTCGTTGAGCTGGAGGGAGGCAGCGATTTCTACCCGCCTGGCCCGGGTCAGGTACTTGTTGAAATGAAACTCTTTCTCCAGCTCAGTGAGCTGCTTGGTGGTGAAGTTAGTTCTGACTGTGTTGGGCTGCCCCACGAAGCCGTATTCGCCAGCTTTGCCTGCGAGGGGACATTCAACAGTAAGTAAGCGCGAATGATTTATAGGCGACGTAATCAATATGTCTACACCGGCTAAGTGATAGGGAGCAAGAACTTCTTAGGATAAGGGGGAAGCCCCGGCAGGGTGAGTGATGGAGTGCTAGGTGCTAAAGCGGAGTCAGCCTCTAGTGTCAGAGGAAACTTGATAAGTGGTTTATGAATTACAAGAAATATGACCGCGGGAGAGGCGGAGAGGGGGAGTCGGGAATAAGCGGCTCTGGCTGCCAGCGCCGTGGGCAGACAGCAGGGGCTGCTCCCAGAGGTGCGGGCCGCCCCACCTGTCCGGTACCCCGTGGGCACCGAGCCGTTTCCCCCGCACCCACGGCCGGGTGAGAGAGAGAAGGAGAGGAGCGGACCCCGCCCCGGCCCTCCAGCAGGCCACTGACCTGTTTTGGGTGGGTTTCTTTTCACTTTCATCCAGTCGAAGGTTTGCGCTGGTGGCAAGGTCTCAGCGGAGGGGGAGCGGGCGTTTTCCCGGTGGCCAGCGTGGAGGGGAGACAGGGCATGGTTGTAGGTGCCCAGGGACAGGCTCTGCTGCTCCTGCCCGTAGGGGGGAGGCACGTACTGAGCGGGCCCCCCGGCGTAGCCCTGGTGCGGGTGCTGCGCGGCAGCGGAGGACGAGGATATGCTCCCCGAGTACACTGCCGGGGCGCAGGGGGGGAAGCCGCCGCCCATCTCCGCGTCCTGCCCCAAGGGGTATGGGCCGTATGCCGGTCCGAAGCCCTGCGCGCCGTAGGTCGGGCCGCAGCCGGGGTGTGCGTAGGACACCCCCAGGCCGCCGTGGTGCTGGTAGGCGGCGGGCTGGGCCGAGGGGTGGTGGTGATGGTGGCGGTGGGGGCTGATGGGCACCCCGCGGCCCGTGAGGAAGCGGTCCTCCCCGCTGCAGCTGCCGGCGCTGACGGCGCAAGGCTGGAAAGTTGTAATTCCGTGGTCAGGGTGGTAGGCGCGGGCGGCGCAGCCCCCCGCCTCGCCACCGAGGACGGGGTACTCGAGGAAAGAGCTCATCCTCGCTGTGTCCCTCTGTCACGCCGCCACCGGGTCTTCAGCGTCCGGCGGGGCCGCGCCAACTTTCCCACTTCCTCCATGGGGCCGGCAGGAAAATGACACGAAGGTACAGGCAGCGGGCAGGCACGTGGGGGGCGGCAGCCAATGGCTGCGGCGCCTGCGGGACTTCCCCGGCTCCTGGCGCTGATAGATCGCCGCGTCGAGGGCATTTAAAAGCTGAGCGCTCCGGCGGCGCTGCACGGAACGGCACCGCGGGGCAGGGCGGTGGCGGCCACCCCCCGAGGGACAGAGGGGGGGCTGGGCTGTCGCCCCGCCACCACCGGGGTCCCGCCCGCCGGCTGAGAGGGGAAGGCAAGAGAGATGCGGAGGCTGCTCCCCGCCCGCGGAGCCCACCAGCCGTCCCCTCCAGGGTGAGTGCTGCTGTAGCCAGGGCGTCCCTGCACATCCCCTGCTGTGGGCGCTGTCATGCTGGCGCTGGGCACCTCCGCCGCACACACCCCCCCACCCCATCTCCCGGCCGGGGCCACGGGGGTGCGGGGGCTGTTGAATCCGCGGTACGCGCCGAGAGGCTGGGGAGGAGGGCGTCTGGGACAGCGCTGGGAGCATCAGCCCTGGAAACGAGGATGGGGATGGAACTGTGAATGGGGTGCGGAGAGCTATGGGAACGAAGAATGAGAAAGGAGATAGGGACGGGGTTGAAGATAAGGCGGAGAATAGGAATGGGACTGAGGATATGGATGGGGATTAGATGGGATTGGAGATGGGATGAGGACGGGACCGAGGGATGTCGCTGGTCCTGCCCCGCCGCAGTCCCAGCGCGACGCCAAACCAAGAGTTAAAGGGGCTTGTCCAGCCGCATCACCAGGCGGCCGCGGACATTAACATGGAAATGAGCCGCTTTTGGGACTGACGGCCATTGTGCTCTCCCGGGCCTACCGGCCTCTCCCTGGCTCGTATCCTTGCTCCCCCTGCACCCCTGCCGGGATCCCCGCACCAGCCCGGGGCTGGGGTAGGGGAGGAAGAGCAGGGGCAGGGGGACGGATGTTTGGGCGGGGGCCCGCGGCCTTCGCAGCCCATCTGCTGGGACCCCGCGGTGCCACTGCCACCCGCCCTTGGACCGGGAGGCGGGGAGGCTGCCCGGAGTGCCTCGGGTCGCAGCCCGGCTGCCCGGGAGGCGGCCCAGAGCAGGGGTAGAGGGGCGGCGGGAGGTGCAGGGCCCACCGCCCCGGCCCCTTTGTCCCTGCGCTCTGCCACCCCGTCCGGCATTGGCGGGAGGTGGCAGATGGCCAGTGGCAGAGGCGGCCCCTGGACCCTTGGGAACTGTGCTGAGCATGGACTCAAACCCATACCCCTCCCCATTCTCACGTTAAAAATTAAAGGGTCCGTGGGCAAAGAAGGAGGGAGAGAGGTGGGATGTATTCAGTTTACGTGTGCGGAAAAGGAAAGGGGAGGCATCCGTCCGTCCCGGCGCACCCAGCCTTCTACGGGGGGGGGAGGACGGCACCAACAGGCTTCAGAGAGGCGTCCTGCGAAACGTTACCCCCTGGGATGGATGGATGGATGGATGGATGGATGGATGGATGGATGGATGGATGGATGGATGGAAAATCATGTCCCATGCCACCAGCCCCAGGAGGGGCTGTCCCCTCTATTTCTGCAGGTGCATTTCCAGCCGGCTTCTACATCCTTCTGTTCTCACGCTCAGTTCTTGCTTGGTTTGAAATCCAAAAGGCTCTTCTACCCTGCCACCTCTCCCTGCTCACGAGCACATACACACAGACCCTCACGCTCCTCCCTCTCACATCGACTATAACATCCTCTCATAGGTGCAAAGCTCTCCTACCACCATTAGGTCAGCCATTACCCCATGCCACCTCCATGGCCTCTCTACTGCCAGGCAAAGTCAGCGAGCTCCTCTCTCCACCACGCATCTACCCGTATGCCCTCAGTATTTCTATTTGTTCTGATTTACTACACGAGCACAGATGGTTAAGAGCCTTCTGGAAAGGTTCAGTTTCTTAAACTCCAGAGGGTAGAGGACAAGAGCAATAACACTCCAGAGGCATTTATCTCATTATACTGCACCAATTTTGGCTATGGTTACAGCTATAAACACATTTATTTCATTCTTGTAAAGCAGTTGTGATAAATACTGCGTAAGGAGGAGAAAAAAGGCAGGCCACTGGGACTGTTTACTAATAAAAAGGCTGGTATCTTTTCAGTGCTTTTTCAGCCAGCCAAGGAAAATTATATTTTACTATAAATAGATACATTTTACCTGTAAATTCCTCCGAATTACAGCCCTTCTCCTACAGTGTCCAGCACTCTGAAATCCTTTTCCCTCTCCCTTTTTCGTGCCATTGTCTCTTTTGTTGCATTGTCTCTCTGACGGGGCTTTGGGGGTTTGCTGCCTGTACTGTGCATGGGGGCAACATCAGCTGCCCAGAAAGGGGGTGGTGCAGCCCGTTCCCCTTTGCCCGCCGGCTGCCCCGGCCCCTCCGCTCCCCTCTGCGGCTCTGCTCCACTTTTCCTGTCTCAGAACTGGGAGTGATTCCAGCGATTTAGGATTTTCCGTGAGATTGTGCCCCCGCTGTGGCTCCAGGGCTTACCGGGAGACTCGGAGGCGACTCCTGTTTTCTGAGTTCCCTATTTATTTAAACAGCGTTTGCGAGAAGTTTAGATCTCGTATCGCATTTTTTTTTTCTTCCCCCCCCCCTTTTTTTTTTCCCCCCTTAAGCATTGCCAGAATGCAGAACTCTGGGAACAAAAGAAACCCCAAGCCCGTACGTGCTCTTTGCTGTCCAATTTAGCCCAGTGGCAGAGGAGTTAAAATGCCGATGAGGCTGCTCGCTCTCCGCAGGGACAGGGCTAGAGCAGAGAGGAGAAGAAGCAGGGCCGAGGTTTCGCCGCGTCCACAGCTCAGCCAAGCTGTTGTTTTAAAAGAGCAATAAAAATGACTTATGACTAAACGCCTTCTCACTTAATGGTTTTAGACGGGGATCCCCAGCCCCGGCAAATACGTAAGAGGATTTTTATTTGTGCATGTGTTCCTGCAATTGATCTCTTTGATGACATTCTCATTCATAGAAAGAGTTTGATTTATGACTTTCGGAAGAACTGCGTTCAGCCCTTCCAGCTATAACCCACGCATTCCAGCTCCACAACGTGTTGTAAGGCTGGGAGAAGCACTCCTCGCACAGACGGACAGCAGAGCCTCGGCCACAAACCTCACTCGCCCGTGTAATGTAATCACACGCACTCACACACACACACACACACACAGGGAGACGCGATCGTACCCGCCCGGGGTCCCCCAGCCCTGGAGCGGCAGAGCCTCGTTGGCATCTGTTGCTCAGTTTTAGCCCGAAGGACGGGGCTCACCCTGCGTTTTGGAGTCCGCTGGCCGGGTGGCAGGCAATTTGTTGGAGGTTTCTGAAAGCCCATCTTTGCTGCCGCCAGCAGAGAGGGGGGAGCCCCGAAGAAATTGCAACTTTAAAGTCAGAGTTTCTCCTTTTCGTTATCAGTCCTTTGTCCCGCAAGAAGGTTTAAACAGAAAAAACGTATCTTCTGTTGTGTCCCTGCACTGCTCATCAAAAGGACGGCTGAAGGGGCTGATTCCTCCCTATGCTTTTTATCCTGTGTTTCTGCCACCCTTTTGATTTTACAGGCACTAACTTCTCAATTTCTTCTCCTTCTACGGCTGATTTCTTGGACCGCTCAACACGTGAGAAGTAACCAAGCCCCTTCTCTGTGAGGTCTGGTATTTTCTAAAATATGCTTCCTGAAACAGCTTGCTGGCTGCTAAACACTAATTTCTAGAAAAACAGGATTCCCCCTCCCCCCAAAAGAAATAAAAATGCTTTTCTTGTATGTAACAGGCTAGTTTCTGCAGGAGACGCTTATCCTACTGAGTCTCTCTTGTGTTTTCCCTGCAAGAGAAAGTGCTCGTTCATGCTTTTGTTACAGCTCAGCATTTCCAAGCTTTGTATCCTCACAGAGATAAGATGTTACATTTATACATTAAAAGGAAGAGGTTTCCATCAAAGCTGCGAATGATTTTAGTTTCTCTGGTTTCTTTTTGTTGCTTTGTTTTGTTTTGTTCTGTTCTTTATTCCGCGTGAAAACCCTTGCAATAAAGAATGTGAACCTATTTTCCCTCTCTAATAAATGTCCTAAATTGGCAAAAAGGGAGAGCTCCCAGTCAGAATGCTGAATTTTGATTATTAGTAAATTAATAATACAAGGGATGGGAAGGAATACCCGTCATGTTATCAGTCTTGAAAGGAGAGAGAGAAAGAAAGATGGAAGAGAAAGAAAAAAGAGGAAGCTCCTTGTAGCAAACAAGAATTTATTCTACCAAAAATACTTATGACAATGCATCCTAATGCAATACAAAAATAAAAAGAAAGTGAAGATACAATTCCTATACGATCACTTTCTTACAGACCTCATATATTGCTTTCATAGAAGGACCTAGAATGTGGCTAGGTTAGAAACGAACGCAACTAAAACTTTGTAAGAAACGGCAAAATGGCATAGCAGAGAGAGGTAAAAACCAGAAAATACTGACCAGAAAAAGGGAAGGGGGGAAATAAAATAAAATTAATTAACGGGGAGAAAGTAAAGAAGAAGAATAAGGAGGAGAAAGCAGGACCCTTGGAGAGGACGTCTTTAATTTCTCAGTAATTCAGATGTTGCAAGTCAATCGTAGTGAGTGTGTCTGTAAAAAAGTCAAAACTGTCAGCAGAAATATCTACGGGACTGTCTAGAGATCCTGGCAAACTGGGGGAAACTGCATCTGAAAGCTGTAGGCAGGAATCTGTGGAGAAAACGTTAAAGTCCTGTAAAGAAGTGACATCTAGGGCCTCAGGACTGTCATTGTTCAGGCCAGCTGCACAGTTCTGGGCCATTGTTGAGAGGCAGTTTTGAACAGTGGGTGACTGATGTTGAAAATGTTTCAGATTTTTGTCATTGCTCGTTAAAGGCGAAACGGGGAAAGTTTGGGACTCGCCATTGTGCGCATTCTGTGCCTGCTGCTGGGAGAGGGCATTCTGCTGGAAAACGTAGCCTTCCCTCTCCAAGAGAGCACCGGAGACGTTGCTGAGGGCTTGCTCGAAGAGGGATTTCTCTTCTTCCTCCTCCTCCACCGTTTTCTCGGGATCCTCTAGGGTCTTAAATTTCCCGTCGCTGTTCTGGTTCTCCTTGCACTGGGTCTGTCTCTTGTGCTTCATCCTCCTGTTCTGGAACCAGACTTTGACTTGTCTCTCAGTCAGATCCAGCAAGGCTGCAATCTCAACCCTCCTTGGTCTACAGAGATACTTGTTGAAATGAAATTCTTTCTCTAGCTCCAAAAGCTGGGTGTTGGTGTAAGCCGTCCTCAGCCGCCTAGATCCACCGCTACCGCTATCGGGGATTTCAAGGGGGTCTGTTAAAAAACAGAAAATAAAAAACAAAAAAGAAAAAGAAAACCACAACCACCACGCGCACCCCAAATCACCACCGCCAGAGCAGACAAAGTGAACCCAGACGCACGCACACACAAAACAGATAAATGCACGGGTTGAGTTTCAGCACCCCAGCACATCGCATCCCGGGGGGGGGGGGGGGGGGGGGGGGAGGGGAAGTGCTCTTTCTACACGTATGTGTCTATATCTATATGTCCATATAGCATAAAATAGCAACTGCAACAAAATGGCCGCCTTTGGACGCAGTAAAGCCATTGTGTTGCAGTGCTGAGTGCCTGGTGCTGCGTGCCCCTCGGCCACCTCTGCCAAATCACTGCATCCAGCTACCCAACCTCCCCACACCAGAGCAAACTTTATATTAGCCATACCGCAATTTATAATTAATGCATCAGCTGCTTAGCTAAGCGGGAGCAATCTATCACTCTTCATTACTGTCAAATATCCTAACTCTAAGACGGCGAGACAAGAGAGGTCAGCTCCAACTCAAATAAATCATCCCGCATTAAGCAACTTGGGGGAAAGTTTGGGTTTCCCGCTAGCCCGGCCAGCGCCATCCTCCCGCCCGCCCGCCCCTCCGCCTCGTCCCCCCGCGAAGCCAGGGAGATGCGGGGAGCCAAAAAAAGCGGCCCAGCGGGGCCGGCGGCGAGTCTTTGGACTGACCTTTGTGGCTGAGGCAGGCAGGTCCGGCGGCTGAGGAGGAGGCCGAGGCGGGCGGCAGCGAGGATCGCTTGGACGCCTTTTTCTCTTTCATCCAGGGGTACTCCGGCTGCGGCGGGGCGCCGGCGGGGCCCGGGCTGCCGCTGCGGCCGCGGGGGCTCGCCTTGGGGCGACCGCCGCCGCTGTGGCGAGGGTGGCTGCCGGGGTTCAGGCTGGGGATGGTCTGCTCGAAAGGAGGAGGAATCAGTGTCGAGTGTGAAAGCGTCGAGTTCTTGATTGATGAACTTTGAAATGTATCACCGACAGGGGGAAAAGATGTCAGGCACTCAGCAAGCGATGGCTGGCTATTGATAAAACCGATCTCTCGCTCAAATGCGAAATTCATGGCCTTCAACTGGCAGCCCCCGCGGAGAAAAAGTTCGCTCGGATTCAGGGGACTCGGGGGGGGGAAGGCCCAGGAAAAAGGAGAGAGAGGAGAAAAAAATATAGCATAGAAGATCGCTGGTGGGGTGTTTTTTTTCTAATTCACTGATTACAGCCGTATGGGGACCGTGCTACTATTAAACTATTGAATTCATGGAGACAAGGTTGAAATTGGACCGAATTGGCTGTCACATGATTGCCTCTGCCCAATGACAATTTGGGCTTTAATCAAAAGAAGCCACTGTCTGTTTGATTGATCCAAAAAAGTCGGGAAGGAACGCCTCATTGGGGGCCAGAAAGGATTTATTTACACTTTTTTTAAAGTGGGAAATGATATCTCGAGTATCTATCCCCTTGGCGTCCTAATCTGAAATGATCGGGGGGGGGGGGAGAGGGGGGGAAGGGTGCATGTGCGTGGATATGTTTGTGTGAGAGGCTGCGAGTGTGTGTGAGTGTGTGTGTGGCTGCTTGTCCTGCAGCCTGCTGCCTCCCTCGCCTCCACCCGCACACTCTTCTCTCATTGTTTGGGACTGTCAGGAAAACGCTTTGCACCTCACAAATCATTTAAGCACCTCAATCTGACACCTTGAGTCATTAACAAAGTAATCCATTAATCTTCAAAGTTTTGACACCGCCAGGCCCCCGCATAAGAAGTTGCACCAAGACTGGACTCTGAAGCAGAGTGTCTTGATTTTTTCTTCCTAGGAAAAAATGGCACTTCCTCTAAAACTAGTTTCTTCTTCCAGACCTAGTCTCGATGGGCTCCTTTTTCTTCCCGTGTGGGGTTTTTGGTTTCTTTCCTTTTTTTTTTTTCTTGTTTGTTTCTTCTTATCTTTCTTTCTTTGTGTTTTTTCTTTTTTTCCCCTTTTTTTCCTCCTTTTTTTTTTTTTTTTCCCGTTTTTGGTGGCTATCGGGTGTACAGTACGGAGAACAATTGGCCGCCGGTGATGAGCCATTGTTTAACAGGATCTTCCTCAGCAACCTTGCTTCTAGGGGAAGAGTCACATAGGCAGCAGCCCTTGTACTTCATGACTTCCATCTCCAGTTGGCTTCCAGGGATTGGACCGTAAAACATAACCCTAGGAGTACCTCTCTGGGCGAGCCAAATCGCGAGTCTGAAAACTCGTCTGGCTGTTGCCTCTTTAAAAAAAAAAACAAATCCTGTGCCTTAGCTTGCAAACGATATTCCCGTCTGCTGCAATAATTTGCTTAATAACCGTAGTAGGCTGGCTCTGGTGAGTATTTTCGATTACCAGGAAATATATGGGCTGGTAGCGGGTTTGTTTTCACGGGCCAGGCTGAGCGCAAATGCTGCGGGGTTGTGACTTGAGAGACGGGCGGGCACTCGCTACCTACGCTTGGCTCTCGCCGCCGCCGCCTCCTGTCGCCCCTGCTAGATCGAGGGAACTCCCGAATTTGGATGCCTTGGGCACAGTTTTCCGACCAGGCTGAGGGAGAACGATGACAATGCTGGCCACAGCCACCAGCCTGATGAATCTTGCGGTCGCAGCCGCCCCCGGCAGCCCGGATGGGACTTGCCTTCCCGTGGAGCCGGGGGGCCCGGCGGGGTGGGGGGCGCAGGGGCCGGAGAGGGAAGGAGCTTCCGAGCCGCTCTTCGTGTTCTCCAGGAGCCAGGGACCATCGCCAGGGCGATGCCGAGCCGCCTCGCTTTATTTTCGGAGCTGTCAAAAAGGGGTCAGCAACAGTCTTCGTAATTTAAAAGAAAAAAAAAAAAAGGATGGAAGAAGGAAATGGAAGAGGGGGGAAAAAAGGAAAAAACAAGACCCCAGGCACTCAGCGGATCAGCCTGCGTCCAGCCTGCACGAAGTGCATTTTAAAAATCGGTTTTAAGTTAATGCACCCACAAGATGTAGCATATCTGCGAAGGCATTGGAGAGAGGGGGAGGGGAGTGGCCGGGAGACTTTAAATGGGCTTTTTGCTGGTTGCTTGTTTAAATAAAATATAGAACGAGACTTGTCATTTAATCCCTCAAAAGGGATGCCTTACAAATATCGATGCTGTTGGAAAATGCAAGGGGTTTAATTTTCTTGCTTTTAGTCCAAACAAAGCTCTGGTGGTGCCTGCGCGCGATCAATCTTGGCCGCCAAAAGGTTTGACAGCTACTGGCCCTTAAGAACACATTTAAAGCTTCTTGCTCTTTCCAAGATCAAATGTGGCCGAGAAAAGAGGCAGAGCAAGAAACGCAAGTAAACAAGGAAAAAAGCTGCTTTTAAAATATGCTGGCAGAGGACTGGGCTGCTTGTGGGAAAAGTCCGGTTTTATTTTGCTTCTCAGCGCCTACCTCGGGGTCAGGCTTTTCTTTTCTTTAATTTTTTTCTTTTTTTCCTCTCTGGAAAATATTGGGATTAACAGCAGGATGACAAAAAATAAAGAGAGAGGTTTGGACTATAACCAGGCTTTGTGAGTAAAACCTGTGTGGGTGTCTCTATTCTGCACATTTGTTTCTTTTGGTCAGTCTAATACAAAAACCACCTGGAACAAAAAACCTTTGGAAAGAGGACGCGAAATTCTTGGGCAAATCGATTACTGCTGCCTCCAGAGGGATCTTTTAATCGGGCGAATCTTAAATGCAAAAATACAAATTCTCATTCGCAACCTGGCGGTTGAACATGGTTTCTGTAAAGAAGGGAGAAAATCGCTTGTATTTTATTTTCTTCCGAGTGGGGAGAGGGGGTAAAACGCCAAATTCCTTCTCTTTGGACATTTTCCTAAACGTACTTCGTGCTTTTAAAGGATCCCCACAGTAAGAATCACCGGCTGTACTGTTACCTTTTGTTGTATCTAACCTAACTGCTCCGATGGGTGGGGGGCCGGCTTGAATTTTATAACGGGCACTCATTTGAAAAGAGCAGCTTCTTGCAATGTTGCAAAAATGCTTCCTTCGCCTGCAAAACAATAATCAGTCATTGGTCTGTGTTGGGTAATAATCAGGTTTCAATGAAAAATATCAGACTACATAACCTTTCGTTCCACGGTTACATATCTATATACACAATAAACAGCACGGTATAAATATATTTGCAATCCCTTTCTCTGACTGAGCATGCTTTATCTATTTATGCAGAAAAGCTCTATATAGATTCATGGATGCATGACAAGGCTTCAGCATCAGGCAATGATGGTTCTGGGAACAAGATAAAGCCCAAAGATTAATAATATTTCAGCATGAGACCAAAATGGCGACATTTTTTTCTGTGCTTTAAATGATACAGATGGTGAACAGCGTGTGTTATTATCTCACAGCATAGGAATATGTCTTTATATACGTGCAGGGGTATATTTTACCTAGTCTATTAAGGTCCATTTTGATTTATCTCTCAAGTTTCAATCTAAATATTACAGACATTTCGCATGAAAGGAAGAAAAATCGCATTTAAACACACGCTGGCTAGTTTCTGCCTTCCACATCGAGCCGACTCGGACAGGGGACCCCCGCCGGTGCCCGTTTGGGGCCGGGACAGTCGTTCTTGTGTAATACCGTGTTCCCACACACACCGTAGACACGCACACACAAGCACACACATCCACACGCATGCACACCCCCGCGGGAAGAGAGGGAACACAAGGCTCCCCTCCCCCACAGCTTCAGGCTGCGGTGGGAAGGGAAGAAGCTCAGCAAACACGAAATCACCTCAAAATAGAATGAAAAATAATAATTAAATATAAATATATGTATTTAAAGGAAAAAAAAATTAAATCCGCTTTAAAGAAAAGGGTCAAAACGGCTGCGGGAGTGGAAGGAGTCGTGTCCGGAGGCAGCGATGCTCGGCATCCATCCCCTTTAGCAGAGGCCCTGCCACACCGTCTTTCCTCCCAAGGGCTGGGGGGGCTCCGCCGCCCAGCTCCCTTCTTTCGCAGCGGGCGAGCCCGGGGCCCGGCGGCACTTCAGCACCCACGCGGGGCTTTATCCGGAGCTCTGTTCCCTTGTGTTTCATTCACAGATACACATACCCGGCCGGCAGGCCCGCCGGGGAGCCAGCGGAAGCTCCGCGTGCTGCACCAGGGACTGTCTCCCCCGGAGCCCCGGCGAGGGGGCCATCAGCGCCCGCCTGTTTTCCACGCCGGGCGGGCACAGCGCAGCGGGCGCAGGAGGAGGCGGCCGCGAAACCCCGCTGGGAAAGGGAGAAAAAAAAAAAAAAAAAAAAAGAAAGGTGTTGTTTTTTTTTTTTTCCTAAAGAAAAGGAAAAAAAGAAGGGGAAAAACCATCCTTCTCCCTGCCTATAAAATGCTGAAAAGGCATCGCGAAGCCCTTCGGGTGAGTGAACGGATCCTCGTGTGAGCTTCCAGACGAGTTTCCCAACTCCCCATGTCATGTAGGGCTCTCCCTTCCCTTGTGCTGTGAAGAACATGTTCTTAACTCTTTATTATTCAGAATAAAAACTTTATTTTTTTGTTTTGCTTTTTTTTTTTCTTTTCCCCAGAACGTGAGCAGCAAGGAATGTATAATTTTCAAAGCAAATTTAGCCTTTTCAGCTTCACACGCTTCCCGCCTAGCTGGATGTTACAAGCATAAAGTATTGAAACCGTGATCTTTTTTCCCAGATTTTATTGCATCGTCATCATCATCGTTATCACCATTTTTAATAAAAGGAGTTATAGTTTCCTTTCAAATGCTACTTCCAACGCTTGCCAATATGCCATCTAACATATGGCCTGGTAAATACCTCCTGAATATTCAGGGTACAGATTTTTTATATATATATAAATATGAACAAATGGGGATAAATAAAATTTTAAACACTTAGATTATTCAATGTTTGCAAAAAAAAAAATAAATAAATCTGAATGTTCACCAGCATACACACATTGAAAGACTTACACGTATTAATAATTGTCCAGGGAGTCCCTGTCCAAGCGCTTTTGATGTCTTTCTTGCTATTTAAAAGAAGTGCAATAAAAAAAATTGCTTCCCCGTGGGATCAATCATGTACGAACAAATTCACATTAAGAATTCCTTTTATAGAAAATTTGTTCATATACCCTGTTTTGATAAAAGTGTAGAAGGTAAAGTATAAAGCCTCTGCATACTCCCAAAGTGAGACACAAGGCTACAGTTCAAGAAGATAAATATCCACTAGTGAAACTATAGAGCAATTCAAGCAACAAATATTGCTACGTCACATAAACTAGAAAACGCTTTTACCAAAGGAAACAAAACCAACCAAAACAAACAAAAGAAACGAGAAGGGGAGGGCACATGGTAGGGGGAGGAGAGAGAAGGGAAGGGATGAGTACTCTCCAAATGCTGGGGGCTTGGTGTTCCACTTAGTGACTCCTGTCTCTTACAGATGGGTGAGTTTGGGTGCTTCCTGAATTCTTCCCTGAGAAGGATGGTGAGCGGTAAGGTCTGTGTATGTTGGGTGCGGATCACAAGGTCCATGGTGGTGATTGTTGGCCATTGGCCCAGCCCCGCTGTAGTCCATGTTGGCAGAGGGAGGAGGATGAGGGAGATGAGTTAGACCAAAGATGGAAGGCCCAGAATTGGCCATGGTCTCCACGTAGTTGCCCCCTACATAGACGGGGCTTCCCTGTATATGTGGATTCCCATAACCATTACCTTGAAGAGGATGAGTATCATATTCAGGTGTCACAGCTGCTGTCCCCGTGTATCTCTTTTGAGGAGGCGGGCAATTATTAAGAGGAGCAGTATACGATGCAGGGATGCCATAGGTGTTTTGATGAGGCTTGTTAAATGGCGGAGGCGACTGGGGCTCATAAGGGACACTGTTTACTAAAGAATGCATAGAGTTTAGATATCCCCCAGCAGCTGGAGGGACGGGGCTTCTGCTTGGGGACTGTCCTCCTGAAGAGGTCATCATGCCCTTGCCCTTTTGATCCTTTTTGTATTTCATTCTGCGGTTCTGAAACCAGATTTTGATCTGTCTTTCCGTGAGATTGAGCAAATTAGCCATCTCTACCCTTCGTGGCCTGCAAAGGTACCTATTGAAGTGGAACTCCTTTTCCAGTTCTACCAGCTGGGCACTTGTGTAAGCTGTACGGGCTCGCTTAGAGGAGGCTTGCCCTGGAGGGCTTTTATCACCAGCACAACTCTCACCTATGTAAATCACACAAAGAACACAATCAGCACGGTGCACCCCAACACAAGAACCACAGACAATAGCCAACAACACCAGCACCTGGAGAGTCCAGCTCTTGGACATGAGATGGGTGCACATGTATGCAATGAGTACTCTCCCCTATAGCATGACCTGTCATGCCAAGCTATAAACCTCAACAGACCTCCTTCACCTCACTAGCAGCACTATATGACTTTTAAGAATGGCAGCATACAATGTATCTTGAGCTTTGCATAAAGGAATAGGAAAAGTTTAAGGAAACACAAGTGGAGTTTAGTAACCTTGAAGGTGAAACTATGGCTCTGCTCACGTGGTGGGATCAGGGTCTTCAAGAACTAGCTGTTCTCCACTGCTGTAAAGACCTGCTGCCCTCTTTCTCTGAAAAGCCTGATCTATACATATCATCCACAGATGCCTGAAAGCTAGGTATCTACAACATAACATTACAACATATAAGCATTAAATTTACAGTATAGCATTTCTGTCATATCTAGCATATAGCATAAACATATGGTAGTGATTGGAAACATAGATAGATATACATAGAACATACAGTGGCTAGGCTTGCATATAGGCACACAGACATATTTACATGTTATTGCTTTTTAATAAAACAAATATATGATATGGAAGGCTATAAACAGCACTGTTACCAGGGCTTTAAAAAGCAGACTGGCAAAGACATTTGCTAAAGTTTTGAACTCTATTTTAAAGGCACATTTAAGGAAAAGGGAGGAAGAGGTTAATATAAGTCCAACTCTTAGGCATTGGAGCTACCACTGGTGTTATCGATTTGGGTTTCCTCAAGTAATAAACGTGTTAATATACACTTCCCTCCCTCAAATAATATTTTATGGGCTGAAGTTCATGGCATTCTGGAATGATTTTTGTTTACAAGGCTTGTAACTTTGCCAATCAGCTTGTTAAAATAGGAAGAAGTTCTGACTGCGTGCAGGGCATTGATCCTGCCTGCATGTGATTATGAGCTATTTTATTCTTGTTACACTTCAGCAGAGATAGGTCACTGTCTTATTAATCTAAGAGCTCCATGCCAACAAAGTACTTGGGACAGGCCTCTGGCTTAAGGCCTGGGCTGTTCCACACTGAGATGATTTACTAGAGGGGGGATTACATAAGAAATGTGATAGATGCAGGAAGGCACAAGTGGCTTAGCCATAGGAAACAAAATCACTTCAGACCCATCCTGCAAAGCTGGGAAAGCTTTGCAGGGAGTGGTTTGTTCCCTAAGCTCCCCTTGTGAGTGGTGGCAACCCCTTTCCACAAGCTTGAGGGGGTCAACTTGGAGAGGAAAAATGCCTCCTCCTTTCCCTCCCTGAAGCAAAGGTGAGCAGGGCTGCCCTCCTCCCTGCTGGATGGGTGGCCAGCCCAGGGGTACCCAGAGAAAGGGGGGAGCATGTTTCATACCTGAACTGGAACTGCTGTTTTTCTGCTTTGTGTTTTGCCGAGACTCTTTCATCCATGGGAATATCTGTTTGGACATGGTGGGCGAGTTAAGAGCTGCGCTCTTCGTGGGATTGGCTGGGGCAGGGTTGCTGCTGGCATTTTGAGATGGTGAGACAGAGGATGGAGGTGGAGGCTGTGCCTGCTGGGCTGGAGCTGGCTGCGGTGGGGCCTGTGGGTCGGCAAGGCCAGGGGGCTGGAGAGGCTGGCTGGGAAGGGTCCTCATGCAACTCTCACTGATGTCATTGGCCTTGTGGTGGGACACAGAGCTGCCGGGCGACTGGAGAGAGCACGCGGGGCGGTGGTACTCAGTTTCCACAAGTGATGAAGATGGAGGATATTGCTGCTGACTCGCATTATAAGTGAAACCATTTGCTCCTTGGTAGGGGTAGGCACCATAGATTGCAGAGCTGTCGTAGTAGGTCGCTTTTTGCATTTCGTTGTTTCCCAATATTTATTTCGCAAACTGACAGGGTCTTGACACCCTCGGAGAATAACATTGGCACCCCTCTGTCACGTGGCGCTCTTCCTCCAATGGCCTCTCCGGGCAGACCTGGGGTGTGGGGAGAGCAGAGCAGGGTGAAGAAATGGTACAAATCCATCTTACTTTCAATAGCTAAGTGACATGAAAGCCATAAAAGAAAAAGTGGTCAGCAATATTTAGCAGCATGACTTGGCCTCAGGCGCAGAACATTTCGATATAAAAGCTGCCTGGATTTACTGGCAGCTACAAATATGTGCTTTGCTGCACTGGGATAGGGGCTTTCTAGGGTATTTTCTTGCTTCTTACGAAACAGCACAAGAGGGTTGATCATTTGTCACTGAGAGGCTGTTTTAGTACCAGTCTCTGAGGTAAAGGTGATCGAGGAATCGGTAATGCAAAGGGGATGGGTTGTTCCTTCATTCCAGTTCTAGGATCAAGCCCTCTCCTGTAACCGGCATTGTTTTATTTTCTCTCCAGGTTATGGCTCTCCATACAACTTCAAAGAAATACACGGGATTGTTCCTGTCTACATGTGCCAGGGGGCAGGAGCGGGGTGGAAAGGTTTCCTAGCCAGGGATATTTAAACACACCGATCCTAAGCGACAGATTTCGGCTTGGCTATGAAATGCTCGATGGTAAAATAAACAAAGCCAGCGCCTTCTCCCCTCTGCGGTTGCACACCTCCCCGAGCCTCCCGGGTCTCGCACCCCGGCAGAGACGGCTCCAGGCCGGCCCCGAAGTAAGGCTGGGGCCGCCCCGCGCAGCTGCCCGCCCGCTTCCCACCAGCGAGTGGGGCCGGAGCCCTAGCTGCACCTAGAGCAGGGCGAAACCGCCTCGGCCAGGCCAGCTGGGCAGGTTGGGTGCTCGGGCGGTAGTTGGTTTGGGCTTTTGTTTTCAACAGTTATTTTCAAGACACCAACTTTCCGTGGAATCAGCCAGATCCTACCTGTTAAAACATGATGGATTGGGGAAAAAAAAAACACACCAGGAACCTGAAAAACCAGCGTTCATCTCCATGACCACGGCCTGAACTTTTCTTCCAACTTAGCGATAATAGGTTCTGTCTTGGAAACTGCTATGTAATTTGATGTATGAGGGTCACTTGGCTAGGGAGAGGGTGGACACAAACCCAGAGAATGCTTTTCCTGCCCGGGCGAATCCCTTTCTCTCCCCTCCTCTTTTGTCCCCCGTCTTTCTTTCTTTATGGATTTGTTTATTTTTTCCCCCACCAGGTTAAAGTCTACAGGTCACCTGCCTGGAAATAACCAGTTAAAGAATCTCCTGCATTCATGAGAGAGGAGACCTGTGCATAGTCTCCTATCTAGGAGCTCTTTCCACACGCGCTCACGTTCTCAGAAATTAAAGTGTGTTCCTTACCGCCCCCCCCCCCCCCTTGCTGACAAACAACCACGTCTTTTCGGATCAGAAGAACTCACGTTTCTTTTGCCACTTTCCCTGTACTTAACCAGCTGGATACTTTTCCCCCAAACATCTAACGAGGACAAATGCTTAGGGGCGAAAAACCTTACACAACACATGCACCAAACGAGCTCATTCTACGCCTTTCAAGTTATACAAGTTCTTAGAAAACAGTATTCCCTTTGTTAGATCGTAACAAAGTGAAGGTAACACACCTACAGCAGGGCGGCTACCCTGTCATTGCACTAATCAAGCTCTTTGGATGTTATCGAGCTAATAAAGCAATGGAGATCTGAAGAGCGCGCATAATTTCCAGCTCCTCGCCTCTTCTTCCTGATGCTATCGAGGCCTGGTGTGATTTTTCTCAATTCCTTTAAAAGAGAGAATATAGGCATCACTACCAGAGGAGAAAGAGGAAATAATGAGCCAGCAGTGATTTTACAAAGGCACCTGACTTTCATGATCGCGACATCAAATATTTCGTCTCCCCTGCCAGCTGGGAAGTCTGCCGGTGCAAGCAGGGAAGGCAACACTGAACCGGGATGCGGGACGCGGGACGCGCTGTTCCCGCAGCCTCCTGCCCGCAGACAATGGGCAACCTTGCTCCGAAAGCAAAAATATTATTGAGGCTTCGGCAGCCTGCCAGCAAGAGGGGAAAAAAAAATAGCAATAAAAAAAATCATCAGCTACCGCCTTTGGCTTCGCCAACTTAATCACTTCCTACAAAGTTCTGGAGGAGCAGGGGTAACCTGAGGAGCGCCCGGCCATTCCTGGCGAAAGCGGGAATAGCGGGATTAAGAGCGACAAGGATCGCTGTAATAATAGCGACCTAACGGGAGAAGGGGAGCTTGGGGGGGAGTCTGTCACCTCAGCCGGTGCCCGGGATGGGAAGAGCTCTCCTTTCCCCTCGGAGACAAAAGGCCAAGTCTCACAGACACATATGGGCCCCCAATTTTTGCAGGGCCCACTTGATAGGATCCATCTCTACTTGTGCAATACACCTCTCGGCCCTTCACCAACTTCTCTCCCCCCACCCTCTGCCTGGAGACAGAGATGAAAGCTGCTTGGGGACGCAAGTGCCCCCGTTTCCCCCGCACCCCGTTTAAGCTATTCCCTACCCATCTCTTTCCCTCCACCTCCCCCCTTCCCAAGCACACCTCATCTTTGCCCTGTAAGCCCCAGCCGAGCCCCAAACTCTGACTCTAGGACAAAAAAACAGGCAGCCCCCCTGAAAGATTTCCTGAAAGATAAAGACAAAGTTGAGAGAAGGAAGGGGGGGGGGGGGGGGCCGGGGGACGGGGGGGGAAGACAGGAGAGAAAGCTGCCTGAACACGAAGTGTAAGGGTATCAGTCACTGCCTGGAAGGAAGCCCCAGCTTGTGAACTCTTCTTGAACCGACATTTAAGTCTACGGTCATAAATCACTGGGACATAAACTCCGCCATTCACGACTGATAGCAGCGTATTTGTGGCCTGCTTACCTTAACTTCTGACGACTGAGGCGGAAGCCAGCATGCTCGCTCTCTCCCTCGCCCTCTCTCTCTTTTTTTTTTTTTTTCCTTTCAATTTTTTTGGAGCCGACACGACCCCAGGAGCAGGCGCTGCCTGCCACGGCCCGGTCCCTGCGGCCACGGGGTGGGCACCGGCTCAGCTTCTCCGCACCCGGCACCCCCCAGCCTGCCCCGCACGGGATGGGGACGGTTCCTCCAGACACCAGCCTCCCCTGCTCCCCTCCTGCTCCAGGCTGCCCACCCTGCTGCGAGCCGGTCCCCTGCGTGCCGGGTTCCCCCTGAGCGGGGCACGGAGGATGGGGATGTTTCCCAGGGCTTCTCTGGGAAGGGATGGAGAGAAAGGGAAGGAGAAAGGGGGGTGTGGGGGGAGTGGAGTGGGTAAAAAAATAAGTAAAAAGGAGAAAGGGAAAAAAAAAAAAAAAGGAAGGAAGAAAGAAAGGCTGCCGACTGGGGAAGCCTGGGGCAGGGCGGGGGCTGGGGAGGGAGCGGAGGAGCGCAGCACTGAAGGAGTGCGGCCCCCCCGCACCCGGGCGTCACCGAAGTCTAGGAAAATTATGCTAATGAAGACAAACGGCGCTCACAAAGGGTCGCTCGCTCTCACCAGGCTCCGGGGGTGCTGCCGAGGGGGGGGCTTGGGTTTGTCCCTCTTACCGGTGGGCTTGGGGGGCGTCTGCGAAATAGCTCCTCTGCCGCTCCCCTCCTCCGGGAGCCCCGCAAAGCCCCTGATGAGTCCCGGGGAGGAGAGCAAAGCCCGGAGAGCCGGGGCTGGATTGGGAGAGCAAACCGAAGCCCACCAGGATCCCCGCTCTGGGCAATGCTTCCAGAGCCACGCTGGAAATCATTAGAGTTACTAATTATTAACTCATGCATGCGTGAGCGCACAGGCACACAGATGTACATACAAACACCCCTCGACACCCCCCCCCCCCGCCAAACATCCCCAGCTCCCGGGACGGGCACAGAAGCGCTCACACACACACACACACACACACACGTGCTGCACAGGCGATCCGGGTGCCCGCAGCGGGGAACCGTGGGGAGCAGTCCCGCGTGGACGCGGGCCTGGCGCCGAGCAGATTCACCTCCCGCTCATCGGCAGAGCTGGGAAGGGCGCTCAGCAATTCCTCCAGCGCCCTGGGTTTTGGGGGGGGGTGGTGGTGTTCACTCCCCCCTTTTTCCCTGCAACAGAATAACGGCAGCAACCGTGCAAACGAGAACTTAAATAAAGTTGCAGCCCCTGCCCCTCTGGCAAGCGGTAACAGGACTGTGGGCTTCGTGCATTCAGCGGAGGCTCCGGATAATGCCTAGGTGTAAATTTGACGTTACTTCGTTAATTAAGGCATTACAAATATAAGTAGTGCGGTTAAAGCACGAGGGAGCCCGGCGTCATCTTAAAGCACAAACAAAGCGAGAGGGAAGCGAGAAATAGAAAGCACTATAAGGCTGGGGTGGCCTCTTACGCATACCAATGGTTTTTGTCATTTATGGCTATGCAAGATTTATGACTTCATGCACCAAAGCTGTAAACAGAGCACTAAAACAGAAAACACTTGCTCCTTATGGCATAAGTGAGAAGGCACCACATGAAAGGGGAAGCAGGGAGCGTAGGAGGAGAGGCAGAAATCCCGCGTATGCGTTTTGCTTCAAACAACCCCTTGAATGTTGCATCGGAAGAAAAAAAAAAAAAGTCTTTTTAGTCAATAATCAACCCCACACTTTCTTCTGAAACTGCTGATCGGCCAGTCGCCCACTTGCCCGACCAAATAGCGAGCCGCAGAGCTGCGCCCCGACGGAGTCCCCGGGCTGGAAAGGAGGATTTGGAGAGGGAAAGCGAGTCCGGGACTGCAGGAACCTGCGGCCGCCGGGGACCCGCCGATGTGGGGAGCCTGCCGAGAGCCTGGGCCACCTTTTCCTGGGAGCGTGTTTAAACTTGGGAGCCGACTCCAGCAGGATACTGTGACTACATGTCTGTATTTAAGAGCGGGGAAGGGGGGGGGGGGGGGGGGAAGGGGGTCTTTCTAAAATTGAAGGATTTGCAAGGGACTTTAATCGTGAGAACCGAAGTGGTTCGTAGGAATACTGAAGTGTTTCCTCCATTCGTCTCACTGCCTGCAAAGAGTATTTTGCGAGATTTCGCCTATTAGCCCAGTTTCCCCACGCCCTCTCTCTCCCTAAAGAGATAATTTTAAACATTAGAAGATGATTATTTTTTTTTATGTCTCCTATGGTGTTGGGATAAGTGTCCCAGCGCGCAGATCCCCGCTGCTTTTATCTGTCTTTCACTCCCAGAGGCCGAATATTTTCTTTCTGCTTCATTCCGCGGAGACCGATAGGGTTCAGCACAGGGAGGGACCAGCATCATTTGGGGCTGCTTCCTAGGTCAAAACTTGGCTGCTTTTTCTTCCCGAAGGGTTCCACTCTGCGGGACTTCCTTCCCCTCTTCCCCCCTCCCTTTTAATGTAATTACTTTTAGTTTCCGAATAAAATAGTGCCTGTAAAGAGCTTTGTCCTTGGATGCTCCGAAATGGAAGGAGGGAGCACCATAATTCAAGACTGATTTGGGGGGATCTCTCAGTGATGAAATAGCAATGCAGGGAGTTTCTGAAAAAGAGAACCAATTCTAGAAGCGGTGCCTGTCCAAGTAGTTAGAGAGTTAGGAGATGATATTAGCTGCCTTAGAGAGGGGGTGGACTATCTAAGCAAGCCGTGGTTAGTCAAAATTATTGTTTCTATTCTCTGACTCTGAAGAATGCCAACGCGCTCTTTGTTATTTGCTTAGAAGTCTGAGATTATTTACACAACTCCCTGAAATCTCTCTCTCCTCCAAAACTCTTCTTGCCTTCTCTTGCTCTAGAGCAGAACTGTATTATTTATGAGTGTTTTAACTGGGTCAATATGCATCCGAACTGGGTCATAAATCAGAGGAAACGCTGCCAAGTAATTCAGCTGCAATTAAAGCTTGCACTTTGTTTTTGAGGCATGTTTTGGCCCATTTCAAAACACGGCAAAGCCAACCTTGGCTTTTAGACACACAACTGGGAACGAAATAGCTCTCCTCCCCTCCCTGAAGAGGGACGCCGGGTCTGAGAAAGTACAACGTGTTTCAGTATTGTGAGAAGGGGAAAAAGCATTTCCTTGGGTCAGCTTTGCTCTGAGAGCGGCTTAAAGAGCAGGAAAGCAAGAAACCAGGCCAAACAGGTCTCTGCAGAACAGCCGCGAATAGCTCCGGGTGGGTATAACCTTTAATTTTGGTTTGTTTTCAGCGGAGTTTTTTACCATAGTTCTCCTGCCTTCCCCTCTCCCTCTCTTTTTGACCCCTCAGAAGATGAGTAATTACAAGCACCTAGTGACTGGGTACCAAACGCTACAGCAGGAATGGGTGAGAGACGTGGAGTGACTAAAGTGAACCCCAGCGCTCTGACCTTCCCCAAGCAGGGACAAAAGGGGAAATGTGTTTTTTTCTGTAGCATTTTGCTCTCCTTGGCTAGTCAAGTACTCTTTAATTTTCAAAATGTAGAGTGCATTCTTTATATATAGCTACACACACGTATTTATAAGTGTATGCAAATATTTAATATATTTATCCTCATTTATGGATATATCTTTATTTATGTAAACGACGACATGGATGTGAAATTAGAACTAGCATATATTCTCCTAGAAGATAATTTCCACTCTTCCCCTTTTTATTCTCTCTTTCCAGATTCCCATTCAGAGAGAGGGGAAAAAAGAAGCCCACATTTCTAAAGCCGATTTATTGTTAGAAGCCATGACTGGCTCTTGGTTCAGCTCTTTCTCACAGCGGAGAAAAAACGGGAAGCTCCCTCGGCTTTTTTGGAAAGGGGAAGCTTTGCCCCAGATCTGAGCACCCACGCAGCCCTCCGCACACGGTAAACAACGTACCACCAAAGCATCATAAATAAAATGGCAGCGTGATCACACAGTCATCGATTTACGGAGCGGCAGCGGCCGAATAAACCCCCATAAAAGAATAACCGCCACCACACTCGAGTACGACCCCGACAGAGGAGCACTCCTCCCAGTTGTGTTCCCACACTTCCCCAAGTGCATAAATGCATAAACAAACACACAAATAAAATGATAAAAAAGTAAAATAAAATTAAAGCGGGGGAAACACCCAAACACGACAATAAAAGAGGCTTCCCATCTCTAGCAGGTCATAAATAATGATAAGATGGCAATGGAGGGGCTGGAGTGGAGGCAGCTGGGCATCAACAGCAGTGTGGGATCTCTATGGAGAAAAATAAATAAAGCAGCAAACTCTCCCTGATCTGCTCCCTGTGAGGGGAGAGTTGAATATTTACCGCAGCAAATTGAAACAAAGAGAGAAGCAGCCCGGCTCCGGGTGCCCACACACCCGCACGCACACACACACACACGCACTCCCTCCAGCCTCCGCCACTGACCTTTGCCTCGAACAGCCATAACTCACCACAGAAATGAACAATCAACGGAAATACCTTAAAATAAAATCCATCCTTTCTAACGAAGCATTTCGTCCTCTCGGCTCGACAATAACCTTTCCATAAGGAACGAAAGCTGTCAGTGAAATGGCCAGCTCTTGCGGGGACGGTGGTGGGGGCAGGAGGAAAGGGGAAAAAAAAAAAAAAAAAAGAAGAAAGCAGTGCTTGCTCTGAACAGAAACTGGAAAAGCGTAATCGCAGACGGAGCCAGCCCGGGTCTCCACTCCAAATGCCACAATAATGCACTGTATTATGTGCTCACGTGGTCATACGTCAACTTAAATCCTTTTATTTGAAATAGGGAATCATTGAAGGAACAGGGTTTCTTAGCGCGAGCCTTTGCTTTCTAAAGCCTCAACACAATGTGTTAAAGGAGAGTTTTTAAGGGAGGAGAAAAAAAAAATAAAAAAATCCAAGACATGCTGATGACTGGGAAGGGGGGGAGGAAGAGCGGTTTGGTTCTTTTTCCTCCCACATCAATATTTCTTTGCACAAAGCCCATTGGAAGGTAAGAGGAAATTTTCATATAATATGGGGTTACGCTGCACTTTAATACTTAGCCTAATTAACCGGCATTTGCTCCCCAGGCCCGCCGCTCTGCTCCACGTCGCGTATCCTCTGCAACCCCCGAAGAAAGCCCAAATCCTAATAGTATTATTTCCAGCCCCCTTCTAAGTGGGACGATTACCACCCTTCCCCCCACCCCCAGCCGTCTCAGCCCTGCCATTGTACAGGGCTTGCTCAACTCCCACACGCTACATCAGGACTCCTGTAGAAACTAAAAAGACCTGTAATTACCTGACAAAGGCCCAAAAGAGTCTCTTCTAAGAAGCTAGTTGATATTTGTCCTTGTAACACACTATGAAGAATACACCTTCCTTCACTGGCGTGGCTCTGAATTTTGCAAAACCTTTTGGGACCTTGCTGTTAAACCTGTGCTTACGCATTTCCTATACAGCTAGTTTGAGTGATGCACAAAATTATAGGTTTCTAACGATGAAAAAAAAATTGGGGAGGGGATCTCTCTGCCTAAGGGGGGAAAAAAAATTAAGAAAAAAAAAGAGAAGAGCAAAGTTGCATGCGGCCCTCGAGCCAGGCAGCTTCGCCTGTGTGCAAACACACATCTTCCCTGTAGGACTGTTTAACTTGTGCTATTGACACAATAAGCTAAACAAACAAAATAAACCCTCAACTCACTAACTTTTCTGGAAGGAGTCAAAGAAAATCAGACAATTCACGCTTTTAACTTGTTCCTTGTCCAGTTCTGTGACTCCAGCATTTTGCATCGTGATATATATACCCTTGCCTAAATCTTCCCACTATCCCCCATGAACCCAAAGAAAACTTCCAGCTAACTGTATGGGGTATACTGTTTCACCTGCACGTCACTGAAAAGTGGAAGTTTTCTTTTTAAAGGTGATTTTTAGTGCTATGGGCAAACCTTGGGCACTCCCGCTTGACTAGTAAAAGCGGGCTACTGGAATTTAAACCCATCAGTAACAGTGTGTAGTAGTGGACAATGCAGCAAAGTCAGCGTGACATTACAGCGGAAGAAGGATTTGCAATTTTTCATATGGAAATGACTAAACTAGTAGCAGGGTACACATCTATTATCCCTCACTAAGAACTGGAATAAAACTTTTATAGACCTTTGAAAAGGAGAGATCACTTGATACACACAACATGCCCAAGTTTGTAGCTATCAGCACGACTGGGACCTCCACAGCTCTCGTACTTACTGTAAACCAAGGCTGGTATTTACTCGAAATGGACTCACGGCACTTTTAAAAACTGTGCGCTTAGATTCTATAAAAGAAACACACAGGGAAGTTCTTCTGCAACAATGAAACTGGAAATAATGGGGAAAGGAGTAGATGTTGAAAAAAGCAGAGCGAGTCTTTCTTGGAGCTGTTGCAGAAAAGTTATCGACTGCTTTGTGTCAAAAGTAGAAAGATGGCCTTAGAAGTTACAGTCCTGAGCAAATAGAAACTACAAAAGCAATAAATCACAATCATAAGTCAGCTTAAATGCCTTAACGCTAGCTGTGGCTGTTGGCTTCAAAACCCTGTTTCTATGAACATCTTTATTAGTATTAATGGCCAAGTTAATCCTAAAACTACTGTTTAACAATTAACTTCGTGTATGTAGTGGGAAAACTAATTAATTCTTAAGAAAAGTAACTTCTTGACGTGTGAATACCTTCCACAGGGTGTGCTTTGTGAGGGCGGAAGGGGGAGTCTGCCTAACTTTATGTTGTCCTGGATGGCAGCTGAAAATTATTCTCTTCCGCCGATTTTGGAGAAAGCTTGCTTTGCTCTAGTATCGCGATTACGAGTTTCCAAATACAAAATCAAATGATCTTGCGAGGCGCAGGAGCTAGAATTCCCCTGCCACCCCATATATTGCTTTGTTCCTGTTCCTGGACATTCAACATTGTGTTTTATTACCTCGATAATTCGGAGACCTGAAGCATGGTTTCTAGCAGAAAAAAAAAAAAAAAGTGGAGTTTGTCAGTAGGTCTGCTACTGATTTTTCTGTGCTTTATACACATGGTTTCGAGCTGAGCTGAAATTCCACGCTCAGTAACGACAAACAGATCTGACTTCATAACGTGCCTTCATTAAGAGAGATCCTTTGTGCCAGCTCTGGCATTAATAGCCGCTTTTACCATTAATGGTATTCAAAGTTACCTTCAATATCATTAGATCTAGAGTTTTTACTGCCTTTCAAGTTTACTTTCGTGCCAGTTGTTAAGAAGTAAATCCCATGTGGAGACGAAATAGGAATCACTGTACTATCTAAGTATTTATTTCCTCGCTTCCTTGAAAGATTTGAAATCTGCTGGGATGCAGAGCTGTTTACCTACATCTGTGCATCTGATAGAGATAAAGTTGGTCTTTGATCATTTCCAAGCAGATAAAAAGAACAGAGCTATCAACTGTGCTTATGAGAGAAGTTCTGCCCAGAGTCAGCTGAGTCTGCCAGTGTTGGGTCCGTAAAGGAATCCCAAATATCTCTGCAGGCAATGCTGCGGGTACGTGCCCCCGGTGGAAGGTTCCTTCGTGCCGTATTTTCGCTTTTAATTTCCCAATACAAGCGTGAATAGACATTTGCAGAGCCTTTTTGTAGTTAAGATTTAAGCAGCCCATTAAGTCAACACAAAGAGCCCTTGTAGTCCCGTAATTTATGACCGCTTTTAAAAGGTAGTAAAATATACTAATTGTACATCAGCGTCCAAAAATAAGTAGGTAAATCTACCAGGAATTTGAGCTAATTCTGTGTAATCCTCCCCTCTCGGCAGCCGGCACAAGAAAATTGTCACTATGAAAAGCATTTCTTTTCTCCTGCCTAGGAACCCAGCATATGTGAAGCACTCCAGCAGCTCTGAACCACCAAACACCAACATCCGTCCTGTGCAAAGCAGGCCGGGTCAGGCGAATTCACGAAACTTATTCTGGTGCATGCACTCAGACAGAACATCAGGTTTTCTAATATCCCCACATGCACTCCCCACGTTTGCAGAACTGGCTACGGAGACCTTCGAGGAGGCAAATAGACAAGCCGCGACGAGGCACTCAGCGCAGACATGGCTCCAGCCCGCTGTCCCTCGCCTTATGCCTTTTGATTCGGGAAGGAACTAAGAATGGACAAAGAAATTCTCAACCTCTTTCGCTCTTCAAATGACTTTGCATCCTTCCTGTCCCCCAATGCCTTTATAAGGATGGCGATCACTCAGGTCCCATACGATTCTTTGTCTGCCCAGACACGCGCATTCACCACCCTCAGAAGATGAATAGAGCCAATCCAGGGAAAAGGAAAAAAAAAGAAAAAATCCAGCTAGGTTAAATATTTATCACGACAACAACAACAAAATCTTATTCAAGCAGGCTTGTTCTGCATGCAGGTACCAGGCAAATGGCTTGCTTACAGTTGCGATCGGCGCAAAAGCAGAGCCTGGCCACTTCCCTGCTCTTACCTCCTCCAGCTGCGCGGAACCGCTCGGGAGCGCTCCCGGTTTCCACCGCCCCAGCCCAGCGGCTCTTTTTTGGGGCTCCCTGTAAACAAGCAACAAACAGTGCCTTACCGGGGAGTGCAGGGGGAGGTGTTTTGCTCCTTCATAGGCAATACATGCTTTGCCGGGTACGCTGGGAGAGCTGCGGAGCGGGACAGACAGGGATGGAGGAGCAGGAGCGGGCTCCTGGCGCGGAGCTTACGTGGGTTCCCACCCGGGTGAAGAGCACGGGGAGCTGAGAAATAAAAGCGTGCGGATGGTGTGGGGTTTTTTTCTTCCTTTTTTTTTTTTTTTCTTTTCCCTCCCCGTAGACAGCTATGCCTTCTGTCTCCAAGTGTTTGGAAATATTGTCATTCCAAACTCTTGTTACATGAATGTCTGCTTTATTTTCCTCTGGGAAACCTTTGTTTAGGATCATTTAATCAAGAACAGACATTAAACGCAAGTCGTGGCGTTCATCTCTGCTGAATAAAACGCGGAAAGTGTTCCAGTTTAAATGCGGGGCGTATTGTGGTTGGGCTTTTATTCAAACGGTTAGCAGGGCCCGATCCTGCCACCACTAAGAAAAGCCTAAAAATTGAAAAAATTCCTCACTGAGGCAGGATAGGGCCCAAAGCCCCCCCCCCTTTTTTTTTTTTTTGACAGACTGAAAACCATTGAAAGAGGGAAAAAAGTGAACGGCTTCTCTTCCCCTAAAATAAAAAATATTGCACAATCCAAAAAGACAATAGTCAGATTATTCGCATGCCACTTACTGAATCACGTTTACATCGGAATTTGTCAGATATAATAATGTCCCTTTCGTATTCATTCTCGCTAATAAAAGCCGCCTAACGCATCTTAAAATTGTCAGTAAATGTAAATGCTAATAATTTAATAACGCCGCTCTTGCGGAAGGGTGTCATCTGAGCCTTGGAATTATTAACTCTGTCTTGGGAGAACTTTTCGAGGAGAGATTTTGCTTTGGTAATTTAGTAGTTCCATAATTACGCTAATAATTTTAAATTTGGTGTTGAACTCCAGTCTACATAAAATCATGCCATAATAGCCTACTAAGCTGTTTATTGCCGTCTCATAAATTTGAGAGCGCTGACTGTTAAAATCTACTGGCAAACACAAAAGAAAATGGCAAATTCAGTCTGTGATCTCAGAGCCCTGGCGGGGCTGCCCAGGGTTGTTCTGAGCTCTACCTTCCGCCCCACTCGGCTCCGGCGCAGGAGGATCCCCCTGGCATTTTATGCTTAGGCTCATACCTTAGTCGTTTTGATCCCTAATCAATAGGCATGTTACAAACGGCAATAACCATCTATCAAACGTGTCGTGACTGGGTTGCCCCACTCATGTTAAAGATGAAGTGTGTATCTCAAAGTGGTGCCAGCGACTTTCTGTTATTTATTTTGGAGCGAGGAAGTCACGCTACCATATTTTACAGCGCCACAGCCCCTTATACTATGCTGCTCCTTGAAAGAGTTGCTAAGTAGCAGTAAAGCACTTTACAAACGCTATGACGCTTTTTCCTTTTTTTTTTTTTTTTTAAATTTGTTGTTATCCCAAACTCTAATACTCATTGCGGCACTTTAAGTCCGTACATAAATCGTTCAGACTAATGAGTCATAGAGAAATTCGCCCATGACTTTTCCTGTACAATGCTCACTGCCTTTCCATTGCTTTTTTGGCCCTGCATTAGGAGCCGGTGATTTATTAACGCCAGGAAAATTGAACAAAGCAGGTCCTACTGCACTGTGGCACCCAGCCTTCCACACTGTGAATTAGAACATTATCAAATGTGTTTGCCTCGGTAACACTTAATCACCAAAAGCCGTAATGTGACCACAAGGCAGCTAAAACAAAGATTTAACATTTCTAAATATTAAACTTGTTAAGCAAATGCTCAGCAGACAAAGCAAGCACAAACAATTAAAGTCATCAAGCTAGAAATACACACTACCTACTTACCAACACAGACCCTATTGCTTGCTTAAGAAGTTTAGAATCTTTCAAGATAAATCAGGTGGGTTTTTTGTTTGTTTTTTTTTTTTAAGGGAAAAGAAAAGGAAAAAAAAAGAAGAAAAACAAACTCCAGTAATAAGGAATTGAGTTTCACTTCTGAGAGGATCACTCCTAGTGAGGACTGACGGCCACAGATCCATTCCTGACTAGCCGCATTAATTATTTAATGAGTCACGTGATCCTGAAGATTAAAATTTCAATATCTCCACCAGAACAGACGCAACACCTTTATCTGCGAGTGCAGGGATCCTTGTACTTGGGTCTCCTAATCTTTCCTGGTTTTGACAGCTCCTCAGTTTCTAAGGAGAGCCCTTGGGCATTAGTAACATGGGTTTGTCCCGCTCTGTGCAGCGGGATGGGGCAGGTTTGCACCCCGTTTGTCTCCCAAATTAGCCAGTTCAGCTCAGATCGTTACTGTCTGCAGGACCTGGGGCTGTAAACGCTGCTGGCAGGTAGCACCAGGAGCTGCCCTCCGCGGGTCGGACGGCCCGTCCGCGGGCCCAGGCGAAGCCGGCGTGGATACCTGGGGCCTTCGGAGGTAGCTACGGAGTTTCCCCTGCTCACGGGGAGAGCCCCGACCCCACTGGGACCCTTGTGGGCCGGACCCAGGCGCTCGAGTGGATGGCCCCCTGGTGACCCCCACCCCACACGTCAAGGCACGGCCAGGCCGGGAGCCTCCGGACCCTGGGAGAGCCTCTACAGTGTGCGGGGCTCCAGGGGCCGCGCCGCCCGCCTGGCTCCGGCGGAGGTGTGGGAACGGCGGGCGGGTCCGGGGCTGCCCGGATCGGGCACCAGCAGGGGCAAGAGGGGACACGGAAGGGGCTGGATTTTCTTGGCATGCCTGTCAAGACGTCTGCTTGTATGAGAGCTTCCCCTACCCCTTCCTCGTTTACAAACACTGGGCAAGAAGGCCAAGGGAAGGCAAGCACCCTGAAGGGGAAAAAAAAAAAAAAAAGAGCGAGAGAAAGAAAAAAAATAAAAGGAAAACGAAAAAAAAAAAATCCCAGCATTGCGTAATCCTCCAATGCAGGATGGCTCTAGCTGTTAAATATAACAAGGTGCTTCTCACAGCTGAGTTTCCTGTGCAATAAAAATCCAGGTACAGCAAGATCTTGCAGGAAAAGCAGGGAGTAGGATCTTGGAGAAGGAGCATTTTTTCTTGGGGGGGGAGGGAGGAGAAGTGGGTACCGGGGTTACCGGCGTGCCGTTCCCTGCGGCCCCTGAATTGACTCTGAGGTGATCTGGTCTTTCTTTGAAAGATTGACAAACTTCAGCGTTTTGGGCCGCTCTCGCCTTTGTGGCCAGGGCAGATAAATCCGTGTGTAAGAGACACCGGGAGAGCGGGAGAGAGGGAGGGGGGCGAAGAGACATTTAGGTCCAAGTGCCGGGTTAAAAAGAATACTGTCTTTAAAGGTCAAGGGTTTGAAGGGTCAGTCTGCTCCTCTAAAAAAAACAATTAATGGGATAGAAAATTTGTCCTCTTGGTGAACTCCCGGTTGCCTTAGCAAAGGGAGCACAATGCGAGAATTTAAACTGGACGGTGTAATTTTGGAAGTTATTGTAAAGACGGGCGGTATGGGACGGGGAACACAGGGCTCCCAGCCCGGGAGCAGCTCCTGCTCCCAGCGCAGGCAGAGGGGGAAGAGGGAGAAAGAGGAAAATTTACCTTAAACGATGATAATCTGCCATGGGGTATTTTGCAGTCCGCGGTTCAATCTCCAGCAAGAGTGTACATTTTTTTAGCAGACAGCCAAGTTGCTGTGTCTTTACACATGACCACCTTTTTTTTTTTTTTTTTTTTTCCAGGGAAATCCTTTGCATCTTCACAGACTTTTCCAAGAGAATGCCTTTCAGAACCGCTGTTGAATTACAAAGAAGTATTTATTGTAGGAGGTGATTAATGATTCTCTCTAAAATTGCTATTTGCAGTGTGATTTCATTTCTTTTTACAATGGAAGCAAACCAGGTTTATACGCATAGACTGCACACTAAAGAAATCCTGGATCTCCAGTTAATATGTTTCAGCTCGAATTTTGCTCGGTTGTCCTAATTTTGGCTATAAATATATTGAGAGATTCTTAAGCAATAAACAAAACTAAGTGTTACATGCTTGCAGATAGTTACTTCGCAACTATATTTTTCTCCCTCTATAAGGAGGCAGCTGGCAATTCAAGGTTTAATAAACATCAACATGAGAGTGGAAGCACATTTTCCAGGCCTGCTTCTTGGTCATGTTTGGAGACAGGGGTGTTTGCTGAGGGCATTTTACAACTGCCATCTCTCTGATGCTGAACGTGGTTTGCCAGTGGCATGTTACATTTTCCTCCAGGACGACCCCTGTTCCATGACCAGGCAGGGATGCTGGCAATACCCTTGAGGCCTGGTGCTACTTCACCCAAGGGTGATGATGCACCTGGTTCTGGCAGCCTCACTCACCCGAAGAGAAGCACTGATTCAAAAAATCCCGCTCTTGAATGCATTTGTGTAACTCAGTCATGGCCTTCAGGCCTTCCCTAGAAGATTTACTAACACTTGAGCTCTTTTCTAAGCCTTTTCTTACCCGATTCAGTGCCACTCTTCATTGAGGAAGCCCTGAGCAAGGCTCCCCATTATCAGCACCGCTTTGCCTGCCCTCCTTAGCTGCCTGGAAGCAGCAAGATGCGAAGCCTGAGCTGGAGCCACTGGAACCCCATTTTGCCACAGCTGTTTCAACCATTTCAGTCAAATAAACCTCTTGAGTTGTACCCAAATTTATGTTTGTGCCGAGGCTTTCTCAACACATTTTGAAACAGTCTTTGAAAGAAAATAAGAAGGAAACAGAAAAGCTTAGAGAAACTAAGTTACCGCCCATGTTTTTCCCTTCCAAAGTGCTGGTCAGTTGAGAAATCATAATCGGGTGAAAATGAGCGAATAAATTACGGCTGGCTAAAGATTTAAAGTGTTATCGTGAGGAGCATGTGTGACTTCTCCAGCAAAACCCGTAATGAGAGCTTGCTGGCCTCCAGTAGAAGCAGGGTTTCTCTGTAAAGCACCTCAAACTAGACGTCGCACGGACAGTGATGGACAGCCGGGCTGATTCTCCCCCAAGTCCGCTAAAGACAGCACCACTCACCTACACGGTGAAGCAAGACCTTTCCTCGTCCTGCAGCGCTCTTTTTTCTGGCCAGGCAATTAGGAGGAGTCAGGACATATTTAAAGACACCATTACCCTATCGACAAGATGAATCCAGGTCAAAACCGTTGTTTTCCATTCCTGGTGCCAACACAAGCACAAGGTGGATGAAACAGCACTGAGTGGACTTGTGTTTCAAGCGTTTAATTCTTTTGTACAGAATATTTTTTATTACCAGCATTTGGCACTGTTATACATCACACCAAAAATCCACAAATTGTACATGGACCCAAAACGATTTAGACGGTGCAAAATATAAAGACAGCGACAGCCTTTGTAGTAATATTTCTTTAAATAAATGCAATAGGGAATGTGGAGAAAAACTAAGATCACAGCTACTGCGGGAGATACACTTAAACCCAGTTAAGTTACCTTTGATACATAAAACATTTCCCTTCGACAGCATAAGGGGACATTTTCCGTAAGTCCTTCACCTTCCATGGCTGTGTTCGTTCTCTCTCCCGTGTCAGGGTGTGTGTATAAGTGCGTGTGCACACTCACACACCCGCACATGGGAACCCACGAACACGCCACAAAACAGCGCTATTCGAGTCAATGCCTCACACAAGTGTCTCACGAGGTCTTTGCTTTGTTTTAACAGTCTTTTATTCGTAAAGTGTTCTCTTTAAAAAAAAAAAAAAAAAGGAAAAAAAGAGTCCATCTTAGGTACAGAGAATTCGTCCGTGACAGCATCCAGCCCTCTCTTACACCGAGGGCAAGGGAGCGTTTCCATAAATAGAATAAAATGATGGGCATGGAACCATTATCTATATACAATGTAGACAATCGTCCGGGTTTTGGTTTAAACATGTGTCCGTTCTTGGGCACGTCTCGTCTTCCTTTCCTGCTCCTGTTTTGTTTTATACAGTTGTTTGGTCCAAACCACCAGCCTCCAACACGGAGCAGCTGGAAAACCCCAATAGATAGGTAAATATATATATATTAGGGGGAAAAAAACCCACGTATTTATAGCGCGGCTGCGTTGGGTGTAGCCCCATCGAGCGGGTGGGGGTGGCCCTGTGTCTGTGCTTTGGACTGCTGGCTCAGTGCGGACTGGTTTGAGGAGCGCATCTTTGTGTTAGGCAGTTTATGGTCTTTCTTCCACTTCATGCGCCTGTTCTGGAACCAGATCTTGACCTGGCGCTCGGAGAGGCAGAGGGTGTGAGCGATCTCGATGCGTCGCCTTCTGGTCAGGTAGCGGTTGAAGTGGAACTCCTTCTCTAGCTCCAGGACCTGCTGTCTGGTGTAGGCAGTGCGAGACCTCTTGGGCTCCCCTCCGTTGTAATTGGGGTTGACTGAAACGTGCACATACAGGCGCACACACGGGCACATGAACATACACATACACGCGGAGGAGAAAGAAAAGGAGAGAAGGGGGGGGGGGGAGCGATGGAACATAATCATTATATAATAACTTGACACCAGGTTCACGTAGGATACATAAACGGCAAGAAAAATTGTTTCTCAGCCTATCGACAGTGGGGACAATCGAGGAGCAATAAAAAATGGTGATGGGCATTTGGGTTAGAAGAAAAGCTTCAAAGACACATGGCCCAGAGCCACTGCAGGGCAATTAAATTTATGGGGGCTATAATTACTGCCCTAACAGTTTGGCGTCTCGTAAATCTTTTGATAAAGGGCCCCGGATACAAAAGGTTTCTCACTTTTTTTTTTTTTTTTATTAGGAAACGTGGAGGGAGAAGGAAGATAAAAAAAAAGCGCCACACACGCAACGACCCATCCCGGCCCCGGGAGCACCCTCCCCCCTTCCCTCCTCTGCATCCCCACCTCCCCCTGGCAAGAGCAACTCACCCGTGCTCACATGGATCTTCTTCATCCAGGGGTAGACCACTGGCTCCTTTCCCTTCAGCCCGGGCAGGCTCTTGTCGGACAGCAGCTGGCAGCCGGGCCCGGTGCCGGCCGCGGCGGTGGGGGCCGCTTCGCAACGGCGCTGCAGGGCATGGCCTGGGAGCAGGGGCTGGGCCGGGCCGGGGTGGCCCTTGGCGGGCGGCGGCGGCGAGGCGCCCGGGGGCGGCTGCTCGGGGCCCGGGGCGGCGCTGCCGGCGCTGCTGTAGCTGTAGGGCGCCTGGGGGTAGGAGGGTCCCTGCGCCGGGTAGAGAGCCTCGGGAGGCGGCCCCGCCGGCCCCGTCGGCGCTGCAGGAGCCTGGTAGCCCGGTTCCCTGCGCGGCCGCGGGAAGTACTCGGGCAGCGCTGGGCCCGGGTGCGCGGCGTGCAGGTGCGGCGGCGGCTGCGGCGGGGCATGCGGGTGCGGGTGGTGCGGGTGGTAGCTGGCGGAGCTGCCGGCGCTGCCGCTGTGCTGCGTGTACTCCTCGCAGGGAGGGAATTTGGGCTCGATGTAGTTGGAGTTTATCAAAAACGAACTCATGGTCATTAATTTGTGAAGTGCAAAAATACTAATTTTTCTCGCGTTGTCGTTTTTCTGGGCTCGGTGAGGCCCCTCCCCTTCCCCCCCTTTCTCCCCTCCCTCCCTCTCCCCCTCCCGCTGCTGTCAAGTGCTCGCCGCTACCAAAGTTTGGGCCTCCAGCTCCCCCCCCCCCCCCTTCCCAGTCGCACTCCCCTCCCTTCCTCTCTTCCCACCCCTGGAGTGCTTACAACACACACAACACCCAAATGCACACACACCCCTCTTCACCCCCCGCCACCCCACCACCACCTGACCGCCAGCGCCAATTACCGCGCGGGGCCGCGGACCCCGGATCAGGAAATGGAAGGAGGGCGAACAGCCGCTGGGCAGCTCCGAGCCCACGGACCCACCGCGGGGGCCGCTGATGCGCCTCCTCCCCGTGCTGCGGCTGCCCGGCAAGTGAGCGCCCCGCCGGGGGCTGCCGGACGCCAGCGGCCGCTCCTCACCAGCATCCCCTGCTCCGACCCCGGCCGCGACCGGCAGTGGCGGTGTCAAGCGAGATAAAACTAACCCAGCTCTGGCAGTCTTTCTCCCCTCTCTTCGTCCGGGCACATTTTTGTTTCTCCGTTCCCCGCGGGAGAGCGTAGGAAGCGGGGCAAGGAAGCCAGCTGCACGATCCAGAGGGAGGCAGGCATTGCACAAGGCGTTGCACAATCCTTTTAAACGAACCCGGCTCCAAACGCCTGGAGTCGGGGCTGCGCGCGGCAGAGGGCGGCAGCGGCTGCCGGGCACGGGCCAGCTGCAGCACTGCTGGGTCTGCTCCCAGTGCCCCGTCGCCGCTGACAGCAGCCGGCCTGCCGGAAGCGCGGGGGCCAAAACTTTGCACCTTCGAAGCTGTGCTAACTGGAGGGAGAGATGCAAAAGTTCGTACGAAGGTGGCGGGGGGGCAGAAGAGAGTCCTTGCATGGCTGGCGGGGTGTGAGGGATGTAGCGAGGCTGAAAATATCGGGGAAGAGAGGGGGAAGAGGAAAGAGGGGAAGGCGGACACGACGGCATCAAGTACTTCCCAGCGGCGATGGTAGGGCTCCCTGCGAGCACCCCTCCCCGTGGAGGAGCGGTTTCCAAACCACGAATTTAAGTCCGTCGTTTTAGTATGCCTCGTCCTGGCCTTATTTCTTAATTTTCTATTCCAAGTGAAATAGCTAGTGCCTTCTCAGAAGGAACCTATAAACCTTGGCGTGGAGGGGAGAGGGCACTGGGGCACTTCTGCGTGGCTAAAACTGAGATTGTTAACGATATTTGCAGCTCAGAGGGGAAAAAGGCAACTGCCTTGACCTTAGGTAATTGAAATTTGATGGTTAAATTAATTACGCTCTTATTCTAAGGGAAAAAAAAAGTACTTATTGCACATCAACTAGTCTGGTACCTATAGCGTTAGAAGTTAACTTTTGGGAATTTTTCTCCCCGTCCTTTTCAGGAAAGCATCTAAACACACAGAAATATTTACCGCACCCTTTGAGAATATAATTGCTGAGTGGGTAATCTCATCTACTGGTATGCTAAAATACATCTAATATATCAAGCATAAATACGACACGATTTAGATCTTGCCCTCCTAAAGATATTACATTAACAGTTAGCCTGGTTTAAATTCAGATTATTGTCTTTTGCAGTTTTATAGATAATGGATATATGCAATAAAATTCTATTTCAATATATATTCTATCTAACAAGGCACATATCGTATCGATTTATATTTTATATATACACACACAGGCACGCACATTGCAGGCGGCTTGTAATATGTTAGAACATTTCCAGCACTTGGGTATACTGGGGTGCTTATCTAAACAATCACTCATTTCCTCCTCCTATCGAATGTCTAATTTGTAAAGAGAGTTAAAACACATTTACTTACTCATTTCCAACAGCACATCTATGGAACTCTTTTACTGGGGTAATAGATAAGTTTCTCTATTTACTCTGCATGGAGAGGAAATGCGGTTACACACATGCACACAGAGACAGCCATAGCTGTTCAACAACACACATTTGACAGGAAACGGGAGATCGTTTTATTTATCAATATATATTAAAAAAAAAAAAAAAAAGAAAAAGAAAAAGACTGACGGTGCAAAAAACCCAAACAACAAAACCCCTACAAAACCAACAGCAACCCCTGTTGTAAAAGAATAAAGCTCTCATCCACATGACTGTAAAAAACCAAAGATTGCCAAAGTCCACCACGAGCAGACAACATTATCCCGGCATAAAGAGATACATGCACACGTACAGACACATACATACAAATACCTGCCGGCCAGCACCAGATGAATATCCTAATATCCCAGCACAAGGGAATATCCTAAAAATATTATGCTGGGCACAAGTCCTGAGACACCATGGCCAGAGCACCCCAGCAAGCTGCCGTGCTCCCACGCCACGGTAAAACGCAACGAAAAGTGGTGTCTTAGTTTGTAAGCTCAGCGGTATATTGGCCGAGCTAACCGGTCTCTGTTTCGTATTATTTACCATAGTTAGATCTCAAAGTATACTTGTTTCACTGTCCCTCTTTCTACCGTGGGGCTCTGGCACTCGGTTACAGAGAGAAGGATGCAATTTTCTATACGACTGTAAATCTGCAAGGTGACCTGAGCTGCTCAGATGAAGTCCTGTTATTTTCTTGTGGTTCTGTTAGCCTGCGAAGATGTGCTGAGACAGGACCTCCAAAAGGCCTGTTCCATGTCTTTGTGGTTTTGTTATCATAAACAAGAACCCAGCCAAGACCACCAAGTGTTATCTTGCACACGGCCATTTCGACATTTTACTGCAAGATTTATGGCTGTAATAAACAATCTCAGAAACCCTCTTTCCCCCCCCCCGTACTTCCCTTTAACAAACTTGTAGCATCATCCTAAGCTCACAAAGAAAGAAAAGGAGAGGAAAAAAATAGGCCAGCTCACTTTTTTCTTTTCTTTTCTTTTCTTTTTTTTTTTTTTTTTTTTTTTGTAGAAAGACTAGAGGCTCGATTTCACTGGCGAAGGAGGCTTTAATCAGTTAATAAGGGAGGGAGAGTTTCCCGGCTGAGGCTGGCAGAGGAAGAGATGGGAACCCCACCGGAATTAAGTTGAGAGGGAGAGTCAATTTTCTTTCATGCACCAAGAAGAGGCAGCCTCATACATACCCAAAGAGGGGGGGAAAGGGAATCCCCCTTTTTCTTGTGAAGCAAGCAAGCACTCCTGCTACCCTTCACATGCGCTGCTAAAACGTAATTACTCCGAAAGATAAAATAATAACAGCAAGAATAGCAGTAGTAATAAAAATAATAATAGTAATTCAAGTCAACCTTTCGCCGTGTCCAGTCATTCTCTACCGAGAACGGTAGGAGGAGGGAGAATCACACTAGCAGCCTGTTTTGAATTTGATTTGAACCATTTTGAATATATTTAGCCCCAGCTTTCCCGTCTTGAATGCGAGGCTGTCCCAAGTTTCAAAGTGACCGAAAAGTGACACCGTGTGCATTTTGTTTCTTATTAATCTTACACATTGACAGTCTTTGTTAAATAACAAGGCGTGCCCTTCACCAGGCGACATTTTCATATTTGTTAGACGCGGTGACCTGAAGTTCACCTCGGCCTTGGACTTAGTTTTTCTAAAAGGTCTATAACAGTGTCTTTTAGATAGCGGGGTGCTTTGCCCAGGTCATTACTTCTAAGGGAAAATTAAGAAAAAATCGCGGGAGAATGTAAACGTTACGGAATGTATCGACTGTATTCCCTCCTTTGTTCCTGGGAATGATACAGCCCCCGAGGCTGCTCCTGCTTCTTTCCTACGGTCGCTGCTGGGGCAATGCTGGCAGTTTTGTCCCAAGTTCAGCATTTGGCAAAAGCGGTGGCTTCCCTGGGACCGAGGCTCCTTGTAACAATGGGGGTGGTTGGCGGGATTTGCTCGGTCTGCCCTGGCGCAGTTAAATAAATACGTAAAATGTGATTTGTGCCCCGATTTGAAATGAATGGTCTTTTGAGCAGACCTTCCACGCCAGAGAGCAGTATGCCGATGCAGAGAGTGAAAGGACAGAAAGAATTCGTCTCAAGTTATTAACTGTTCTGCTCCAGGTTGTTGCTTTATATACTTCATTTTATTTTATTTTGGTTTTAGGGAATAATTTGAAGGACAATTCAGAAGGAAGAAATTGCAATTTATTGAAATCTCAGAGTCAACTTTACTTTGAAAATACTCTCATTGATGTATTCATTCTAAAACAGATAGAAAATATGGAGTTCGAGACACTAATTGTTTTGGTGAGGAAGTAAACGGATTTCGGTCACCTACTCATGAGTAAGCCGGTTATAGTAACTGCTTTCATTGGGGGTATATCAAAGACGTATTGTTATTCTTGGAAACAATCCGGCTGCTATTCTCTAACCAAATAGATATTTGGCTACGGCTTTTAGCTTGTTATCAGGCTTCCCTCTTACACCAAATAAATACTCTGGATGTGAAAGGTTATACACTATCTCCAGCGAGGGCAGGCTCCCCAAACGTGCAATGCCAGGGCTCGCTACATGTGAGCAATAGCAGCAACTTGTGAACACGGTCTACACGCTGAGCAAACACTTGCACTATCTACTTCCCAGGCTTCAGCAGGTACTTTAGGCAAAATCTCCAGTAATCGCTTTGGCTCATCTCGCATATTTCTTCTCAAGGAGTAGCACTCGCCTACCACGACCCAGCTGTGTCTCTCGCAAAGGATTACCGCACAACAGCTACGCAGAGGCCGGTGTAGCCTCCTGCCTTTGGCGTGGAAAGGCAGCAAATACAAGGATGGGGGTGAGGTGAGCTCTTTCCAGGATTCCTCTCGCCACTCCTCCACAAATTTCCTATCAGTTTAGGAATATTTGGAAACATCCTTTCTCTCCACCATCAAACCTTCTTCCTCACCATTTCAGGCTGAAGCTGGTCTGCAGTGATCTCCCCCAGAATGAAATTCACTGTTCAATATTGGCCAGTTCTCCCTCCAGAGTCGCCTAACGCAGGAGCTAAAGCTTCAGCACCAAGGCGGCACTGGGAACAAAAAATCCTAGCTATGTGGGAATAAATCTTTGCGCAAAGAACTGCCACAGAACTTTTTCTTTGGAGGGAGGGAAGCCAAGGGAACGGAGGGATAGGGAAAAAAAAAACCAACTCCCCGCTCTCCATTTCGCTGGGAACTGCTGCCTTGGGTAGTTCCCGAAAGCTGTGAGAATCTTCGTAATCACGGAGGAGCACACCGCCAGCTTCCCCGCAATATTTTCCATCGGTAGCACAACACGGCCCCACCGCCCAGCATTTTAGATGAGCTCCTTCGGACCAAACATATAACCTGTATTATCTCCGGCATGTCCTGTTTAAGTACAGTTTAGTGGTCACTACAGAAATGAGAGCAAAGGCAAAGACGCGGCTAAGATCGATACAGGCGTTAATAGCTTCGCTCCTATCTTATCTTTCTGCCATTTTGCAAAGTGAGAAGGCTCAACATTAAACCTCTTAAAGTAGGTTATTATATAATAAACAAGGGTGAAACAGTTTGCTACCTGGCTGTCGGAGGAGGCAACACCAGTGGCTGCCGTGGGGGTAACACGCGTGTTTACCTGCCACGGCTGAACCCGAGATATTCAGACACAAATGTGGCCGATAATTCAAGATGAAAAACAATGCGTATTACTCTTGAAAAGAGGAATTTTCTATCCTTTCCTCGGTAATTGAGGTCATTCAGTCAGCAGGGTTCACCTGGAGTCCATACTGTGATACACACGTAACTCAAAGCTATTTTATCTTTTGTGCTGATAGTCAAGATCTCGGCTATAACATTGACATCAAACTCTGTCTGGGCGAATGACTAAGAGTGGTGCAAAACGTAAACTTTTGACCCTCAACTTTTTGACCTGCAGTTGTAACGCCCTTAACCACAAAGATATACAAAAGCTATGCAGCTTCTTTTAGGAGTAAGAGACTCGCACTGTTTGTTTCAATAGTTCTCCCCTTTCCCCCAGCTTTCTAAGGGTTGTTTTTTTTTTTTTTCTTTTTCTTTCTTGATGTTGAGAAATCGGATACTTTTTTAATTTTTAATTATTGCCTTTTTTCTTTTATTTTCTT
Source organism: Pezoporus occidentalis (assembly GCF_034315485.1). Taxonomy (NCBI): domain Eukaryota; kingdom Metazoa; phylum Chordata; class Aves; order Psittaciformes; family Psittacidae; genus Pezoporus; species Pezoporus occidentalis. The sequence continues at coordinate 318,382 of NW_026914350.1, read as the reverse complement.
TAATCTCGCAGCTTTGTAAAGTGCTGTTAGATTGCACAGCAGCCTTTCGGCAGCGTTGGAGGGAAGCCTCTTACTCAAAGGCGCTATATGATTACAATTGCAGGTGAAATGCTGGGTAAGTTCTGGGCGTGAGGTTGGAAGGAATGTAGCGACGAGCGTTGGGGGAAAAGCTGCAGCTCTCTGCTGCAAAGGTCTTAGTCATTTCTCCTTGATTTAAACATAAAGAAAAAACTCTAATTGTTTGCGAAGCCTTGTCTAGGCAAACGAGTTGACTGTGAACTTGGTCTAAAGCGAGCTCTGCTGGTGATTCCTAGGGTGTGCAGATTTATCTTTTCTGCATTTACTTAACCTGGCAGTGAACTGCACGGGCTGCCATTTGTTATCCAGAGACAAGACTTCACCTCAAGCAAGGACTGTTCCACAAAATTGCAATAATTACCCAATAACCTTCATAGCAAATATTATTATTGAAAAGACATTTTTTTGGGGAGGGGATATAGGAAACATTCCTTATGCGATTCCTTATCCTTGCGAATTTTACACGTTCTTTATGTCAGATTTGATATTGTTTGTGCGTGTAGCCACAGACACATGTGACTGTGATGGTCCAAGTGTATTTGCCTTCCAGAGAGATATTCGTGAGGATGCTTTAATTCGAAAGGAATAATATTTTCAACGATGACCAGGTGGCTGTGGGAGATGTGGGTTTGTGCTCTGGCTAGCAGCTCTAGCAGCAAATCCGTGAGATTTTAAGGGCAGGAAAGAGAAAGGACAAAGAAAGCAAAGTGATGTCTTGACTTGGCCAAGAGATTTAGATATGTCTGCGTTTAATGCGTTGAATCTGTATTTGCGGGGAGGGAAAAGGCACTGCCTCAGTATCCAGGGTTTGAAATCGAAACCTCATGATCCGCCCATCATGATCTGTTCCATTCAATTTCCCATGGAGCAGATTGCAAACCCCTTCATTGTCACCCTTCCACAGATACACACTTATTGAATGTAAGGAAACGGCAGAATAATAATTTCCCCATAATGTTCTGCAATTAGGGCGTTTGCATGGTTTAGACAAGGCTGCAGAGCTGTAATTTACGGATGACTTTCCACCGGGTTGTTATACTTCTGCTTTAGAGAAAGTTATGCCTTGCGAAGTCACTAGTTACACAAATTAAGGGAGTTGCCTAATCTTTAATTGTCCTTATGCTTAGACATGACACACTGTACTCAAGTATTTCTTTCAAAGGATTAAGTAAACTGTATTTCAAATTGCATAACACCCCTTGCCATGCCTAAAGTTAAACAAACTCGCCTGCATTAATCCCCCAAACAGAGCAGAAAAATAATGTGCACAGATAAGACCTCTCTTCTCATTCCCAGCGATTATTCTCCATGATATTTTTCCCTCGAAAAACAATTCGGACCTGGGAATATTTTGGTAAAGTTCGGCAGGCTGGGTTCACTTGAATTTCAGATGTAAAGCGGATTAGAAAAATCTGACTGAGTTTCTGGATTTGAATGGCCTCAACCGTGCTGCTCGGGAGAGGGCAGGGCCAGAGATATGGAAAACTTGTCGCTTCTAGCTAACTTTCTCTTGTCGTGGAGAGTTTCTTGCAGTACGGGTGGGTGGGTTTATATGCTTGTGGGTTTGGTTGTTTTTTTTCTTTTCCATACTTCGCGAATCTGTACACTCCTTTATGTGGAATGTGGTCCAGAAGCCACATTCAAAAACGTGAAAATCCCTAGTAGCAAAGCTTTTCGCCCTAGACAATGAAAAATTACTATCTGCGGTGATATCCAGGTTCCTAAAATAGTAGTCGAACGAGTGTGAGTGTGTTTCTGTATTCACTGGATCATTCAAATAACGCAGCATTGTTGAATATTGAGTAATCGCGAATGGTTTGTGTCTAGTATCATTCCCGTTTACAAGCGAATTATATTCCTTAGAAAAGGAATATAAAGCCCAAACTTTTAAAGGGTTTTCATGCTTTTACTTAAAACTATAAAATTTTATGGCATATAATATAATGCACGCTTATCATACATAACTTTCTGGTATTCCTATTGACAGAAATGTGACAGCTAGTGCACTATAAAATCTCCAGCTGTTTATTACGGAAATTATTTTCAAATGTGCATTTGGATATGTAATTTTAAAGTCTTTCTTATTTAAAAAAATATAAAGTGTATGCATATGTGTTTGTTTAGTGTTGAAAGGAAGGATACACAGACACAAAGGCTTCAGACTCCATTTATCTGACACAGGAGGTTGACTCTAAATACTAAATATTGTAAAACTCTGAGATATTTGAGCTAAGCCAACGGTTTGTACAACCGTTTCTTTAACGTTAAAGACAAATAAATAAATTAAAAATAGTATTCAGTCAGCAATGTGCAGACCTTGAAGAGGTACACAACAACCTCACCCACTTGTACCGTTGCACCTTTCTCTCATTTTCACTCAAAGTAACAGATACAGCCTAAACCTCAATATTCAAAGGAGATAGCACTAGCAAAATAAAACAAAGCCTGTCTTCCAGCTCTCCTCAAACCACCCTGTTCTTTTGCAAACCTGACTTTATGTCACATGAAGGAAAACAATGCAATCTGCTGAATCCCTGCTACTCCAAACCTGAGCAGAGAAAGCGATACATCCAGCTTGAAGATAGATAGATGAGATATGTATATACAAACATATATTTTTTGGAAGCAGTGCTCAAGTCTCTTCCCTAACTAGTCAGTTTGTGCCCCCTGAGATCACTCAGCTAAGTAACAGCTCTGAGGGTAAGATCAGGTCTTAATGCTACCCAGAGAAAGACAGAGTTCCTTTCACCCTTTCATTCATGTTTTCATTCAAGTCCTGGAAATTCAAAGACTAAAGTAAAATCCGGCCATAAAGTTTATTGCTGAGTAATCACACTCTAGTGAGAACAGTCCACTTAAATAAAAAGAATGTTGAAGTAAACACGCAGCTGGGGCCTACCCCACAATGGCAGCCAGCAATATAAGGGAGAGAGGGAGAGAGCAGAGCTAAGGGGATATTTACAATCTTCAATAAAGCAAGCCCGTATTTCATAATTTGCAGCACTCTAATGACCTGCAGTCTCTTGTATTAATGCTACAAGTTACAGTCAATTGGTTCGCTTTTAAAAAAAAAAAAAAGAAAGAAAAAAGTCACAGGAACATATATCTATATACACACGTACACACCCTTTGTATACATAAATACACTGATATTAGACACACATATGCATGTGCATGGCTTTACACGGACACACACATTGAGTTGTACATGCATGCACACACACGCATAATATAAATATATTTATACTTATGCAATTACGTATAAGAACTGGGAAAAGTTATAGCAATGTTATAAATGCACAACCCCGAAACATACTATACACTCGCAGATGGACATATATACATAGCTACAGCCTTCTGCACAGCCCAGTGCCGAAAACAAGAGTCTTAAGTGCCCAGTACAGTCTGTGCCATCTTAATACTAGCTCTGATGTGCAACATATTTAGCCAAACCAAAGATTATTAACGTATCAGCATGCCTCCAACTCTATCACGCCTACATAAGACACTGCCCAGATAATATCAAACCTTATCTATTTTGTTTCCCCCTTTTTTTAATCGCCTGCAGTAACTACTCCTTGCTAAACAAAACCTCTCCAAAGTTGGAGAGTCAATTGGAGGAAAGGAAGTAATTATCTTCTGCGGTAGTCAAAGTGATTAAAGTTAGGCCCCAAAATCCATCTCTGCCAAAGTCGCTTATTGTGGTTTACTTTGATTTGATCGTTAAAATAGAGAGCTAGCTGCTGCGAGTGAAGGAATGGGGGGGGGGGGGGGGGGAGCGGGGAGGGAGAAATTGCATCGCAACCTGGATCTTTAGTGGTTGATCCTGCCTCTCGGGCTCAGTGGGACCGTCCTGAAAAGCTCCAGGCGGAGAGGAAAGGAAAGGGAAAGGTAAAGAGAAAGAGAAAAAAGAGAGAGGCGAGAGGCAGCTAGAGCGAGCGGGAGCCTCGGCATCCCCACTGTCCAAATAAACTTCAAGGAACTTGTGCACAAAACTTACCTTTGACTTGCAAGGAGCCATTTTTCATACAGTATTGAGAACTTGTGGTTTGGATACTTCTGTCCCTAAACCTGACAATTTGAATGGCCAGGAGGCACACGTAGCCTGCAAAAGAGTCAAATGAAGTCCAGCGTCAGTGAGATTATATGTTATGTGGTATATAATGTTGGATGTCAACTCCCCAAAACCATAAAACTTACTTTAATGGCACCACGTGACTTTTTATAGCCAGTGAGCCTATCTGTCTGTGCTATGGATGATTTTACGATCTAATTCATAGACAAAACCCTATTCATTTGGCACCCAAATGTCATATAGCCGGAACTGGGGCTTATAAAGTTTACTGTTTTATAACTTTTAAGGGAAGGCATCAATGTAACCCGTCAGTAAATGTGCAAATCTTTAGTTGCTCTTAGAAGCTCAGAAGAGTTAACCATTCAAGCTCTGATGGGGTAAGTAACATTACGTTTATAGCAAACTAATTGTAGCGAAGAAAACCAAAAATCTTTAAAGGGCGAAAAGTGGGAATGTGGCTAGTGAGGTTATTAATAGACGCAGAGGGCTCGGAGGTGTCTGTCCTGCAAATATACTTATTGAAACCACAGGAGAAAATCTAGAGCGATGCAAACACGTCTTGGAGTTAGCAGCGTGTTTTAACAAAGCACATGGGTGGGTGTTCTCTTTTTTTTTTTCCTTAACCATCAACAAACTTCTAACAGCTGATTCACCCACAAAGGGTGTTGACTGTGGTCCTGCGATGCAGCTTTCCATCTAGCGAGAAACCAGTAAGAAGGTACTTGTGGTCAAACTTTCAATTAAAAATAGTGGTAGCGGACAATAGCAGCACCTACCATTTGCAACGTGCAGCAAGAGCCAGGTAAAATAATATTACAAACTCTGCATGAGTTAATTAGTTTTTTTTTTCAGAGGCAAATCAGGAAGCACAACTTCTTGCTTTGCACAAACCAGGTCACGAAAACTTTACAATAGAAAGTTTATTTTTTTGTTGATTTCCAGTCATTTTTTTTAAAAACAAATAATAATAAAAAAAAAGCTGATCACAGTTTGCTCAAACAGCCAGACTTTGACTATATTTGTAACTTTGTTCACAAAAAACATACATCACAGAAGCTGCGCTTAATAAGAGCCACTTCTAAGAGTTCGTGCAAAGAGTCATATACAAAGGCACAGCAAGGACATACTGCTTGGAATCACAGTTTTCGTCACAGATTCACTATTCACTACACGTAAGACAAGTTCAGTTGATTTCATTATTTCACCTCTACAACAGCATTAATTACACAGGAATTATATAGGTAGTTTGAATAAAAATATTTTTAACAGCTTGGAGCTATACAGACATTAACACTTGACCACACATGCACAGTTAAGCAGGTTGAGTGCAACACATAACATTTGTACTAAACCGGGGGAGGGTTTCTTTCTCTCTCTCCTTTTTTTTCCGTTCCTTTTTTTTTTTGTCGTCTTTTTTTTTTTCTGTTTAGTTTAGTTTTGTTTTAACAGTTACTTCAAGTAACACAGCTCGCTTCATATAAATAAGTTAAAACATCTATTATTTTTTCAAGACAAAGCCATTCAAGACAAAGAAATGTACGATAAAAGCAGATCTACTTATACACGCGAGAGAATGGTAATAAACAGGCTCATGATTAAAAGATGAATAAGGGTGACAAGAACAGGGTTTCTTCACAGAAGTAACACAAGGAAGTTTTAGAAAGTCAACTTAGTACTGACATGAGACGCAGGGTCAGCTAATACTGCTCAGTACTTTTAATTGATCAAACGCTCAGGGACGGAATGCCCCTCCTGCAGCTGCCATGCTCATACTTTTCAGCTTATTATCCTTTTTCCATTTCATTCTCCTGTTTTGGAACCAGATCTTTATTTGTCTCTCTGAGAGGCAAAGAGCATGTGCTATTTCAATCCTTCTTCTGCGGGTCAGGTATCTATTGAAGTGAAATTCCTTTTCCAGCTCCAAGGTCTGATAGCGGGTGTAAGCAGTCCGAGCCCTTTTCCCTTCTGGTCCCCCTATGTTGTCTGGAAGAGAAAAGTACATGATTTAGATTCTCAGCAGCCGCTCGGATCTTCCGTGACTTACTGCAGCTACCAGCGTCCAGGACCGTTACTCTCAATCCTGCTTGGTTTTGTTTCTGGTTTGGATAAACGCTCAACAAGTTTCCTCCTCCAGCCCCTTTTAGGAAAGGCTTGGGGGAGGGGGATTTGGTGGTTTCGGTGAGATTTCGCTTGCATTTAGCGTTCGAATTTTATTTTTTAATCGAATTTTTTTGGGTCATTTTTGGAAGGGTAACACCCCACCCCTCCCGCCTTCCGCAGATAAACTGTTTTGGAGGATGCTTCTTCTGCTAGCTGTGTGTTCAGGGCTGGGAGAGCAAAGCTGAAGCTTGCAGCCCTTTCCCACGGCTGAGCTGGGGAAGGCTCTGGGAGGCTCCTGGCCCCCGGCTGCTCCCCCAGCACCCAGGGCAGGGCAAGTACCCAGGGCGGAAAGTTGCTCCGCTTCCCCGCTCCCTCGAGCCCTCTCCCCGGAGTTTGGGTCTACTCGCCCCTCCTCCCCCTCCCTACGGCTTCCCAGCAGTGAAAACTGCCCTCCTCGCCCTTTCCTATTCTCTTTTTAATATGGCTCGGCAAAATAAATGGGGTCAGCCGCGCGGTTCCCACTGGAGGAGCCCCCTTCGAGAGGAGAGCCGGGAGCAGCCTCTGCTCCCGAGCCCCTTCTGGAAGGCTCTTACTGCTCTCTCGCTGCCCGCCGGGGCCGGCGCTGGGAGCCAGCCGGGCTGGGTTACTGGGGCCGGGCGGGTTCTTTATATTTCTTTTCATGTTTTTGAAGAGGGGACACGGCTCTCCCGGAGAAGGGAGCCTGTTTCCCTGAGAGCAGAGTTGTGCTGTGTGAAGAGGCTGCCCGCTCTCACGCCCTCCTCTCCCCTCTCCCCGACCTTGCTCGGCACAGCCACCCGGTTTACATTAAATCCTCCTTTTTCGCCAGAGAAATAAAGAAAGAACAGGGTATTTGCTTTACCATGACTTATGTGCAGTTTTCGCATCCAGGGGTAGATCTGGGGCTGTGAAGGCTGGGCTGTGCTTTGGTCGGTCGGGGCACTTGCCTGCTCGCTGCTTGCTGGAGTGTCTTCCTCAGTCCCGGATGAGGTGCCAACCCCGTCCCTGCTGATGTGCGTGTTGCTGCTGGAATTGGACGAAGTGCTGGTGGAGTTGGCGAGGGAGTTTTTCACCCCGTGGTGACTCTCGCTGGTGACAGGCGAACCGGCCACGGCGGTGCAGGGCAGAGGGTCGGGGGGAGGCGAGTGGGAAGCCGTCGCGGGCTGGTTGTACCTGGGCTCTGTCGAGGCAGAGGTGGTGTTGGCCGGGTAACTGCGGGGTCTCTCACTGGCACCAAAGTGGGTGGAAGCAGAGCGCCCGACGCTGAGGTCCATGCCATTGTAGCCGTATCCGTACCTGCCGGAGTGCATGCTGCCGGAGTCCCTGTATTGCTCGCTCACCGAGCTGTGATCTCCATAATTATGTAACGGGTAGTCCGGGCCATTTGGATAGCGACCGCAAAATGAGTTTACAAAATAAGAGCTCATTTGTTTTTTGATATGTGTGCTTGATTTGTGGCTCTTGGTCGTTTTGTGCGTCTATAGCACCCTTGCACAATTTATGATGAATTATGGAAATGACTGGGACATGTACTTGGTTCCCTCCTACGTAGGCACCCAAATATGGGGTACGGCTCCACATCACGTGCTTTTGTTGTCCAGTCGTAAATCCTGCCTGATGACCTCTAGAGGTAAACTCGTGCACTGGTGGGGGAGTTGGGAGGGCGCGGGCGGCCCCGTGCGCGCCGCCGCTGCGCGCCGCCGCCGCCACCGCCCGCCCGTCCGCCGGCCTCCAGCGCCACCCGCTGGCGGCGAGGGAGATGGCGGCGGCTCCGCAGGGTCGGCCCGGGGTGACGGCCCCCGACGGCGGCGCGGAGCGGGGCACGCCGCAGCCGGCAGCGGCGGAGGGGCGGCGGGGTCGGCAAGGCCAGCTCCTCCGCCGCGGCCAGCGGAAAGCTCGGCTTGCAGGGCGCGCTCTGCTTTGTGGCTGCCTTCGCCGCCTTGCGGGGCTTATTTACACCAGTTTACAAATTTTGCGTGATCCATCCTCGGGTGCTGGCCACGCTTATGTCCCTTCTCTCTCTACATATATATCTTAATTTATTTTTCTCCCCCCTTTTTCCCGTGCCGGCGGATTCGAGAGGCACCCGGTTCCTGCCAATGCGAAATGGCAGGTACCTATGAAAGACAAATATCGTGCAGCGTTTTTCCTACTAGGGGGTCAAATTCCAGGCAGCTTTAAGGCCGCCGCTGTTTTTCCACCTCTCGGGAAAAAAACAACACCCAACAAAACCAACCAAACCTCTAAATGCGGCGGTAGCCATTTTGCATTAGTGTTTTCCAGATTTGGGTTTTAAAATGTTTAGAGCGGTAGCCCAAATCGCGCTGCCTTCCAAACAAAAGAGCCTCGGTGCATATACAAACGTATTTGTACACAGCTTCACACGCACACTCACGCACACACAACATACTATAGATATAACATATATATTAATCAATATTTTCGCTGAGCTCATTTTACTTGTACAGAACGCGAAGTGAAAGCCTCCTATGGCAGCTACTTTTCTCTACAGTACCTATTTATTTTTTTGTTTCCAGTGCTAAGAAATGCGAATGTAAATTAGGATACCACGCAAGCGGGGAAGAAGATCACCGCCTTAATGATAGACAATTTTCTTTTAATTAAAAATAAAGAAAACAAAATAAAAAAGATCGACCCAAGCCCCCGAAGCCCCAAGAAATGTAGTCCATAATTCAAAGCCCCTTCAGTGTATAGCTGAGCTCACCGAAACCTCAGTGTAAGCTCAACGGGAACCACAGAAATTCGTCAGCCTCAAAACCTCTTCCCTCGCTTCCCCTGAAGTTTAACGCCGAGTTTTTACTTTAATACCAGTAGTGCACATTAGGCAGTTTAGCGGCATTTAAAATAAATCTCTCTGCAATTCATCTTCGCTTTAACTGCAAGATTATACTCAGGGGTTTATAGAACAATTTTTTTTTAAAGGATTTTTCTTTTCCTTTTTGCTTTTTAAATATCTTGTATATGCATAAAACTTTTTTTCCTCCCCTGCAGACCATAAGGTCCCAAACATAGCATAACGAGATGGCCCGACGTAGCGGGACTTAGCAAAAACAGAAACCCAACATTTTCTAAAATCTCTCGTATTTCTACAATATGAATATTGTTAATTAAAAAAAAATTAAAAATCCCTCGCTGATCTCTTCTCACACAGGTACACCAGGGACACTCACCCACACACAGATGCTTACCGCAAACATTTAAAAATCTGGGCCATTTCTCTAAGACTTTAAGCAATGCTATCTATGCTTTGGGGAGGTGGTTATATACATATGTGCCTGTAGCTCGAAAGCTAGGACTTCCACATATATTTAAAGAAAGTCACAGATGATTGCAAAGGTACATCTTTTAACCAAGCCTTTGAGGAATTAATAGACTGTGACAAACCTACAGGATTTTACTAGCAGAAGGAACACAAAGTATGTAATAGGAATAGTAAGAGCTAAGGAAAGGCCTGGTAGCATTTCTTAAAGGTGGTTCTACTCCCCTGACTTTTCCTCTGTTTCTTCGCTGCTGGGCTGTGTGGAATTTATGAATTTGTTTTCCTTTTTCCATTTCATCCGCCTGTTTTGAAACCATATTTTAATCTGGCGTTCAGTAAGGCAGAGAGCGTTTGCAATCTCAATACGTCGTCTTCGGGTTAAGTATCTGTTAAAATGAAATTCCTTCTCTAACTCTAGCGTTTGGTATCTGGTGTAAGTTTGCCTCCCTCGTCTCCCATGAGTTCCATATACTGTACCTGTAGAAGTAAAGACAAAACGATCGCATTGGACAGGGCCCAGTGATTTCAGACCAGAAAGAGTGATTAGTATATTCTGCCTCCTTTTGCAGGCACAATCACAGAGGGGTGGGGGTGGGGGGTGAGAATTGCTGTGGTTTCCTGGAGGCTTTTTTTCCCTTTCTTTCTCTTTTTGTCCCTCTTTTCCTTTTCCCCTGCCTGACCAGCTGTAAATGCGGATGTGCAGAATGCTTAAAGTGGTGGGATAACTGGGGTACAAAAAGGCTTTAAGGTGGACCTAGGGAAAGTGCAGTAGGTAGCACCCGTGTGAATCGCTGAGCACTGTGTACCCTCTGCGTGTTGCGAGCCTGTGTATACACACACATGTACAAACACACGTGCGATCCGGGGAGCTGCACGCATGTGTGTGTGTGTGTGTGTGTGTGTGTGTGAGCGTATGCTCGCATATGCGGGTGTGTTTACACAAACACGCTCTATTGCCATGGCTGTGACTACAGAGGGGATGTGATTTAAGTATAATTATAGACATCAGCTAAAGATCATAGAAGAGCCTCTGCCATTTGCTCCGGAATTTATTGCCCTTGAATGCAAAACAGCGTCAGAATGGTCTTGCAAAAAAAGTGTAACTCTCCAAAAGAGAAATGCAACCCACAGTCCAGCAAACATAAACTCGGGAGGAGGGAAGCCATTAACAGACACTGAAAGTAAAAGTCTTACTATGGGATTCTTAAAAATAAGTGCCACCCCAATACATAACCCCCTCCTCCCCTTCCCCCAAGCACCCCTCCTGGTCAGAATAGTTCAATTACGTGAAGTTCACTCCTAAGAGAAAATCAGAAATGCAATGCCATGGAAGTGCGCCCACGGCCCCAGAAACGTGCTCTCAATCTCCAATACTTACAGGCTAATGAGCTGGGGGAGGGGGACGAGGAGGAATGTGCCACAAATGCATTAGATCCTCAGAACAGAGGGCATATTCCCTTCATCGCTCTCTGACACAATGAAGAAGCGGAGCAGGGGCGGTGGGGTGGCTTTAAGAAAGTGGTAAAACTGCTCTGCTCCTGGTTTTTCTATTTATTATTATTATTTTTCTTTTTAGTTTTGCCTACTTCCCAAGGATTCCCCTGTAACTTTCACCAGTGAACCCACAAGCTGGGCTCTCGGTCAATCATCCCAGGGTGCCAACGTGCCAGGTCTGAAATAACCTGGGAAGGTTTCCTGTTACACAGTGCCCTACAGGACCCGTGTCTCTCCAGCAGCCTGTACTTTGTCTAAGAACCAAACCAAAAAATCTTGGGGAAAGAAACTTTTCCTTCCTCCCCCCCCCCCCCCCCCCCCCCCCGCCTTCCCCATTGCATCCGAGTGCCTTACCAGCGCAGGAGTTCATCCGCTGCATCCAGGGGTAAACAGGACTCGTGTACTTCCGGTCGGTGCCTTCGTCATTTACAATTTTGGCTTGGATGCCGCTGGCTTTGTACTGTTGATCGGGAGGAAAGTGCAGGTAGTCCCCGGCCCCCCTCTGTTTGCCACTGCTGGAGGGAGAAGCGCTACTAATCTCCTTGTCCGGATAAAAACAAGAGGCTCCGTACTCATAGGAAGCCCGATTGCAAGCAATGACGGTGTTGGACTGTTGGTAGAAACAAGGTGAGGTGTAAGTCTTGTCCTGCAGGCTGCTTGCCCCGTATGAAGCCGGAAAATGCCTGAGAGCATCATAGCCCGCCGGGTAAAGGGGGATCTGCCCGAGGAAAGAGTCCTGGCCCCCGGGCAGGCTCCCCGGGAAAGTGGGATTCACGAAATAGGAACTCATTTGCTCTTCCCCCTTGCCCGGACCGTGATTTGTTGTGTATTAGTACATCTGGCGATAACTATTAGGAGTCATCGAAGTGGTTTGTTTCTGGATGGCCGAGCGCCAAAAGCGACAGCAGAAAATAGGAGCAGCTGACGGCGGGGCGGCCAATGGGAGCGCGCGCGGCACCCGCTCCCCCGGGGCCGCCGCCACCGCGCCGCCAACTTACCGGCAGCCCCGGCCCCACCGCGCCGCCCCGCGCAGCTCCGCGGAGACAGCCGCGCCCCCGGGCGGCACCGCCCCCCCCCGGCGGGAGGGAGCCCCATCGTAATAATAATAATAACAATAACAGTAATAGTAGTAATATTTCCAGGCAATGTGACAGCAGCGGACGGGGGGATCCTCCCCCACGGGGGGGGCAGGAGGTGTGTGGAGGGGGGCTACGCGCCCGTCGCGGGGCCGCCAACTTTGAAGGGAGGGAGCCGCGTAACTCTGTGGGGATGGTAGGTGAAGAGCTCCGGCCCTCCGGTGGAAGGAGGGGGACACGAAGGAAGGGGGGAAGGAAGGAGGCAGCGGTGGATGCTGCGGGGGGAAAGTTTTGAGCAGAGGGAGCACGTGAAAAGGGGAGAGCAGCTTCGCGCAAAGCAGAGCGGGATGGGGTGGGGGGAAAGGCCGGCCTCTCTCCATTTTCCAACCGCTATTCCACAACCGCATCCCGGAGGTTTTAGCCGATTTTTAAATGTATTTCGTTGTTTTTACTCCTCTGAGGCTTCCCTTCGGAGGCCGCCTCAGAGCCGAACCTAGCTTTTGTGAGAGAAACTAACGCGTTCTGCATGAAAGAGGTCTCATATCTTAATGAACACCCTCATAATTAACGCGGAGGTTTCAGCTGTGGTAGGAAACGGTGGGCTTCTGGAGAATGAGATTTTTGATTTGCACCAAGTTCCCTGGAAGGCCCCGGCAAGGGCTGGGCAGTCTCCCGGTGCCCCTGACTAGCCCAGCTAAAGTTCCACGTGTCTCTGCTCCCCGAGTTTCCCTCCGCCAGAGTCGAGCCGAGGGAATCAAACATTCAAATACGAAAACGAACCAGTAGGATTATTCCTAATTAATACAGCCCCTCTAATGAGTCAGCAGAAGCCAATCGGTTTCGTTGTTGCTCCGAATAATTTGATTAAACGCGGATGTGTGTCTTTAAGAAGAGGAAAAACACCAAACCAAATATCTACATGAAACAAACATTTCCGCCTCAAATTTTCAATGGCAGCTACCCCACAGCGGAAATAAAATTCTTGGCCCAGGGCAGGGACAGTAACAGTGCTTATGAAATTCGCTGAGGCGCTTTGAATTCAGCCATAACGCTGCAGTTCCTGCAGATAACATGAGGTTGCTCATTCCAAGCTGTGTTTACTCATAATCAGTGCCCATTACAACGGATTGAATAGCCCCTTATTTTAAAGGCACTCTGACGGAAAGTGGCATTCGTACGAGCCCCGTTTCCTAAAGTAACTTTCAAAAGAGAGTTTTGTTGTTGTTGGGAGGCTATTTGCCTCATTTCCGGGGGCAGATTACGATACCTATAAAACAGTAGTGAGTTAAAACATCGCTCCACAATAGTTTGTATTGTTCACAGTCCCAGCTGGACTTTCACATTCAGATGTTGATTGCCTCCATTTTTTTTCCCCCTTTTTTCCAGCTTCCTTAACCTCTTCATCCCGGCTAATCCATAAACACACCTGGTAGAATTACAGCTCACTAGCTGCGTGCTTTGGGAGGTCATTTCGGAAACGCGTATTTCCTGAAAGTCAGCCTTCTCCAGAAAAAGTTATTTTCTTTTTACTCAGCGCGAATAGTTACAAAAAGGAAACAACATCATCAGACAAGCATACAGCACGCTAAATAGAAAGGGGTTTTAAAAAAGCAGATTTTCACCAACACAGGTCAGAACGAAAACGCACCATGAAAAATGAATACTGTGGCAAGCGAAACCCACCGCCTCACTCTTTTAAAGTTGTGACCAGATGGGGTTTTTCAATCCATCACACAGAGACCAAAAGTAAAAAATCAAGCCAGGTTTACTTATATTTGCATATTATAGAACGGTTACAGACGAGGCGGGTTCCCCTCTCTTTTTGTTTCTCTCCTCTTTTTCAAGTTATTGTTTGTGCTCAAACCAAAATGTCGCAAGGCCGACCACAGGTAGCGAAAACATTTCTTCTTTGGTCCCATAATATGGAAAGGACTGAAATGTTCACGTTTGCCTTGCTGGGTCGTGTTCGAGTAGTTACTGTGACAGCTAAACAATCTGCACTGCAATCTCCGCTTCAGTCACATTCAAGCGTCCTCTCTGCTCCTCCCCCTCCCCCCAGAAAACCCCTAAGTACAATAATCTGTGGCCCGCCAGATCTGCCGGGGAAAATGCCCTCCCCGGACACATTTCACAGCAGTTTCCCTTCACCGTTTCCCCACTCTGGAAAGCAGAAAGCCAGCCGCTGCATTTTTGCCACCGCAACAAAGTCACACTTGGCGATATCAGCGGATTTTATCAGCCTTTTATTTGTTTGCAGGATGCCCCGCACCCCCAGCACCTCCTCGCCCGAGCACCTCACCGTCCTCCTCCCGCCGAAACTGGGCCCTCTGCCCCAGCCACACTCGGATACAGGTGCGGGGCCAGTTACCCTCTTAAGCTTCAAAGCCTCCTTCTCCTTGCATATAAACCCACTTACAAATCCTTCTTATGCTCGGCAGCGTCACCACAACCAACCTTTACCTAATAGCTCCTAATCCAAACAGTTTGGGCAAGCCGAACCGTTGTTTAGACTGGCGGGGTATCGGGAGCCTGGTCGGCAGGGGAGGCGGGCGGCTCCTCCCCAGCTTTCCCCGGTGATATTTTACAGTTGACACACACCGCGGTAGAAGCGAAGGGGAAGGGAAAGGAAAGGAAGGGAAGAGAAAGGGAGGGGAGGGGGCAGAGCCGGTCCTGCCAGAATATCTTGCCCGGGGGCGAGTTGCGATGCTGGCGTAAAAGACCGTTGGCCGGAATTATTTAATTATTTTGATTAACGTTACTATTTTTTTTTATATTTTGGGGGTATTCTCTTTGGGTTTCCCCCGAGCAGCTCTGCCCTTCTCAGGGCCCGCGGGGGCCGCTCGGCTCCGCTCCGTCCTCCGCAGTCCCGCCACGCCGTGGCAGCACTGAGCACCCCCTGCCTCGCAATAAATAATCCTGCGCTCACTGCAGCTTCAGTCCGGACGATACCGCAATGCAATGCAAATGCAATGCTTTATCAGCCCGGCAGCACAACCACAGCCGGGGATAATACTTAAAGCCCTCCGAGCCTCTCGCTCGCCGTGGGGAGGTGGGAGCGGCGGAGGGGAATGACTGGGAGGTTGTCCGGGGCGCTGTCCTCGGGGTCGGCTCACCCTCGCCGGCATACACCGTGGGGCACCGACCCGCTAGTCGCCGCTCCACCCGCCCCAGCGCCGCACGGTAACAGTCACAACAAGGAGAGAAAGGAAAAAAAAAAAAAAGGGGGCAAAAGCTCCGTCTCCGGCGCTGGGATCGGTTTATCCGTTCCGCGCAGCCGAGGCGTGCAAGCTATCCAAGGCAGAAAGCGCCAGGAAAGCCGTTCCCACGAACCCACGGAGGGGCACTGGGGCTTTGCAGGCAGCGCTGGATCTGATAAAGAAAATCGAAGACACATTCCGCGCTGTTTCCCCCATCTAGAAATAACCTTTCGCCTGGACATGCCGGGGAAGCCAGGGGACATTGTGCTAACTTATGTGTTTTTTTTTCTGAAATACTAAAACATAAATTACATCTAAATTTCAGCCGTCGTAAATTAGCTTTAAGTTAATGCTGCGAAATAATGAAAACATAAATTAATGTTTGAGGGGGTAATTTTTTCCCCCCCCCTTCACTCTGGAAAAAAAACCACACAACCAAATCCCCTCGGAATGATGCTGTAAAGCTGAATTATTAGAAAATAACCCGCATGTCACAGAGCCCCCTGGCAATTGCAACCAGAAATAAATGTCGTTAAAAAAAAAAAAAAGTCCACGGCTTCCTCGCTAAATAATAGAAAATAGACATTTTATTTTGGCATAATTTTGCATGCATTGGTAAAGTCGAAATCAACCGAGCTGCAGCCACGTCTATTTTTGGCCACCAACGTTTCCACTTGCTTTAATTACACGTCTAATATTTAAACGTATTAAACTATGTTTCCCTGTTTACGGTAGTGTCATATACATTTCTCACCTTTTAGGTTCTGGCTCACAGGAGCCCCTGCGACTTTGACAGCTGTCGCTTTGGCTGCACAGGAGACGAATCGCCCTCCTTTTGGTGCCAGAAGAAGCAGGAAATTAGCCAGGTTGCAAGTTGAAAATCTGCCACGCCAGTGCTTTGAATCCAATATGCCACACCTTCCAGCGGGGGAACTGGAAATTGCCATCCCGGATCTGTGTTCTAGGCGGCTGCTTATGCCGAACCTCCGCACACTTTGTTCACTATTGCCTTACAAAGAACAAATGAAATGGGGATTGAAAGCCAGAGAGATCCGAAGCAGGACAGAGCTCAGCAAAAGAATGCGGCTCTATTCTCGCAAGGGAAATTATAAAAAAGTTCATGTTCACGGTTACCATCCACATGACCGACAACGACCAATGGAAAAACCGAACAACTCATAAAGTTGTATTGCAAAGTTGTAAATTTTCATAAACAACAACGGATTTATGGCCTTTTCCTCATCACTAAGAAGAGGCAGGTCTTAGAGAGGCGCCATCTTACCACAGAGGCAGCACTGGAGTTTTTTAAAAGACCTGGAGTTTGTACTAATTTTATTAAATTTGCAATTAGTAGGTTGAGCAGGAACAGAGTGTGGTAGAAAAGGGAAACTTCTGCACAAATGATACCCTAGTTCTACCTGTATTTACCCAGGCGAATAAAAGGACTTTTCGGATAAGTTTTTTTTTTATTATTATTATTATTATTATTATTATTATAAAGTTTGAAAATTTCAGATCTCCTTGACATTACGTGGTACCTGGCAAACATTATACATTTTCTAAAGCGGGGGGATTTCCCCTCCTTTTTAATGCCCCCCTGCTGCCCTCGAAAGCCGCCTGCATACCCCGCACGTCCCACATACGTACCCGACCAGATCATTTACACTTGGAAGTTTCTCACCGCACTTTCTGCTTATTACGAATTATTATTTCACTGCGCGCGATTTCGGCTCGCTTGTCGGCCGCCTGGACTAGCTTTAGGATTGCGAGAGGACGGGAAAAAGTGGAAGGAAACCTTCCCATAAAGCAGGCTTTTCGCTTTATTAATCAACAGCACTGGGGGGGGGGGGGAAATAACGAAGACGAGATAGAGAAATTGACTGATTCCTATCAATCCATCACCTTGGATTTTTTCCCATTCTGATTACTGAAAATAATATTTATATGGTCTAATTTCTGTATTTGTCAATGTAAATTATTTTTTGATGCTTCCTTCGAACAGTTTCCCTAATAAAGAAACACAATTCATTGTCAACAAGCATATTTATTTTCTGTATAACATAAAACACATTTATCGTGGGAGATACTTGAACACGGTATCACTTCCAAAGGGAGTTCACGGACGTTTTTTTTTCCCCACTTCCAATACTTACACGGCATATCCAAATGTTCACAATGAACACATCGAAACACATTGTAACATACAATTTTTGAAAGAGCTTTAGCCAAACCTTTACGACGGATTTATACAGAGTTCTTAACAATACACCATGCTACAAAGTTTCCAAATTAATTACATACTTCCCAAATTATGAAATGATCTTACAAATGAGCTCCAAGACGAATATAAATGACAAAGAAAAAAAAAAACAAAAACAAAACCCAACCAGTATATGCTATTGTAGGAAAATTCACGGTATTACATAATAACACTTACAGATAATCAGGACAAACAGTTGTTTGTTGTTGTTTGTTTTTTTTAAAGGTGGTTACATGGTCATTTAAATTCAGTTTTCAAATAACACTTCCGCTATATTAAGCAAGATCAACCTAGAATAAGAAAACGGCCTTTGGCAAAGGCAGCCGAAGGTAGAAGCCAATGGGAGATATTAAACCGCTTTGTACAATATTGGTGTGTGTTTGCTTCCTCACTCGGAATAGTAAAGAATCAAGAACAAAGATATATTGCAGCATATGGTTTTCATTTATAATTGCTTTGGAATAAATATATTATTTTAAATTTAAATATATTCAGCCTTTTCGGTACCAAATTCTATACCAAAGCTATGGATGCGTGCTTTTCAAATGACTACACTTACATTTCTAAAAGCATTTTGCAATTCACATTAGTAATCTTGTAACATCCTTTTGACTACTAAAATACAGTATACTTTCAAAGATAGGTAGGCGGAGCAAGATATATAGGTAGTCTGGAAAATAGGTAGTACAAATCATTGCTGTAGATCGTAGTGGTTTGTGGAACATCTCCCCCCCCCACCACCTTACTTGCTGTTTAACCTTTTGTTAGTGTATCTGTTAGTTATGATACTTTTTTAACAATAATTAACAAAAAAAAAAAAAAAAAAAGAAAAAGAGAAGTGCAGAGCTACTTATTCAAAATTAGGTAGTTTTTCTTAATGTGAGCCTAATGCACTTTTCCCCTTACACATGATTGGGACTACTGAGTCAGGTAGTTACTTCGAAGGTCATGGTTTACTATCTGTGCAAGCAGCGCCTCTCCCAGTGAAATGTCCCATGGAGAAACCCACCCACCCGTTTTTGGGTAAACGAAAAAAATAAATGATTGTAGAATGCTCTTAGGAGATATTACCAAAAGGTTCGGCACAGGGTAGGTCTGGGGAGCACGGGAGAATGGACAGAAGGCTGGGAAACTGCCCCAAGAAACGTTATAATGTCTGCAAACGCCCGCTTGCAAGATGATTATTGGAGGGAAATTATTCTTTTTTTTTTAATAAAAACATTAAGTCTCTCTCCTTTTTTTTTTTTTTTTCCTCCTTTAAAGGGAGCTTTCCCAACTGTCATGTGCATACGTTAGACTAAGAGATCACTTCCTCGAGTGGGATTCCTTAGTCCTCCTCTTCCTCGTCTTCTTCCACTTTCTCGACAGAGGCTGCTGCTGACATGGGCTCTGTGGGAGCCGGGGTGCTGGAGCTCTCTTCCTTGTGCTCCTTCTTCCACTTCATCCTCCGGTTCTGGAACCAGATTTTGATCTGCCTCTCCGTCAGGCAGAGAGCATGGGCGATCTCTATCCTCCGCCGCCGAGTCAGATAACGATTGAAGTGGAATTCCTTCTCCAGCTCCAGGGTCTGGTAGCGGGTATAGGTCTGGCGCCCTCGCTTCCTATCTGGACCTGAAAACAGGCACAAACGGCCAGGAGTTAGGCAAGAAGAGAGAAGAAAGTTTTCTCCTTCCAATTTTTTTCCCTTTTCCTTCTTAATATGCTTTTTATAAACAAATAATAAAAAACAAAAAAGCTGCCGAACAACAGTGAATGATACCCTCCTCTCACTTCCACCCGTCCCCCCACTTTCCCATAACAAAGACATTTCAGCCACACGACCTGCCCTGCTCGGGCAAGGCAAAAATTAAGTTCCTCGAGACCTAGAAAAAGTGGAGAGAAAGCATTCAGGAGAAGAAGTGGGGGAGGAAATTGCTTTTGGGAGGAGGAACTTTTCCCCCAGGCGATGTATTTCCCTAAAACCCTTCCAGACTTTCGCATTTCGCAAGTGGAAATAGAGAGCTGAAAGGTTGGGCCGTATTTATTTTATTTCAATATCGGGGGCTCCCTCCACACATACCCCCACCCTACTTGGATCGTAAACAATACATCGCATTTAGCTCCAGATTTGAGAGCTCTCCTTTTTCACACACTCTCCCCCTCAGTACCCCTCACCCCCCACCCCCCCCGCCCCGTTTTCCTGTTTAGTACATTTCTATAGATCCTTATCTCCGTGGAAAGGGCAGGGAGGGACAAGAGTGGCACGTCTCCGCAACATGGGCTGGCAAAGTCCTCAGCAGCCCGGCCCCCGCTCCTGAACGCCCCTCTCCCCTCCGCTTTTCCCAGCGAGCGGGATTTTTCTGCCCAACTTCGACAGAGAGCAGGGGAGCCGCTTACCCGTGGGGGCTCTGGAAGCCCGCGGTCAGGTCTCCGCATTTCTACAGCAAACAGCACAAACCAACTCAATGCTAAAATTCCATAGCAAATGGAGTTAAATAAATTTACGAGGCTAGAACCCATTAATTGGGCAATAAAAAGTTTTATGATACTCATTTACATACAATGCCACGGGCTTTCTACGCAATGGCGCCTCGGCTATAATTAAAACCATAAAGGCTGTGCTGACAATAATTCTGGCGACACGCTTTGCCTGGCTGCCACGGCTTCAAGCCCTCTCCGCTTGCCCCTACCTGAAGACCTCATCCAGGGGTATATCCGGAAATTAGGCTCAGCCTGGTTGTGCAGGTTGCTTTCCTCCGCTTTCTCACAGCTGGGTTTGGTTAGCTCATTGCAGAGGACGGGAATGTTCTGATCAAAAGAGGAACAATGCAGGTTGTAGGCATCAGAGCCCAGGCTGTATCCGGAAGAGAACGGGCTTTGATATATGGTACTGTTCACATTGTACAAGCCGGGCATGGAGGAGGCGAAGGCACCCGCGCCTGGTCCATAGCCGCTTCTCTGGGAGTTGCTTGCAAAGGAGCAAGAAGTAGGCTCTGCATTTTGGAAAAGAGAAGCCCCCGCCGTATATTTGCTAAAAAGCGCATTCACATAATACGAAGAACTCATAATTTTGACCTGTGATTTGTTGTCCGGCAGGCTTCAGTGTCGGTTTTACGAGGTAGCGTGATATATGATAACATTACACCCCCAGATTTACACCAAACCCCATTTTCTTTTGGACTGAGCTGCCTCGAGCACGTGACCGGTCATATGACGGCGTCCGCCAATCCCCGCCCGCCTCACAGGTGGTGCCGGCCGCGGCCCGCCGGTGCCCGGACATGGACGGGTCGGGAACGCCGCCGCTGCCGTCGGGCCCGGGAGCGCCCTCCAGCCGCCGCCGCACCCTCGCCACCCCGCGGACGGGGTGCAGTGCTTCCCATTTCCCGAGGGGGGAACGCGCACATACTGTCCCTCAGACAAACCGGGGGTGTTCTGAAAAATGAAATCAGGCAAAATATAGTTTTACGGAGGCTGCTCGTCACCCTTATTTCTTTTTTTTTTTTTCCCGTAAAGGGGGAAATAAGCAGGCGGTAAGCCGGGAGAGGGTTTTGGAGAGGTACCCCCCATTTTCAGGGCCCAGTGGCACACCGCCGGCCCTAAAGGGGTTCCCCGAGGCTGTAAAACCAAGGGGTCCCCCTGGAGTGAGCCTCCCGGTTTGCCCCCCCTTTGGGACAAAAAGTCAGGGTCACTCTCCCAGGAGAGGGAAAAAAAAAAAAGAAAAAAAAAACAGAAAGAAAAATAAGTACTAGAAAAAAAAACCACCTTTCTGAACACCTGAAAATGAAAAAAACAAACCAAAATCCCCCGCGCTGAAGAAATCGCCTACAAAGGGTTTCAAATCTCAGCAGTCTGTTTCATGCCCCTTTTACCTTTACTGTCCTACATACCTTACGGTCCTAAGGGTGAGACGGCAGCGGGACGCTCAGATGACGGGGAGCGTTCCTGCTTTTCTAAACAGTGGGCTCCCCAACAATGCGAATGGCTCTTCATTGAGGATGCACTATGCCCTTCCTTTAAACGGATCGTAAAATGAGTTTCCTTCCCTCAGACAGGGAGTCCTGGTAAAGACAGCTTTTATTGCCTGACTGTATTGCACATCATAAACTGGAAGGAGCACAATGGAATTGCCCCGGAAATTCTCCTTTCAATTATAGTTTGGTGCCCCATGTACAAAGACTTTCTCACCAGTTAAAATTGTTCTTGGCGATATTTAGCACGGGCACTAAACTTTACGTTTTTGTAAACGTGGGACATCCTCCCCCCACACACTCCACACACACCTCCAACACACACACATACATACGCACCCTTTGGGACTCTTTATACGCGGTTACTGCAGCCTCATGAATATAAGTTACTGACAGAAGCAAGTAAATCCTCTACAACCAGATCCCTGAGATATTGGTGCTTCAGAGCACGCAAATGTGGCTGTATGTAGATATTTGCCAAGTGTTAAGCACATGAAAATGAAGTTATTATTTGCAGGCATAAGGGAGAAGATGGTTAACGCACCGCATTCTGTTATTTCTTCCAATTCGCCAATATTAGACAATATCCCTGCTGTCGCAGTTGCGATGTGGGAACACGGCGGCAGAAGAGACTGCTTTAAAGGAAAAAAGGCCCAAGAAGTTAAACGAATGGATACAAACAAGACGACGACCAAGAAGATCAAAGAGGCTGAAGTAGATGACATTAGACCAATAAATTGCTCCTCTGGTGACAACATACTAAGATGCAAGAAGAAAGAAACAGCAAATATAGCCAGTGTCTAGACTTAAATATGGATAGCATAGAACCGAATAGATCAGCTGGGTGGTTGTATTTCGAGCTCTCTGTTTCTGTATAATTTACACGTTTATATGTTTTTCTTTGCTTCTGTGTGTTTACTGCCGCCACCTTTTTCATATATATGTGTGTGCGTGCGTGTATATATACGCTGCTTTCAACTTTGGTTTTTTTTTTCTGCCATCCCTTAAGATTTCTGAAAAAGTCTTCTCTAAATAAACCTTAAAACGGCCCCTAAACATGGGTCCCTGCCACCTTATTTACTGCTTCTCCCCCCACCCCCCCCACCCCCCTCCCCGCGCGTGAGCCATATCGCTGTCTCTGAAACAGACGCTGAAATTTCCCGTTCTATCGCTCACAAAATCAGGGTGGATCCCTGAGTCTGAAAACGCAGTTTTAAATAGAAATTTTTAAATTTCTTTCCCAGATTTTTTTTTCCCCAGTCGAGGGAACGGCGAACGGGCGCAGATTTCAAGGTTTCCGTCATCGCGATATTCTCACAAGCTTTAAAAATAATACTCTAGGCGTGATTCATTGTATTTATTTTTTTTTTCTCCTGTGAGCTCTGAACTACCTTTCTTCTCCTCCTGAGCTTTTCCGGGAAGTAAAATGTAATGTCAAAACGGTATTCATAAGTAATAAGCGACCTGGGAGCACTACATGATTATGGCTTGTGTATTAAACAGTATCTTGATGTGGTTCAAACTAGAGAAGATTTTGTTGTTTCGGAATCTGTGCTCGCTGTAATTTAACCACGATTATAATAGAGCGCACTGTGCCAAGTTATTATTTAGTATGACGATGCATAAACACTTTTAAATTTCAATATAATTTTATTGCCCAAGGAAAAAAAAATCATAATGAGTTTAGCAATGCCACTGTAGACAAACATTTGATCTGAAGGCTCTTGTTAGAAAGTAGGGAGTGGCTGTTACTCTCTATCCCTAGAAAGAATCAAATCTTTGAATCAGCGCGTGTAAAAAATAGCTCAGTACTCGCATTCCTTCCCGATTCTGAATTTCGATATAAAGGGATTGGCTTTGATTTAAGGAAATTTAAATAAGCTGCGGAAAAAAATATTCTGTTGCGGAATACTACGCAGCTAGTTGTTTACTTGTCTGCCTTAAACTTGAAAAATACTGCGCTCATACTTCAGACACTATTTTATGTTTCTTTTCCTTCTGCTTTTATTTTCCTTCCACTTACTTTCCCCCCTTCTCTTTTGGCAACTGCAATCTGAAAACACTCCACAATTCCCACTAAGCCTCATTCTCAACACGCTTAAGCCAACAAAAGCAAAAAGGGAGGAAAAAATAGGAAAACTACTGGAAGAAATCAAAATAGAAGGCGAGGAGAAGTTAGGAATGACTTTGAGAGACACGTCAAGTTTGCAGAACATCAGTCTGTTCGCGTCTGTATCATATAATTACAGCGGGTCCCACTGAACTGAAATTGCTTGGGACACAAGAAGAGCTTTTCATTTGGATCAAAGACAGCTGTTGAGGAATTTCAATCGCCGGTAAATAATTTTCTAACAGGGGGTTTGCGGTGCTGCCGTTTTCCACTATGCGAGGTGGAGACGGGCACTGGAAAACCCGCCGCTTCATCCAACACTCCGACGGGGAAGCCCTCCGGGTGCTCTCCTCTGGGGCTGATCCGGACACCCTCTTCCATCCTGCCCGACCCCCTTAATTCCCCCTTGCTCCCAATATTTCCTTTTAGAGAAGCCCTTCGGAAGGTCAGGACAGCCTGTTTGCAGCCTCAGAGCTTCACCAGAGAAGGGCGAAAGTCTGGGCCAAGAGAAAGAGGAGCTAGTGGTTCAGTGCCAGGGCTCCATCCATCTCTATTAGCTAATAGGAAATGATTCGGCGTTTTGAGAATAATAAATGCTCGATACGCTCTTGGTGCAGAGCAAGCTTTACTTTTTGCCATGGGTGCACCCAGTGGGGCCAGGCGGTGAACGTCACACTAACGGCGCCCGGTGCCAGAGGGGGATCCCTCGCTGTACTCCCAGGATAAGGAAAGGGAAGAGGGGGAATCTCAAAGCTCTCGGCCTTTGTTAAAACCAAACCAGAGGTTCCCACCCGAGTTATGCTCCCATAAAGTCGACATTTTAGGAGCTTTCGGGGAGGCGGCCGAGCTCTTGATGGCGGGCAGGAGCAGCCTCTTTCGCGGTGTCACAGCGCCACCTGCCGCCGCCGCCACGCCACAGCCACCGCCGCCTCCCGCCGTCTCGCCGCGTCGTGGCCCACGGAGCCAGCGCCTCTGCCAGCCAGCGCCCGGGAAGATAAATGTCCACCTCCCAGCCTGGATTTAAGCAGGGGAAGGCCAATAAAAGGTTGTTATTTCCGCTCGCCCGCTTTATCTAAAACAGCCAGACAAAACAAATGAAAAGCCTTTTGTAGAAAATCTTAATTGTGGCTGGACAGTTGTAAACTCATTAAGAGCCGAATTCCAGACAGTTTGCAGACCCGTCATTTATTACACACTCTTAATGCGGATTCTTTGAAGTTGCCTCTGTCTGCAACAACAGAGGGCGTCCCAGCATCCCCAAATACTGGCTCAGGGATCAATTAGGGGCTTTTTGTGTGTGTGTACACACCAGAACGAGCTCCCTTTTGCTAATTAGAACTCATCAAATCTTACCCCCGGATTTCTCCTTTTTTTTTTTTTTTTTTTTAAGGTGAAGCCAGAAGCTTTTTTCCCACTCCCGCAGTTCCGCACATCTGTAAACTTCTTGCCGGCTCCCTAAGTTTTGTCTTTAGCCCTGCAGCGTTTTACACCCCATAAACGGTAACAGCAGTCATTTTCTTTTATTGCACTGTATGGCTCTGAATTTTCCTAACGACAACTTCTGCCAATGCCATAAGTGTGTTCCATCTTATTTTTCTTTAAATATACATATGTGTGTGTAAGTGTACGCCCGTAAAACAAGAAGGCTTGTATTGTTATTCGACATATTTGCAAACAAGACTCGGTGTGCCGCAGAAGTGTGCTGCGGCTCATATTATGGAGGATAACTGCTCTGAGCAGTAAGATGTCCGCCCAAAGCAAGGGTAAATTTCAGCAAGCTCACAGACTTCGTTATTTTCTTTTGTTGCTGAGCTTGGTTTGGCTTGGGGCGGCGGGGGAGGGGTGTGTGTAGCGGAGGGGTGGGGGGCGTGTGTGTGGAAATCTTCCACTCCAAGGAAACCTTCTTGTGTTTTTTTAAAATAAATCCTATTTTGTCTCCTGTGCTCTAGCCTGCTGCCAGCCCACCTCTTTCCTTCGGCTAAATCAGCGAGTAAAATTGACACCATAAATTCTGCTATAATTGTCTGTAAAATTTTATCTGTACCTATATCTATATATATACACATATATAATCTGAGGCTCTAGTAAAATGCAATGCGTTATTTTCATTTGCCACGGGAAATCTGAAAGGGAAAAAAAAAATCCCAAATGTGATGGCAGGGAAGAAAAAAGGGAGTGATGTTTGAAATAACATATTTTGCATGGGCAATTATCTCTAGAAGGGATAACCCTAAAATGAAGGCGCTTCACACAGCGCTTGTGAAGCACACTTAGTGTTAGACATTTTCTGATGGAGGCTAATTAACCATCTCAATTTAAATGTCGCTGTCTGAGCTGATTTACATTATTGTCCCCATCGCAGAACGTCGGACATTTTGGTTTGGTCTTAAATCCCCCACCCCGCCAGGCAAATTTATTAAATCCGCGCTAACTGGGGGCTGTGCCTCCACTGCTAGGCGAAGGGGCTCCCTCCTCGGCTCCTTCCTAAATTATATCCGGAAGGGGGGAAGCAAAGCCTCCTCCCAGCCAAGCAATGGCATTCGGGACCTGAATCTGCCCATTTCGGACCAAAATAAGAGCAAATTTTATCACCTGAAGTCTGTGTTTATGGAACTGACGCCGAAATAATATTGCCTCGGCGGCTGCCCTACCCCTACCACATCTGCGGGCGAAATTCAGTGTGCTGTGGAAGAGCCCTTTCTTAACAATCTTAAAGCATCACAAAGTAGAAAAGAATCAATATATTTTATTTGGCAAAAAGTTAAATATCATTTCAACACAACGATTTGGTCAGTAGGCCTTGAGGTAACTATTTCAAAATAGACAGTGTACGTTCTGCATCAACATAACTCCCCCGATGTCTTTTTTTTTTTTTTTTAATAGATACAAATTTACAATAACCAAATGTAGGGTTTTATAGCGTATAATTTATTATCAATAAAATTAACCTTCATTACAATAACCATCAAATCATTCGATTAAAATTAAAACGTAAACCATAGGTAGTTACCCTTTTCACATATACGTATAGCTCCGAAATCTGATAACTGCTCACTGGTGCAAAAACAATATTTAAGCTAGTCTGTTCCTTTACTTTTTTAAATATATAGATTGTATATACAACCGACAAAGACAGTACTATATATATATCAACTGTGCATACTAAAATTACTTGCTTCAAACCTTAATTCCCAGACATCCCAGACGAGCCTTGTTTTTTTTTCCTTTCTCTTTTTTCGTTGGGATATATATAATATATATATATTACAATCAAAGGTTAACTGTCTAATTATACAGAAAAGACTTAATACACTACAGAGCTATACTCTATGCAATTTTTATAATAAACAACCTGAGTTCAAATTGAATTCTAGCTTACACCATTACATCCGGTACAGCACCCAAGCACATAAATTGAGTCACAAACATAATTACCACAATAAAACACAGTGTTCAAGTATTAGAGCAGAGATCTCTCTGCCGCGCAAAGAGCGAATAAAATTAACTACGTAAGACTAAACTATACAGTTCGTAAATAGTTGTGCATTATGAAAAGGTAGTTTTTTTCTTTTTTTTTTTTTTTTTCTTTCAGTAAGTGAAGAAACAGGTAGATCTATACAAGCCAGCTAAACAGCCTTTTCGTGCTAATGCCCCCTTTTTCTTTCCTGTTAGAAAATTAAAAGTCTTACTGTACCTCTCCTGGCAAACTGGTCTCTGTGACAATCAAGGTACAATCATAATCACAATTTGCCAAGGGAAAAAAAATGAGGCCTGGACCCAGACGCATTGAATGGCAGGGCTCCAGGGGAGGGTTTTTTGTTTTGTTTTTAACTTATTTTTCTTAGTTTTTTTCCTTTTTCCTTTTTTTTTTTTTTTACTTTGTGCATTTTTAATTTAACCCCCATGTCGCCGTCATTCGTCCTTTGCTCGATCTTTGTTGATTTTCTTCATTTTCATCCTCCTGTTCTGAAACCAGATTTTCACTTGTCTCTCAGTTAAATTGAGGAGCCTGGCCACCTCGTATCTGCGGTCCCTAGTGAGATACATATTAAACAGGAACTCCTTCTCCAGTTCCAGCGTCTGGTGCTTGGTGTAAGGGCAGCGCTTTTTCCTGGTGGACCTTGCGTGGAGCCAGTTTGCAGCTGGATTATCTACAACGAAAACAACAGGAGAAGTTCAGGCTCGGGGGGGTGGTGGGAGCATAAGGAGGAGGGGGCTGGAGAGGGAGATACACGCAGGACAAGCGGCGTATGTGTCCCGATATTGGGGTTTAGAGGTGCCTCTCGTCTCCCCAGGCACAGAGCATAGTGAGACACAATGGACTCCAAAATACAAACACATAGAGAGGTCACAAGCAGCGACATGCAGCAGAGCCCCGCTGCCCCCACCTCCTCTCGCCTTTTTTTATTGTTTATAGGATGCAATTTTGGAATACTTTCTCCTCCTCACTCTCTCTGCTAGCTCCCTCCCTCCTTCCTGCCCCCCCCCCCCCCCAACTGCCAGCCCGGGAGTGACCAGTCAGACCAATATGTCATCGAAATTGTTTCACTTTTTAATTTCGGCCTTCTCCTGTATCATCACTGGCAAGACCCAGGGAGCTGGCGAGTCAGCCTGCAACTGGCATAATTAAAACCTCGCCACCTTAGGACCCTCATTCGCACAGCGTTAATCGCGATAGCAACCCCGAGGCGGTCTGCCACCAGTTCCGCAGCAATGGGAGCATCCAGCCCGGCCGGGTTTTTCCACAGAAGAGACGAAAGGGGGGAGGGAAGGGACCAAGTCAACGGCGAGGTTTGTGCATTCAGCACCGCAAGAGCTTCCCAGGCCTGCGAGCCGTCTCAAAAAGACCAGATTCACATCCGATGCTTTCTAGACACCCTCTCCCTGGCGTCTGCCTGGGGCAGGAGGATGCAAACGCGTCCCACGAAGTTTGCTGGGGTGGCTGAGGAGGGAGAGGGGGGCAGCTTTTGCCTTTCTGGATTTGGGGGTTGGCTGGTGGGGTTTTTGTTGTTGTTGTTAAGTTGCAGCTGTAGGGTGGGTTTTTTGTTTTCCTTTCAGCCTGGAAAGCCCGAGCCATCCTAGATCCCGTTCAAGCTTGCGGAAGGCAGCTGTAGCTTCCGCAGATGGCAGACCCCGGAGAGCTGGAGCTGCGGCGCTGGCAGCCGGTGCTCGGCCGCGCAACTAACCCCAGCGCCTCGCCACCTCCCCGCCGCCGGCGCAGTGCCCTGAAGTCCATGACCCTCGCAGTCCCACTTACTTGGATCGATCTGCGGTTTCTCTCCGTTTGCCTCACTTTCTCCATTGCTTTCAGAGAATGCGCCTTCGTGGCTTTGCTTATCCCTATCAACTGGAGGAGAACCACAAGCATAATCAGAGAGAGACAAAGTGTGAGTGTCAAACGTGGTACAGTCAGCCCTCCTGGCCGCCAGCGGTTCAGGTTTAATGCCGTAATGCCTGCCGGTAGGTAACCCGGGGAAAGACAAGGAGCCCGGCACAGGCTCAAGCCACGAACGCATGTACCTGCCGTCGGGCGGTGCCACCGGCGCCTGGTGGTGCGCGTAGGGGTGGTAGACGGCGGGGACGCCGCTGGCGCCGGCGGGGTGCGCGGGGCTCCAGGGGGGGCCGAAGACGGGCGCCTTGGGCTGGAAGCTGCAGGGGGCCAGCTCGGGGTGCTCGGCCAGCGCCGCCGGCCGCGGAGGCGGCGGCCCCAGTGGGGCGGGGGGGTAGCGGGGCGCCGACAGCTCGTCCCCCTCCGGCACCAGGAAGGAGTCCACGTAGTAATTGCTGAGGGTCCCGGGAGCCGACATGGCGGGCGCGGGCGGCGGACCCGCCGCGGTTCGGGGCTGCGGGTTTCACGTAACAACTTGGTGCTGGCGGAGAAGTAGACTCAGTAATAAGTTGAGGGCAGCCCGGGCGCCCATTGGCTGCCCCGGTCACGTGGCGGGGGGAGCAGAACAATAAAGTATAAATCAGTCCGCGGGCTATTAATGGGTCACTGTTTTCCAGCCATAATTTTTATAGCGAGGCCATATGTTTTTATGCAAAGGGATATTTGAGTTATACGCGGGGTTTGTTTTAATTGCAGCCAACCGAGATGAAAAGATCAGATTCCGTATTACGCCCCCCCCTTCTCTCTCCCCTCTTTTTCTTTTCTTTTTTTTTTTTTTCGTTTAAACGGACTATTTTATATCATAATTAATCATCCCATCAGTGGGTCGTGTTCCCCGAGGAAAAAAAAATTAAATAAGAACCTCCACCACCCTTGTGATCTGAGACCTTCACATAAAATGATACAATAATAAAACAAAACAAAACAAAAAAGAACTAAAAAACAACAAAATAGCAGTTGCGGTATAGTGTAGTCAAATATGTATTTATTATATTTCACAAGGAGTTATTGTTTCAGGAACCACGGGGTTGTTATTAAGTCAGTAACTATGAGCGTGCTCATTTGCATCGCTGTGTTTCACAGCAGTAAAAATTTACGAGTGTTTGGAAAGGTTAAATTATACTATTGTGTTTAGTTTGGGAACTCACTGTAAATAATACCGTTCCGTTCAGAGCAGAGCCAGAAGCGAAAAGTCAAATTCAACTTACCCCCTTCCAGCAACCCGGCCGCCGGGACGGAGGAGCACAGCGGCAGGGGCTGGCTCGGGTATTTGGGCTGGCCCGCACCAAACTGCACTTCATCACGCACCCCACCCGGCCGGGGAGATCGCGGCAGTGACCGGAACACCCTCTGAGTCCTCCCCTCCGTGCCTGCCCGCCCCTGCCCTTGGATGGGGCCGCTGCGAGCGGGGACACCCTAGCCAGGCCGGGGAGAGGAGCCGGGGCTGGGCGGCCGGAGGTGAACGGAGACTTCGTCCCGGCCGGGAGGGAAGGAGTGCGGTCAGAGCCGGACGCCGGAATTTATCACGACGATTAATTCTTTAACGATGCAGGGAAGCAGCAGGGGGAAAAGGGTGAAAAAGCCCCGTCTCCCCGCTGCCGAAAGGCACCCTGCTTCTCCGGGCGGCTATCAAAGGGGCGCTCACAGTCGGCCGTCCCGCAATCTGGTGAATCAAATTTATGTGCAAATACAGTTATTTGCTGGCACCTCCTTTTGACTGCAGGACACACGCTAACGGCATCGGAAACCGAGTGGAGGGTTACAAGAGGGGAGGGTGCGCGGGGGGAAAGTAAGAGGCGGACAGATCCAAGTCCAGTGTTAGGAATTAAAGTCGTGGCTGAGCGCTCTGCAAACACGCCTGCGACTCCCTGGGTTTTCTCCTCCGGCGGAGGCTCACGCTGTTTATCCCCGCGGTTGGCGAAGGAGCGCGGTCAGTAGAATGCAGGGAGCACAAAAAATCTCGGCGAGTGGCTCAATTTACTCGAAATAGCTTTTATTGAAAATAGAGCCCGGCGAATGGTAGGGACGGCTGAGTAATAATTAAAATCACGTGTAAATATTGTGCATGCGAAAGTGTGGTTCTAATTAGTTTTACATCACTGTGTGGCTGCCTCTCTCCCTCTCCCGCTCCCCCTCTCTCTTTCTCTCTTTCTTTTTCTTTTCATGTCTTCCCAACAGTTTAATCTGAAATCTTACAGAGATCCGATTTTAACAACGCTCTCTCCCCCCATTCACTATTACAAAGGCCCATAATGAAACTATTATCCCCCATTAGAGTTCGAAAATTACGGAACAGTTGCAAGATCTCCACAAACAAGGAGCCCGTTATTTTCTAATAATTTAAAAGATGCAAATAAATCTCTCCTTTTTTTTTTTTTTTTTTTTTGCCATTGTGTAGACACGCCATAATAGTACAAAATAACTGTATTTCTTTCCTGGAAAGACGGAACTCGACGTCATTTGTATTTATTATTGAGAGTCAGCTGTGGTGAAATGTGATTGTAGAACTTCCTTTTTCCATTCAGAAAAAATAATCTTAGCTGCAGGAGTCCTGGATGTTTATATTCGAATTTGGGTTCTCGACTTGCAGTGGGTTTCATTTTTTTGGTTGCCCACCAAAAATAATAGCAAATGAATAACAATAACAGTAATGCTTTAAAGAAAGTGCCTGCATTTTTATTTCCCTGTAAAATTCTGCCTTTGCTCACTGTCAGCGGCCAAGTGGCAGGAGCGGGTGTACAGAGAGCAAGGGATAAAATACAGCAAATAATTACAGGCGTTTTTCACGAGGTCACGTTGCTGATAATAACGCTGGGGCATTCATCTCTCTTTTCGTCTTTTTAGACTCCTTTTTTCCTCAAAGCCCATTTTGCAGGCTAGCCACCAAGGCTAGCGGGGGCTCCCCACGATTTGCGTTGCAAATTACTGAAGGTTTTGGTGGCTCAGACACTCGGAGGCAAAAGCCTCCCAACGTTCACATTAAATTGCACAATGAAATCCGAATTCCCAGGGACGAAGCACCGTTGGAACCATCGTGCCTGGACAAAAATACTCCCTGCTCTCCACCTCGATATAACCAAGTTAGCAGAGGTCCCAGCCTACTGCCTTTTACCCCCGGCTGCAAGAGGAAGGACACTGTCGGTTCTTAAGCGAAGGGTATCTGTAAGCCCTGTTACTTTAGCAGAAGGCGCTGCGCGGGCGCGGGGCAGGAATGCACGGGACTTGGCAAACACTCCTGAACGGGAAGTTCAGGATCGCCTTTCCCTAGGGTTTCCTGCCACCGCAAATCTCTCTCTCACGGAATCGCCAGTGCTACGAATGCACGGAGGTATTCTCGCAATGGCGGAGAGAAAATGAAAACCCAGAATTAGGGTAAAGGAATCAAAAATCAGGATGATGCTGAAAAAAAAAAAAAAAGAAGAGAAATAAAAAGCAGAGGCAAACCTATGTACAAAGACCGCAGAGGCAGGCACGGACATACACACTGTAAACACACTCCCAGCACGATCACAGCAGATAGCCCGTCAGATGTGCAGTGTGGGTAGAGGCAGACATGAACACTTAAATTTGACTGCAACGTCGAATTCTGTTCCTGTTCCAGCCATGGACACCTCCTTCTCTGAGGAAGGCTAGGATGGGTCTAGATAAATCCGTTAGCCAAACTCCTCCGAGTTCCCGCATCCCATTTCGAGTTTTGAGAAAGTTGGGTTGGGTTTTTATTTTTTTTAGGCAAAAATAATCACAGTCGCTACAAAATAAGTAGAAATGCATACACACTGAGATCGAGTTTTCTTCACTTTCCCCTGCCTGCCTTCCTGCTGCCGAGGGTGCCCCGCTTCGCTGTGGTGCCGAAACTGGCGGAGGGCCCGGCGGGAGACCGCCCCTGCCAGCGGCCGCTCTGCGGACACAAAAGACGGCTGTGGTGGCAGCGGCGGCGGGCCCGGAGAGGTCGCTGTTGCCCGTTCCGCCTCCGCGGAGAGCGACCGCGCCGCAGTCGTGATCGTAACCGAGGCCTTGCGGGCCGCCGGGATGCCCCGGGGGAGCGGATCTGACGGGAGGTAGAGCGGGGTTGGCCGACCCCGCGACAGGCCCAGGCGGGCAATAGACACCCCCAACATGGAGTAGAGCCGCCGGCGGGGCCGCGCACCCGCACCCCGAGTGGGGTCCGATCGGCCACTGCCCCTGTGCTCCGGGGCCTTGTTTGTGATGGATACGCGGAACGGGGCCGGCAGACTTGATCTCTCCCGACTCCCTCCCCCAGGCAGGCTTTCGGGTCTCTGTTTTTTAATAAATCCAGACAGAGAAATATAAAGAGCATTTCCCCCCCCCCCCCCCCCCCGGTTCTCCAGCCCCCCGAGCTCGACGCACGCAGAGCGGAATACAAAAACGCACCTGACCTTGAATGCAGCCTACGAGATATATTAAAATCCC
This sequence comes from Pezoporus occidentalis, assembly GCF_034315485.1. NCBI lineage: Eukaryota > Metazoa > Chordata > Aves > Psittaciformes > Psittacidae > Pezoporus > Pezoporus occidentalis. The sequence goes on along the minus strand of NW_026914350.1, from coordinate 284,927 downwards.
GCAAACAGGCAGGGACTCGCTTAGGAGCTAGCTAACCTTGAAGAACTTGCCAAGCTTCCCCCCTCGGCTGCCGTGTTTATCTGAGGAATCAAAGGAGGCTCCGTTGCAGATGGGGAACAATGGCATTGGGACTTGACGCCTACAGATCAGTTCAGCGCTAAGATTTCTTCGGGCAGAAAGGACCCTCGCACCAAGCATACCTGGTGATGATATCAACTGAAGTAATTAAGGCAGTTTCGTGCTGTAGAGAGAAAGGTGGAGCCCCAACAACATGAAACTACCTAAACCACAGAGCAGTTCTCAGACGCTAATTATTACTTTCCCATTGCCGTGGTCCTTAACGCAAGGATCCCGCTACAAAAATAAAACCAGAAACGTAACTGAAACATCCCTCTCTCCCGCCCGCCCAGCCGCCGCCCCTCCTCGGTCCCCAGCCAGCCTCGGGTGGGTTAATGAAAACAAGAAAAATATATAATAACATCACCATCACCACCCCACCCTTCTCGGGCAGCTTTCGCCTCTCCATGCAGATGCAATCGGGAAGAAAAAGGCCATGCACGCCAATGTTAACATCACGAGAAGCTAAAGGCTCCCAAGGAGCTAGGGTTCAAAGTCTGTCTCCCCCTCCTCCCAGCATACATAGACCCTCAAGGAAGCATTAGCTCTCTCTCTTCTCCCAGACCTCTTTTTGCCTTCCCTTTGTGCAAGACTCCATCAGTTAAACATGCAGCAAAGAAGGGAGGATGCAAAGCAAACAAAAAAAAAAGCCCAACCAATAAAACCCCAAAGCAGTATAGGTGAAATAAGCTCTTCCACATGCAGCCAGGTAGCGAATAGTCTTGTCTGGAGGGGCCCACTGACAGGGAGGGGAGGCTGGGGTACCCCCCCCCCCCCCCATGAGCTCACCTTTACGATTTCTTCTCAGCCCTGAGATAAAGCTAGAATTTTGTCACCGTCCTCTGGTGTAAAAGATCTCCGCACACATGTAGGTGTTTGATTAAAGAAAAAAAAAATCATTTCCCTACTCTCAAGAAATAGTAATTTGCTTCCTCAGTCTATGCAGCTCCTCAGTCAACTGAAACCACTCGTTCAAGACAGCAACAATCCAGATATACTAGCAAGTCATAAAACTGAACAAAAGCCGACAAACCTTAGAGCACCATCGCTATATGGCCCAGACAAATTACGACCGTCTAGGTAATATTTAAATAGATTCCTAAAGTAATTGCAGGGGGTTTAGGCAACTATTCCTGTTGTAAAAGTTCTCAAAGACATAAAGTAGAACCTGAGGATAAACAGTCACAAAAAGAGGTAAAATTAAAAGGATTCATTCAACGGTATTTTATTCTTCTATGAGAACATAAACATCGTCTTTTTTCACGCACAGCAGCATTACAATATTAATTTATTCCGATTTAAGGTAAGAACTAGATATAGCTAGAACTAACATTTATAATAACGATAGAATGCATTTGCTTAAAACAGTATCGGCATTTTAATAATAATAGACATTTATACATATCTGTATTTATAGCTTTTCCCCTTTTTTCTTTCTTTCTTTTTCTATTTTTTTAATTTTTTTTTCACCTATATGTTTGACCCTTTAATGCATGTAACTTCACAGTATAAAGGAAGACGAACATTTCCTCCCTCGCAATCTCAGACTCTGGCTCAGAAAGTCCGTCTGATGATCAAGATACATAGTTTTCAGTGAAATTAGTGAGGAAAAAGTGACCACTTCCTTCTCAAAGGGGAATTTCTGTGTGCTTGTCATGCGTTACCAACGGTAACGTTATTTATAGACAGAAAAAGATCACTAATTCCACGTATTTAAGCAAAACTACGTTAAGTAAATATCTACAACCAGAAAGAGAGAGAGAAATTCAGAGGTAAGTGTCATAATTTAGTCCATGAGCAACACGAACGCTTTTATACCTTTAAAGAGAAGAGATTTCATTTTCCTGGCCAATTTTAAAGCTGTAATGTTTACTTTTAAGGTAAAGCGAAAAAAAAATAAAAAAAACTCTCTTAACACCCTTTCCCATGAAGCCCTGTTAAAGTATGCCTGCATTTCATTATTGTAAGTCTGCTTTTCGAAGGAAAAGGGGGAGGGGAAGAAAGCTCCCAATATATAGAAATATGTCAAGGCTTAAATTCTTCACTGTGCAGCTACGTACAGTTCAAGTTATACTGCTTCTAATTTTAAAGAATACGCCTTTAACCAAGCTTATTTACTTTTCAGAGAGATATGGGGGGAAAGATATTTGCAGCTCCCGAAATGGCATTTCTGTGTTTCAAAGCTTAAAGGAACAAGCCGGTCCCCGGAAAGGCCGAAGGAAGCGGGGAGGTTCACGCACGGCATTTTGTGCATTAAGTTAGCTTTAGTCGTGTTCCCTCACCCTCCCTTCCCACTCCAAAGTAGTTCTTAAGAGGTTAAGGACATATTGAGAGCCCCTAAAATCGTTAATCCATACAGGTGCGGATGACTACAGCCTAGGAAAATGATACTGGCTCTTTAAACCATAAAGATATGTTTATGGATTCATCAAGAGAAATTAAAGTTGGCTGTGAGCTCCCGAATCCTATTCTCTCTGTTCATTTTCTTCAGTTTCATTCTGCGGTTCTGAAACCAGATTTTAACTTGTCTGTCTGTGAGGTGGACTGTGCGGCTGATCTCTAGGCGACGCTCACGAGTCAGGTACATATTGAACAGAAACTCCTTTTCCAGCTCGAGAGTTTGATGCTTGGTATAGGGGCACCGTTTCTTTCTGCCACTTTTTGCCGTGAGCCAGTTTGCTGCATTTTCTCCTTTTGAATTGCCTAGTTTTGAGAAAGTAAAAAAGGGACGTTACCAGCGGGTAGGAGGCAATGAGCCAGGAAGGGACAGGGTGGAAGGAGCATCTGTGTGTGTGCCGGTGTGTGTTTGGGAAGCTCGCTCTGTCACTTGCGGGCACTTGTAATGTGGGGTGTCTTTGTGGGAACCGAGAGCTTCAAACCGGTTTCCCAATGATCCTGAATCCGCAGGGGATCTGCCTTTCCTCAAAAAGCTCCGGCCAGCCTCGGGCAGGGCAGAGTGCCCCGCTTAGTAGTTCATCTCCGACCCTCCAAAACAGGCTTTTACTAGTTTCCCCTCGGCCTCTCCGAGCCCACTGCTACTGGGGGTCGCTTGATAAATGGCCTGGAGGTTTATTTCACGCAGCCTCAGGCACCTGCTTCCAAAAAACAAAGCCTGTGCGGATCTGAACTTTACAAGCATGCTCTGGAGTTAGAAAACAAGGTGAGCTGAGGAGTCGGAGCCTCCCTGCCTTCCCGGGGAGCTTCGCCTCGGCCCTCTCTTATCCAACCGTTTCTGGGAAGGAAAAAAAACAAAATAAACCAAAAAACACACCAAAACCCTCAAAACTAAAATTCCCCCGTTACAGGCTGTTTATTCCTATCACTGGAAGTGGCTAGGAAAGAGGTAACACTGATCCCTCGATGGCTCAGGGTGGTTCTTGGTTTGGGGTTGTCTCTCTAGTAGTTTTCCTCTTTCTTGTTTTGTTTTGACCTTATCATTTTCCAGTGTGGCCCTCTGAAGGAATAACAGGGCGTCTGAAACGCAGACGGAGAGAAGCGCCTGAAAAGTCTGCCACCCAGGGAAGGGGAGGTTTTGTTGTTTTTTTTTTTTTGCCATGGGGAGACGAAAGGGAAATAAAGAAACGAATGAATAAATAACAACCCTGTTATCTAGTGTAGACGTTGAAGGATATTCGCGGTGCATTCATCAGTCTAATTTGATGGCAGTTCATAGATGGCACATTTCAGCGCGGCTGTTATTCCGAAAAGCATTCTGGATCGTAAAATATAACTTACCGAGTTAATAGGTTTATTTATTGGCACTGCCTATTGCTTATTTTGGATGCTTTACAAACATCTCTGTTATCTGGTAGGCACCTTCACATCACAGGGGAAAGATTGATCTTGTTTTTCTATATGTTTAAGCAGCATGCGGGCTAAAGTTGCCCAGAGCGGAGACTCTAAGGGGTTTAAGCTATAGGATGGACATTAATTTTTACGGCAACCCCATGCCCTAATATTACGAAGTTCAGAAGGTCAGTCTGAGCAGCGCTTCTTGGCAGCCCCGCGGGGCAGCTGGGATCCTCCTTTTGCATCGCGATGCCGCTATGATCCTCAACAGTTTTTTTTCTTTTTCTGTTTTTTTTTTTTTTTTTAATCATCACTACCACCATCACCATCATCACCATTCGCTTACCTACGGGCTCTTTCTCGGGGGAGGCTTTGCTGCTCTCTGACGGAGCTGGAGAGAGCTCCTCTGCGGTGGAAGATGAAGCCTGAGTCTCGTCCTCCCTCTGGGAGACACACGCCAAGGGGCTGGGAGAGCGCTCCTCGTCCTCCTTCCTCCCCGCGTCCGGGACAGGAGGCAAAGATGGAGGCGTCTGGAAGCGGCTGGGGGGCTGCAGAGGGAAGGGGGCAGCCCCGGCCGACCCCGCGCCGTAGGTCTTGGAGGTGCCATAAGACTGGGAAAGGCGGAAGTAGCCCGGGACGGGGACCCCGCCGCCGCTGCCGGCTGGGTTGACCTCGGCACTCAGCCGCGGGAAAGGAGCGAGATCGGTGGCAGCCGAGCCCTTCGGGCATTTCTCTGAGTCATAGAGGCAGTAGGAGCTCTCTTCCTTAATGCTTGGAGCAAAGGAGCACGAGGTGGCCTGCTGGCTCTCCGGCTCTTCCATGCGACAGGACCGGGGAGGGTCTAGCCACACTTCCATCCCTGACACGTAGGGGTGCGAGCTGGGGACCATGCTTTGAGAAGCACCTTCATTGCGTTTGCTCAAAACAGGGAAAAGTCCGCAGCTTTGTAGCCCGTAGGACAGATCGGACGGCTGTGGCAGGTAGATACCACTGTTGGGGTAGTAGCCGCCTCCTCCTCCGCCTCCTCCTCCTGCTCCCGCCGCTTCCCCTCTGCCCGAGCTGATCAAGGAGTCTACCAAAAAAGAGTTTGCAGCCGGGCTCTCGGAGCATGACATTGTTGTGGAATAATTTGGCGAAGGGAGCAGATAGCCCTTCCTGGCTGACATTTCTTGTGCAAAACATGCTGAATATGATTAGAGATACCCCCGCACAACGGCAAACGCTTGCAGCCAATGGAAGCCCGGGCCTCCCCAGCAACCCCTCCCCGTCTGGTTTCGTATGCACAGAGCTGCTCTCAGGTCGACCTCTGAATTTGGGAGATAGATGGATATTAATGTGTAATATGGATTTCCATAGACACTGGCTCACACGCTTCGTCCATATGGGCAAGCGCCTGCGCCCAGGCCGGAGCCGCGATCCTGGGAAGCAAAGGGGAAGGAGAAAGGCAAGGAGCTGGCTTTGCCTGTGCTGTCTCCAAGTTTTGCTCCTTTCTTATCACACTCTCCGCTATAAAATAGCCCGGCGGTCCTGATTTTTATTATACCTAGGCTGAAACGGTGTCCAGATGAAGCTTTTACTATTGCTCCTCTCTCCCCGCGGTTAGGCTTTCCGGCGGCAGTGCCTGCTCACCTTCCTGGGAAGCCTGTGTGTGTCTCACGAAATTAATAAAGTCCGGCTCGCCCGGTGTTTTATGCTCAGGCTCTGCTCATTTTATTTGATTGTCTCGTTTTTTAAGAAATAAAAGACGTGTTGTTGTTTATCACGGATCATTGGAAACCGTAAAGGGGCCTAGTGCCTCTCGCGTTAAACTGCCGAGGAAGGGGGCTGCTTCCAGCCTAACATCACCGCCACGACGCCAGGCTAGGCTTAAATTTCCTGGAGATAAAATGATTGCTGCTGCGCTGAAGAATTTCTTAGGGAGCAATGCCATTCTGGGAGGATTGATCGTGCGGTTGCAGTTCCGAATGCTTTAGTTAACGTTGGATTCTTCCAGAGGTCTGATTACCATTTAAAATATAAAGCTAGACATATGCCACAGAAAGAATCCAGGCGCTAGCAGTTCAAATGGATCCTCGCAGGATGCTGCGGACCCTGTTTATTGATGTGTTTATATTTGAGCGATCATTTTTATCTCCCAACCCCCCCCTTGGGTCATTCACTTTTTGCCTCTTCAAAAGCACTGTCTCTTTCACAAGCAATGTACTAAATAATAGAAATAAGTAGATGAATCCTGAGATACTAGACAGCCTGGTCCAGTCAATTTGCAGTTGTGGCGGAGGGAGCAGACAGCAGACAGACAGGGAAGCAGACAGAGAGTCAGATAGATTTTCTAATGAATTGTTTAATTATGGCTTGCTTTCACGTCCATCATCTCTCTCTTATGCCCTTTCGAAGTCGCCTCACTGCCTGGTCCGCGGAACTCGGGCTTAAAGGGAGACTGAGGCTGCCCGACGCTTTCTGGCCACCCCGAGTAGCCAGGCTCGCTCCCCTCTCCCGCACGCTGCCGGGGGAAGCAGTCTGGTCTGTCTCCGTTCCCAGTGGAACAGGCGGGGAAAGAGGCTGCCGGCCGGGCATCAGCACCGGCCGGGGCGATGGAAGCGGCTTGGCATCAGCTGCCATGCCCAAGAGGGCGCTGGCGGCGGCGGGGCCGCTGCCTGCGGGCAGGGTGGCGGCGGAGCGGGCGGTGGGCCCAGCATCCCCTGGTGCCAGCCCTCAGCTTTCAAGCCGCCCCGAGGAGCAACCGTTCCCCTCCACCCCACGGATCTGTTAAGCCCCCACGTGGTCTCGCCCTGCAGTGTGTGCCTGCCACGGGGAAACGCTTTTTCCGCGGAGTGACATTCCCCCGGAGAATTCCTCCCCCCTCCTCCTTACGGCGGGAGGTGAGTGTCCCTTCCGCGGGCCCGCCGAGCCGGAGGGGTCCTCCTCAACCTCCCTCCGCGCCCGCTGAAAGCGCAGGGGGAGCGTGCGGAGGCTTCTACCTACAACTTTGCAACACCCATAAAATCCTTATGCAAAGGCGCCTGTTTTTTCCAGTGAGGTGGGGCAAGCATCACAGCGCGGCTTCTTTCTGACCGGCCCGTAGGATGCAGTGACTGGGGTAGACCCCACAACCTATGGAAACCCTCCGTGGGTTATTTCCTTCCCGTATTTCGTCCTGTAATATTGTTTGTGTTTTCCCAACCCGACTAACCCCGCGATGTGTTAATGTGCGACGGACAAACCCTTATCAGATTCCTACGCGGGTCATATCGGTGCTAACAAAATTAATACTACATAAGACGGGGGTTTATTGGCTGGTATAAAGGAAGGCTATTATCAACAGGCTTAGAGTTATAAATACAGATCTAAATAAAATGAAACGTGAGCCCCAACGCCGCCTTCCAAATCCATTTCTCTACACAAGTCAGGTACAAAAATTACTCCGGGGAAGTCCACTCTTGCGGTATGTTTATTTTGCATTTGCCAAATTAAATAGAAATGGATTGCAAACCTAAAAGCCATACGGAACCAAGGAGCAACACTTGAAATCCTTCCAAAGCTGTTTTTAAGAAAAGCAGCTCCCTTAAAAAAAAAAAAAAATGGATTAAAAGGGGAAAAGGCCTATAAAAGGACGTCCTCGTCAGCCGGAATGAAAAGACTCGAAATGCTCTGGAAGAAACACGAGTTGGCTTCTTCTCCCTCTTTGCAGGCCAGTCCAGGGAAATCAGACAAAAGGCGTGGCGGCCGGGGACAGTTTGGAAGGTTTAAAGTTTTCTTGGGCTCTCCTCGTGGGTTTTGCAGCAGAAGGCTGGGGGTTGCCCGCCCTTGGAGAATGTCAGGCCCTGCGGGAGCTTCCGTTGGCGGGACCCGGTTGTGCGGTCTTAGAAGCGGTGTCCATTGTTGGTTTGATGGTCAAGTCACAGGCTCTGTCTAGATCATGAACTCAGCTCGGAGTGGCATTATCTCCGCTTTCTTTAATCGCTAACAAGGCCAAGGCAAATAGTAACCAGCATCGTCAAACCCAGTGAAGTAAAACTAATAATGTTCGCTTGATTCGAAACTATAAAAGATAATGGTCAATTCTGACTAAACGGAGCTAATTTGGCATGCGCTGGGTGTAGCTACTGCATTTCCAACCCTTAACAATGTGTCCCTTGGAGCTTAACCTCCATTTAAATGAAATTTTAAAGAATATTGTGGACGCCAGGGGACGTGAAATACTTTCTTTTTAATTCTACTCCTGTAAGTAAAGCTATCCGAGGGTCTATAAAACCGAGCAAATAAAATCCTGATAAATATCAAAACCGGCGAGGAGGTGCTTTCATGGAGAATCTAAATTCATGGCGTACATAGACAACAATATCAAAATAAAACTTTATTGATCTAAGAAAAATATGATAGATACATTAATAGCGTCGTTAAGCCGTTTTATTGGTGGGACTAAAATTAAAAACAAAAAGGGAATAAATAAAACCCGACAGCTCAGCCAGAGCAAACTCTGACTGGAAATCGCAAAATGGATCATGTTAAACTGTGATTTATCTTATTATTATTGGCTTGTATAACCCAAAAGATCAGCACTGTTAATCCATAGACGCGTTTTGCCAGCTAATTAAAATATGCTTTTATTTGTAGACACGGGCAAACGGCAATTCGTGAAAACATAAATGGCCTTGCAGGCTGTTGCAGGAGTGCATGAACCGCCTATCTGAGAATACAGCCGCGAATTACGTTTTATACAGCTCCAAAAATTAATGCAATCAGAGTATAGTTATTTAATACTGGAACTGTCAGTTGTCAAGAACGTGCGTGTGTGCCAGATTCCTCCTTTTGTGTGGTGGGTTTTTTGTTGGTTTTGTTGTTTTTTTTTTTTCCTGGAATTGCTCCAAAGAAGGCGGATTTCAAACAGGAGGTTTAGGAACTGTGTCTGTGCCAAGTTAGGTGACAAATGACGGCCCCACTAATTTTATCTTTACTATAAATTCTTTCATGCTGGTTGTGGTGGTGAGGTTGGCTTGTTTTGGCGGATTATCCTGTTAAAACTTAGGCTGAGATTTAATTTTATTCCAGCCATCCGGAGGCTTGTTCTCCTAACCATGTTTTATAGTATATGTGTATCGTTTTACTCATTTGGATTAGGAGCATATTTTGCAAGTAAGTCCGACGAGCTCTAAACTCTAGTGTGTGGCAGGACAAAATACACCCAACCAACTCATTAGGACTTCATCTCCTCGCCTTTCCTCGGCACCGGCGAGAACAACGGGGCTTTCTATTGTCCAGAGAGCCCCGAACGCCGGCAGAAGCAACAGCAGTATCGGGTTATAACATGTGTCAGGGAAATCGTACATACCCCAGCTCGTCTTTTAAGTGTACCCCTTCTGCTGTAAGAGATGGGTCGCACAGCTGTATTAGGCATTTGAAACTGTATCCCTTCTCCCCTTTTTGTAGCTGTCTTTCCTTTAAAAAAGATCTGGATGCATACACAAATGTCTTTTTTGGTTGCGGTACAACTTGGCTCTCAGACACACACTTTGGCCTGAAGTTTCGATTTCAGAGCATTTAATTAAAAGATTGTGACAAAAAAGAAAAAAAAGAAGAAGACAACAAAACAGAAACCCAAAGAGTTTATGAAAAAGCCTCCCGGGGGTTTTAATGTGGTATGTGAGCTGAAGTTGAGTACACGATTAATTAAACACAGTGTAGACACTGAGTTGGCTTCGCCACTTCCCTCCAAAATATGCAAACCCAAATCATGTGAAATAATAAACAGTTATTGTAAGAAACAAGTTTGTTTTTTTTAAATATTATCCTGTGACTGCGGCCGTCAGTAAAAAATCCGTAACCAGAGGGCGCTTTAACTGCTGCTAGGGTCCCTTTGATTTATTCAGCCGAGTATTGAATGGGGCAGGGAAACAACGAGGGGAAAAATAAATATTTGATCAAATATGCTGAGTTTAACTTGACTGGCGTAAAATGAAATGTTGCAAAGGGACCCTCAACTCATCCTGCTATTTTCCGAGGAGTTGCTTCTCACTTCTTGGCATTGCTAAGGGGAGGTTAGAGAGAAACATTCCCGAGCTTTTAATGCAGCATCTTTGATGAAATCGATCGGTTCCGAAAGGCATTTCAAAACAGCTCTCTACCGACTGAGCATGTGCTTTTAACTACACTTGCAACAATTCCCTGAGAGCAAAAGGGCGCTTTCTTTAAGAATACTACAGACAAGTTGCATTACTTGTCTGTAAATGACCTTTTTTTTTTCTCTTTCTTTCTTTCTTTTTGTTTTCGTCCCCCGACATATATTTTGAAATTGAATATCTCTCCTAAGAGACACGTGAATTAAATATGCAGCCAAACAAGTATCTCCTCCATATAATATCACCTTCTCTCCAGCCCTTCTCAAATGGAGACATAACAAAAACAAGTGAAACTTTTATGGGCGAGAAAAGTAACCTGGAGTTAGGGATACTCGTAGCCAGGATAGAGTTTCAAAGCTACAACCCAGAGCAGCCGTGAGCACATGAGAATGCGTGACTATTGTTTGTTTACAGCCCATGTGCTGTTTTAGATAGATAGATAGACAGATAGATAGACAAACAGATAGATAGAGGAAATCTAACTCTGGTCTCATATAAACATTGACTTCATATGCAATCACATAAAGAGTTTTTAGCCTAAGTGTGTCAAAATTTGTTTACCACAGCCTGTGTCCAGCTGCAAGGAAGCAGCCTATCCTTTAAAGTTTCCAAACGACCCCAGCTAAACTACAGTTCAAGTCCAATAAGATCATCAGAGTTGTCTGTCATTTGCAGTTTCTGTTGCCATAGATCTATTTGATTGAAGACACCTACTGTTCCAGACATAAATGTCAAGTTTCATAATATTTCCAGTGTTACAAATTTTTTATAACTGGAAGAAAACTACAAGTTACTCTGAAGAAATATTTCCAGATAACGTGGGTTTTTCCACGCTAATGGCCAAAACTTTACGAAGAGAAAGTAAAAGGTCAACTGCAACTCAGAAAGCCCCTTCTATATTATTTCACGTCGTAATCACCAACTTTTTGCATTGCTTTCCTTCCTAGGGTTATTTTCCTTTGTGCTCCGTCCTTGGATCCGGGGCCACCCCAGCTGGCTGAGGACCACCGCGACCAGTGCCCTCTCCTCTCCCTTCTCCACTCAGGGTAGATGGATAAAACACTTACCTCCGCCCATGTTCCAATCCAAAGCTCAGAGGCTTTAACTCCACCGAGAAGCCCCGTCAGCTCCCTCCCCTCCCCCGGCATCCCGAGCGGCTTTTTGTAACGCGGAGCCCGGTAAGTGCAATAATTATCCGTGCGGCTCCAGGGATGCAAAATGAACAAAGGCCAAGATTTTTTTTTGCAGGGCTGCTCCCGTCGCCTTGGGCGGCTTTGACATTGATCTGAAGATCGCCATCTTGTGGCAAAACAGCCTTCAAACCGCCGCCGTCTGTCCGTCCGCCTGCCCGCCGTCCTGCCGCGGGGCCCCGCGGCAGGACGGCGGGCAGGCGGACGGACAGACAGATGGATGATGAAGGGCAAGTGGCCACTCACCTCTCGGTGGGGAAAGCTCCGCTGCCTTTATAGAGATGTATTTCGTGCAGGCAAACGGACAAGTCACGGACATTTTTTACGACCACATTGTCACAACAACACAGAGGATGCGATTTTATTGGGCTAGGAAATCATAACCCCGACCAGAGAAACTCCATGGCTTAAGTGTCTCTGGGATTGGCTAAGAATGCCAGTTAATTTTTAACCAGAAAAGAAGCTTGCTGCCTTAGCTTACATTGCCATTTAGCTCACCATCTGTCCCTCTGTCCCTCTCCCACTGCCTGTCCCTCTGTCCATCTCCTTTTAACTGGCATCACTCCTTGTACACTAGGCAAACAAACAAACAAAAAGTCCCCTTTTCCTCGCTCACTTTTTAACATCTCCTTTGGGCAGAGGTTGCCTGGCTAGGTGGCAGTTGTCAACAAAGGCCCAAAGTCAGTAAGTCCTTCACCTCAAGGTTATGGGTGATGTCCAAGCAATACAGAAGTTCAAAGCCAGTAAACAATGTGAAAACAGAATGTACTTTCTTCTCCTGCTTAGGATTAGGGTCAACATGAAAGTTTCAAACTCTTCTCAAAACACATTCATATCTCAGTTATTGTTTGGGGTTTTCTCACCCCCTCCCTCCCTCCCCTAAATTTCTCCCTCCAGCCATCCTCCCCTTAGCTCCCCCTGCCCGCCTCAGTCCACCTCCTCCCTGCCTTGGAGATCAAGGACAATTTCAAACAGTCCATTTTCCACCACATGCCTTTTTTTTTTTTTTCAAAAACAACAATTTTCTTAGGGCTCAACATCCATCAGCTGGCTTAGACCTTCCTTTTGGTTACAAATACCCTTTGGCTTATAAAACCTATCCCAAACGCTACTGACACCACCAGCATTTCCCAAGGAGTTCTCCTGGACGCATGCGGTGGGGAGCAAGCGGCAATGTCACATCAAACCCTTCAGCATAGAACATTGCCTTGCCGGCCTTGGCAGGGTAAGAAAAAGGCCTAAGTCATAGCGAGCTACCAACATACTTCATTATCGTCTTCCTGCGGCCCCCTAAAACGACGCTTGAGCAAGCCCAGGTTCACTTGCTAACTCCAGAGCAGAAGATTTAGCAGCGAAGTTCCCAAAAGAAGAATAATTCTCCCCAAATGTCTGAACAAGGTCACAAGGAATTTCGGGTCCCAGAGTTACATCAGATAAAAGAACATGCAGTAACTTAACACCAGAGTAAAAATATAAAGTTTCCATTTTTTTATTTTCCTTGTGCGCTGTTCCACTGTATACATGCAACCAAATACTTCGCATATTAAAAGAAAACTGTATATACATATAGATGATACATGTTTTAAAACAGTGATGTCATATCAAGATATTGCATTTCGTGAACCGTGACAAAGAAATTACATCCATTTGGTAAATTTATTAATCAAAAAACATTCTTATCACCACTTTGTTGCACATGTAAAGAAATCCCAAACCCTTTAGCCCCAAAGGAACAACAACACAAAAAACGGGAGGGGGAGAAAGGCATTCGAACAAAATAGGTCATGGGTTCGTCTTTTATTATTTACAAGTCTTGTAAAACACCATTCCTGTATGAAATATACATTCAGATACTCTCAACAGCAAATTACCTTAACGATAGAACACAGTATCCTTTGTAAACTGATGAAGAATTTTAAATATTTTCCTTTTTCTTAATATATATTTTCTTTTTTTTTTTTTAATTTCAGGGTTTTTTTATTTCTTGGGTGGGTGTGGTTTTTTTGTTTTTTTTTTTTTCCTTTTTTTTTTATTTCTTTTACACTTTGGTTCCTGCAGGGAAATATATATATTTATATATACTTAAAATAAGTCCGAACATCTCTCAATTCTTTGCATATGTCGACTGGGCTACAAAGTAGAGCTCTTGACATTTAAAGTAGACAACAACAAAATTACCATATTTACATTGTTTGGCTTCTGTTTAAACTCTTCACTAGTCACTTTTAAAAGAACATGCGATGGGGTTATTTTAATGATCCAATGTTAGTGCATTGCACAACTCCAAGTTTCAATTAGTGTTGTGTGGTGTTTGCTAAACTGTCGTTCTCCACAGGTATTTCCTGAAGAAAGTTTGTGAGCCAGAAGCCAGAAGGTTAGTTTCCTTTATGGAGTTGTTTCTTTTAAAACACTTAAATTCACACTTCTCTCCCCTCCCCCCTTTTTATTTTTAGTATTTAAATATGATTTGTCTCCTAAAAGATGGCAACGCATAGTCAGTTGTCATAAATAATACAAGAGCTAAAAATCTGCTAATTTCTTCTTTCAGTGATTGTTTCTTTACGATATATGGCGAATTTATACCTGATATTTTTTTTTTCAGTAAATAATTAAGTCTTTCATTTAGTTCTCTTTCTTTCCCCTAGCCCTTTCCTCCCCACACCCCCAAAGGAAACATTATTAGAACCATCACTACATCCACATTACAACTGCTCGCGGTTGGCTTGTGAAGGTGTAGGCATGTCATCCCCCCCTCCCTTTAATTCTCTCTGTGTTGGGTGTGCGTCCCCTCAAATTCTCCTTTCAAACACACGGGCAGTAGAGCACTGCCTCTAACTTAGACATATTTTCTGCTAAGGAAGAACAAAAGGTTTTTTCTCAGAGTTTGTATTCTGCAGTGGTCCTAGGTGGGTGAGCTCGACCTGGCAATCTCCAGACCCTGGTCCGCAGCCGCCCAGGGGAGAAGGAAGGCAGGGAATGGGCGAGTCCGGGGACAGAAGGATGCCGTCCCCCGGTCTGTGTCCCCCGAAAGCGGTAGCAGGGTGAGTAGCAGTGCCTGGAAAGGTAAGAGGTATGGATTTTGCCCCCAGAGGTGACGTGCCCGCTCCAAAATGGGTGCCATGTGTGTCAAAATCAAATTGATTCCAGTTGATATGTAAATATATCGATATATGTAAAATCACCATTGAAGTTCCAGAGTAGATTTACATGTATGTAAAACCTTGGATTCTTCTAGTCCCGTCAGATACACACCTCCTCCCTCCATGTAACCCCGTGGCTTGACCTTGTCAAGGGCGAAATCTGAATTTAATCTCGTCTTGAAAAATGCTATGAGTTTTAAAGTAGTGGATTAGCTGAGTAATATTGTAATCGGTCCCTGTTAATTTTTTTTTCTTTCATTCTTCTATTTTGAAACCATATTTTCACTTGGCGGTCGGTCAGATTGAGCATTCGGGAGAGCTGGAGGCGTTTCTCTTTGTTTATGTAGACACTGAAGAAGAATTCCCTTTCTAACTCCCTAATCTGATATTTGGTGTATGGGCATCTCTTTTTACGGGTACGTTGTCCACCTGTGGAGCGAAAAAAGGCAGAAGCATTTGAGACCTGGCGGGGGGCTGAGGAGAGGTGGGGGGGGGCACAGTCCAAAAAAACACGTTAACAGGGAAAAGAAGGGCTCTGCCCGCTCCAGGGCTGGCGGTGGCAGGTCCGGGGCTGGGCGCCAGCCCCACGCCTTGGCCGGTGGTGGCAGCCAGGGAGCGGGACAAGCCGGGATCAGCCTCTGCCCCAGGTGTCAGGCAGGGCGAAAGCCCCAGCGGGTAGCAGGGATCCGGCCTCACTGCCTCGGTGAGGCGGGCGGCCGGAGGAAGGGCTGGTGGTGGGGGGTTCCTGCGGGTTTCACGACCTGGAGGGAAGCCTTTGTAGAGTACTTCGCTGGGCGCCGTGCACACGGAGCTGCCCAGGGAGCAGCCGTCACCTGGCTGCTTGCTGCTGGCAGGGCGGCAGCGGGCAGGGGGATCCCGCGCCCAGCCTTCTTTGAGCCTGTACCCGCTCGGATCTCGCCCTCCTTCCCTAGGTTAATCCCCAGCAGGGGAAAAAAGCCCTGAGCCCAGGGCCAAGGCGCATCATTCTCCCCCAGCCGGCTATTTTGAAGCATGCTCTCCGCAACATCGAGGTATTCTCCTCTCGATTAGTCATTACGGTTTTAAAGTTCATTAAGCAGAATATAAAAGGTTTCAGGGTTCAGGAGCTCTTTACGTTAAACCTAGCTCCTATCCGTTTAAAAACTTCCTTTTCTGGTACAGTTCATTGTCGAGGTATTTTTCCCCCTAGCCATATCTTGGCTTTGCCTTTTAAGAAGCCCACATAAAAAAATCAGACTTTGACAGATTGAATAACAATTGTAAGTAACAAACTGTTGGACAGAAGGCAACACATAATTGCCACAGTGCTTTAGTAAAATGGCTTCCTTTAGACAAAAAGGCCAGCTTTAGGTTAATTTGTTTCTTTTAATATATTGCTGCAGTTCAGGCGGCTACTTTATCTGTTAAACGCTATTCTAGTGCAATCGTTAAAACGGCTAAGGCTTTGAATTCAGCTCCTAACTAGACTTCTGGTGCAACACATGGCTTTTATAAAATCACTGGATTACATTGATATCAAAGGAGTCGGGATCTCCTCTTTTCTTTTTTTTTTTTTTTTCCGAATTTACAGACACCGAACGGACGTTATTATATTTTCGAGAGCTGACCACAGAGCTCTTCTTTATTATTATTAAAAAAAAAAAAAAGTAAAGAGAGAGAATTTTTTTTTAAGGCATCCATTACCCGGTGGGTATTTCACGGCCAATTTCAGCACTAAACACGTGATCTCGCCTTTTATAACAAAGTTTTGTTGGGGGAAATCTAAAGGCCCTTCATAAACCTTATATGCTTATAAAACAGCATATAAAAATTTAACAGCGGCGGTGCGCTAGATTTCAAGCTGCCTTTCCTAAAAGCGCTCGGGCGCTGCCTTTATACGTACTGGAGCTGCCGGATTTCTCCTCATTGTTGCCGGAAGATGACTCCGGGCTGCTGCTGCTCTCCGGCCGCCTCTGCCTCTCCTTCGCCGCCGCCGCCGCCCTGCCGCAGCCGCCCTCCGAACTTGAAGTTGCCGCCGCCGCCCCGGCGGCCGCGGGCGCCTTCTCGCCACTCTTGTCTACCGAGTAGTCCGCCGAGGCCAGGTTTTCCGCCGTGCCATAAGCCGTCTCGAAAAACTGGTCGAAAGCCTGGGGCAGGACCCCGTTCCTGCCCACTGTGCTATAGAAATTGGAGGAGACGTTGCTGCTGGGGTGGTAGACGTTAGCTGTGTTTTTGCCGAACATCTCGCCCATGCTAGCAGTGTTGGTGGCAGGCAGGCAGTCTCTGTGCATGATCTCCTCTGCGGAGTAGCAGTGGGGCAGATTGTTCCTGGGGTGCCATTTACTGGAGGGATCAATGGCATATTCCCTGAAGGTAACTTCTCTCACAGGTTGGACCTGGGGTAGGTTGGAGGAGTAGGAGTATGTCATAGGGCGAGAAGACGGGGTCTGGGGCAAAAAAGAAGGGAGGCTGGAAAAATCAGGACCCGAGACGTAGTAAGTACAACTTGGCAAATACATGTTAGAGGAACAAGGAACACGCTCATCAAAATCCATCATTAGGGCTACCTCGGCTTCTCCGCATTAGCTGAGCTTAACATGATTCTCTAACGCAGCTGCCTCTTTGAAGCAGATCCGTGAAGTAAGAGATGGGGAGACGTAAGCTGACGTGGAAAGCTCTCCCCGGCGGCGGCAGGGAGGTGTGGTCACGTGGCCCGACGTTGACATTGACGAGCGGCGGGTCCGGGCCCCGCTCCCTTTGTGGCCAGCGCGGGGGGAAGCAACAGCTCGTCGCCGGCGCCCAGGGGCGAGCCGAGCGCGGGGGGGGGAGCCCCGGGGGACACGGACACACCGGGCCACTGCCGAAGTCCCGGACCGGGCCGCTCGGACCGAGCCGCCAGCTGGCGCTGGGGCACAGCCTTAGCGGTTTCACCAGGGCAGGGTGAGACCTTCCCGCTGGCCGTGTGCGGGCTGGGGCGTTCTCCGGACGGACGGCAGGCTCCGGGCGGAGGGCACGGCAGAGATCCAGGCATGGCTCCTGCTGGAGAGCTGCTGCCGAGCAGGAAACGCTCCTCAAGGAACCGACCGGGGGCTTATTTCCCCACACCCCATTTTTTTTTTTACCCGTTTGGTTTAGTTCGGTTGGAGTTATCACACCTCAAAAAAAAAAAAAAAAAAAAAAAAAAGAAAAGCCCTCGCCCCGCAGGGTTTTTCTTGAAACTAGGAAGAATGTGCCAGGGTCAAGTCTGTACTGATTTTCATGGTGAATAGATTACATGCTTGCATTCATGTTCACTTCCGAAGCGCTTAGTGTCTTCCTTCCCTTACTTACATATTAACCTCAAATACCCCGCTCGGCTTCAGTCAAGCTTTGCTGGAGGTAGTTAACAACGTCGGGTTCCCAGGACGCAGGTTCCCCCCCCCCCCCCCCCAGTCCCTTGCCTCCTTCGCAACTCCAGAAAGCCCTTTAAATTGCAGACCACGGAGCTAAGAGTGTTTGCTGATCTCTCCGCCTCAACGCTGCCGCCAAATACTTGGAAAATCAATGGAGATTGGGCTACCCTAGTTTGACAAATACGTAGAGTTTAATTGCCAGAAGCCTAGTTAAAATTATTTGACATACTGTTAACCCCTAGGAACAAACTTGCCGTACCGAGATACTTTCCTTTTTGCTTCGTACCGTCGCTGAAGGCTGAGACCCAGGGAGACCTATTTTAAAATCGTGGTTAAACTTTTACTATTGTTGCATGAAAGGGATGATATAGAAAGCGGATTGAACAGGGCAGAGACTAAAAAGTACTTCTCTGCCAATAAAAATGCACAGCCCACCGAATGAGCAGAGCCAAAGAAAACATAGAAATACGCCAAAGAATACAGCACCTTTTGAGGCATGGACATCCCTAGGCTCTCGGAGAAAATATTTTTTTGCTCTTCTGATGCTCGATTTCAGAAAAGAAATATTTGGGTTCCGGCTGGATTTCATCAAAATAGAAAAACAGAACGGCAAAAGGCTATTGTGAAGTCTGTGCTCTTAGGAAATCAGATGTAGTTCAAGATCCATGTCCCCGTGGACTTTGGAGGCTAATGGAAGGGAAACGAAAACGTTAGGGAAGGAATATTTGGATTTTCCCCCCTCTTCCTCTGCAGTGTTGTGGAAGTATTTATATATCCGGAGAAAGTTCTCCAGTAAATTCTGGAGATCTTCGGTATTTAAATGTCAACATCGATTTGTTTATTTATTGCTTAGCTTATCGTAACTGACTTAATAACAAATCTAATCATGTTGTGCACAGAGAAAATATTCTCATTATGTATTTTCCCTACATTACAGTTAACTATTGCGTTTGAATTCAAGCTGTAAATTCAGTATTATCAAGTAATTACTTTGCAGTGGAATAAACTAATTTATTAGCATTAATGTTTATATGCCTTTTTCTTATTTTACAAGGGTTGCCGTTCACAAATCAAATTCTCTGGACGTATCCCTGTAATGAACTCTTTATTTTGGTTTGCTGCAAGAACTTCTTGCGCTTACTGCACGTCTGCAAGCTGAACTTGAAATTAATGAATTAATCTTCCAGCTTGACATATTTGCTAGAAAGTGGATGGAAAGAGCTTGCGCATAGTCAAAACTGCCAGCAGAAGACTGCAGCGTCGTTTAAGGATTGTAAAAGGGTTTGGGGTTTCCCTCTTTATTTTTTCCCTCTCTTTATTTTATTTCCTTTTTTTTTTTTCAACTTGGGTGGGGGAGTGTGTGTGCAAGAGCTCTGGTTGGCTTTTTCCTTAACGTTATACTTTCCGCTTCTGAAGGGGGATGGGGGTGTGGGGTGGGATTGGGGGGTCGGAAGCCCTCTTTTGGTGTCCGAGTGCTGTTTCTTTTCCCTGTGTCCCCCCACCCTTCAATTCCGTAGATGAAAACTCTCTCCCCACACCCTGCTCACACTCGGACACCCATCCGTTCCAACAAAAAGGAATGTATAAGGATTTCAGTGACTTTGAGATAACAAAGGCACCACCACTGCAGAGCCTCGCCCCGCCTCTGTGTGATGGCAAACAAATTCTTGCACTTGTATTAGGGCTTTTAAGGCTATAATTGAACACGGCGCGTCTAGGAGAACCGAAAACAGTTCTAGACTGACCTGCGGTTTTATAGCACTTTGGCAGTCAACTTCAGCTTGTGTCAGAGCAGACATGACAGAGCTGCCCAGCGCTTAATCGCGGGACGCCACATCCTCGGGCTCACTGCAGCCCCCCCCCTCCCCCCCTCCCTTCTTGCATTTCAATAAATTTCAGACCCTTGGGCTAGAAGTGGGGAGCGGAGCTGGCACAGGTTTGTATGGGGCTCTTCCTCGCTCCTTTCGGCGGCCGGGTCTGCGGCGCCTTGCGAGGCTCTGCCGTGCCAGAGGTCGGGGCTGCCTCTGGGAAACAAAAGGAAATTAAGGCAAGAAGGGCGAGAATGCAACTGCGAATAGGCGTGTGTGTGCGTGTGGGGTGTGAGCGTGTGTCTGGGCATATGTGTGCTTGCACAGCATGCACAGATGCAGCCCTGATGCCTACTTTTGCATCGCTCTAGTTGTGTGTGTGTATCCCCTCGCACATCCCCATCCCCCCCCCACAATTCCCAAACCTAGCAGCTTATTTATCTAAGCCCTTTAGCAATGTAAGGGGACCCCAAAATGCTTTTGGGCTCCTCATGCAGAGTAAACTGGGAGGGTGATGGGGAAGACTGCAAGAGGTGCAGCTTGTCTAGGAGTGAGTAGATACCCAAGGCACAGGCTGTTCTCTGCTTTATTTGCTGTTAAGTGAAACAGAGATAATGTACGCTTAAAGTCCCGGAATGTGCGGGTAATTGCAGGGAGCCTGCTGTTAAGTTGCTGTGTTCAGCACAATTATGGATGTTGATTATTTAGTCTAATGTTGAATTGCTCTTTTAATACAGTAATTGGGACTTCAGCGTTGAGGAAGAGGGAAAACTGAGCCTTCCCCTCGCTAACCTCACTGAAAACAACATAAACAAAGGCAGGCATTTCGTTTGGAGAAGCAAAATGCATTCGTTACGCCTTCCCATGTATTTCGGCCGGATTAGAGAGGGTAAAACCGCTCTGAATTTGGGAGCTCTGCTGCAGGACGTTTTTGCAAAGGAGAAGCGTGGCCAAGAGGTGGAGTGACTGTGAGCACATTTACCCATAGCTAAACTAAACAAAGCAAAGGAAGAAAGCTACATCTCTTCTTTGGAGGAATATAAACAGAGCTAGGACGCCTCGATAGCCAGCTTTTATATATACACATGGCGTGCGAAGGGGACTGTTTATGTTACTACCGCTAGTCTCCAAGAGGTCAAGTTCTAAAGTATCTAAATTGTTGTCTTTTTGTACAGGGTTTTGCTTGGGGGAAAAAAAAAAAAATTGAAGCCGGCCATTTACCTTGCCAATAGTGTGAGTGCTTATAATTAACAGGAGAGACTTGTGCTAAAAGGAATTTGCTTCAAGAGTAACCAATTAAAATATTACACGATGGCTGGCTTCAATCGCTGCTGCTCCTCTCGCCTACGAAGGGTGAGGTGCGTTCCGGCTCGAGCAGGATAAAATGTCTCAGAAATTAGGACAGTGTTCGGTAAACCTGGGGGTTGATTACAGTCTAAAAGGCTTATTAGAAAAAAATAGTATTAGGGAATTCGCAACCTTATTGCCAGAGAAAAGCGCAAACCGCTCCCAACTTTCCCAATGAAAATAAGGCCATAAGGCGATAATTCTTCGCAAAATTGACCAGGAATGCAGCTTCAGGGAAAAAAAAAAAAAAAAAGTGCTTAGTTTGGGTTTTAAACGTTTAGGGCTTGGAATTGCTTTACTGTTGTTTCTTCTTTTCTGTTTGCCTTTTTGTCCGGTATGGAAAGAAGCTATACATAGTCTTTGGTTTTATTTTTCTTTTTATTTTTTAACTAAATATGTTCCCGTAACACTGCAATAGGAGTGTGTTTCAATAGTTAGCTAAAATGTTTATAATAATTCAAATAATAGCTAATATTTTTAATCGGCGAGATGAAAGCCCCGTGCTGTAGTATGGGATACAATATTTATCTTCCAAAACCTGAATCTGTACGGTTGTGATTTTTCTAGAGAACTGCAAAATACGTCTAAAGAGAAAGGGCGGACACACACAATTCAAGTCAAGGTTATTCTGACTCTTTTTGTTGTATTTAATCGCGTTATATTATTTCAGAGGCTTGAACATCTCAAAAGGCTGCGCTCATCTGGCAGGAGAATATTTTAGGTTGATATTTAGTGTCGATTCCGAAATCCTTTCCTCCATCGCCTTCTGTGTCTTTTTAAGTCGCTGAGATGGAAAAGCTTCTGAGGGTGGCTGCGTTTTACCTCTTCCCAGCCCTCACGTTTAGTTTGCCTATTAGGATTAGACGGCTGCAGACCTATAGAGATCTACCCATCGCTGGCGACCAACCCGGCTGTTTTGCATCCCTTGTACATTCGAGGGCTCTATCTAAAGGCAGACCCTGATTCCGACAGCTGCAGCAAGCCAAAATACCGAGGGCTCTTTTTTTTTTTTTCTTTCTTTCAAGACACGAAGCTTCTTCCAGAGGGATAAATTCCCTTTTTCGACTACTATTTTCCTGCCCTTTTGCAGCCAAATTGGCTGTTGTGACAGACTCCCGGCGCCTTCCCAAGCGCGGGGAGTCTTTCTCAGCGCCCTCTCCCGCCCCCCCTCCCCTCCCCGGGTCTTCTAGCCCTGCCTGCCCACACTCCTGGGAGTTGAACCCCTCTAAAATTCGGTTTGTTTTATATCGGGAATATTTTATATTTAGTAGCTTGGTCGTGAAAGAGAATGCAGTTTTGGCGATAAGGGGGTTATGAGGAGATATTTTCTCAGACGGCAAAGTATATCAGAAATTGGTTGACTGACGGTGCTACCATAAATGCCTCTTTTTTTTTCTTTTTTTTTTTTTTTTCCCGTTGAATTGTCTGCGAGACTTTCCCGACACACGAATACTCACATCCAGTCATCCATTTCACACACATACAGTCTATCCACATACAGGTGCAAAAGACTTCGGCAAAACTAGGCTGCGGGAGAGGGGTGTCTAGACCAAGCGGCGGGCTTAAAACGAGCGCGAAAGCAAATTTCCCTGGTTATAATCCGCCGGTACAGCAAAGCAGGCACTTCACAGCGACTCCCACCCAGACACACAAACCCCAAGTCTTTAGCGCCGTTTGTAGGAAGCAGGCAGCAGTCCCCTTTCGTGCCGATGTATCTTTATGTGGAATTCATCAAAATGGTTTAGGGAACATCCCCAGAAATCCCTCGAAAGTGCAGTGCTATTAAACGACGCGGTTAGCCCTACGGACAGCCACATCTCAAGCGATGCTCCCAAGCAAAGTTCGCCCGCAGCCCGGCATGCTGCTTTACCCTCTACCTTAGGGGGGGAAAAAAAAAAAAGGCCGCCAAAACATTCCCATGTCCATTTAGATTTAAAAGTATTGCTACAACTGGTGCCTTGAACTTGACCTTAGATTTGTTAATCCAGGAAATATATTCAGTGAGAGGGGAAAAAAATTCTACTGCGTTGCCTCGGATAAACGAGCATTTTTCCCCCCCTACAAATTCACGATGCAAACATCACACCAGAGTTACGAGATATATAATGCGCCCTCTCGATTAAGAGCAGAAAGCTACACAAAGTGAAATGTCTCAATGCCAAGACAAGCTTGTCATAGATAGACTGTTCCTGCGATGCCAAGACCCACACTTTGCACAGAAATTCAAGTCAAAGCAATCGACTTGGATTCTAAGCTAAATTGAATTTTATAGGATATTGGGTTCTCTCTAATCCACATTGAATTTTAACAATGATTTATAAAGTTTTTTTTGTTTGTTTGTTTGTTTTTTTATTTTGCCCAACTCGCCAAGAAACACATCAGATTTTACTGTACCATACCGCTAACTTTATAGGGGAACCTTATTCACATATCGTGAAACCCACCGAAGTAAAGGCATTTCTTCATCAAGGATTGTTTTAGGGGGCGGGTACAGGAAGTATCACTATACTGGGGCTGTCAAATCAACGACTTCAAAGCCCCAACTTCATATTTTGATGGACTCTCAGAATTCCATTGCAATGAAGGTACCTGTATTTGTGTAACCTTTATAGGAAGCTATTTGTCTAACACGAGCTTAAAATCCTCACTGCAGCTGAGGATGTGATCTCATGCCTCCATATAGCTCAGCCAGCTCTATAAGGAGCCCTTCTTCTCCATTCTCTCCTATGTCATCCAAAGATACCATAAAAATAGCACTCCCTCTAAGACTAATATAGCTGCTTTTTCCTATGCCGGGGTGGAAACCTGCTCACGGTCTCATTTATTTCCCCTTTCCCGACTTTCCAACAAAGGCTGATACTAATGTCACTCCTTACAGAAATCGGGGCACATCAACGCGACAGGTCCTCACTGTAGAGGCCGGGGGAATTCAGTCAAACCCCCTAACCAGACCGGGCTCAGTGTGTTGGTCACTCCTTTCTCTTTCGGTTTTACTTTCCTGCTAAGTGTTCGCAGCACGGTATTTTCACTTTACAAACCTTCTCGTATTTAAACATAAACCAGCCACTAACTTGAGACAATGCCCATTCAGGATTACTTTGTATTAAAATCCATTATCTTTTATGCCTACCCGAGGGCATCTCGAATGCTAAAACCAGACTTAAAACACCCTGCTCTTCCATTGCTCCTCTCCCAGGCTGACTAGAGAGGCCGATTTATGCAGTCAGGAATAAATGAAAGCACTTTGCTTGGTGCGTTTAAATCAAAGCGATCACGATGAAGTTCTGATTAATTTAAACTGGCAGGTTATATCTCCTGGCTGGCATTTTCCTCGCCAGATACACATAGACAACGGCGAAAAGCAGACGGGTTCAACATGCTTCTCCTGCTTTCTTCCACACATAGCCGTCCACCCTCCTCCCCATCTCTAGAACGGTAAAAATAATTTCAGAGGCAAACACATGTCAATAAACCAACCGGGATTAAAACCCAGGAGCCGCATTTCCACGCAACCAGACCCAAATCTTCAAGACACCCCGGGGCAGCACAAAGCTAAGCAAACAGCAGCTCTTATCTACAAGTCTGCCCACATCTTGGGCTCTGACCCCAGCTTCTTCTGGTTCACTTTCCTGCCAGGAGCCTTCTTTACGTTCTACCTATGCTAGAATGGGAAGCAGCACATCTGAGAAAGGTGGAGCCAGCATCCAAGCTAGGAAAAGCAATCTTACTTTTCTCAGCGGGCTCTTCGGCTCTCTTAGCCCAAGCAGCCTTCTTCAACCACGTCCCCGCAGAAGCAGCACTTCGGCCTCCTACACCGTGGGAGAAAGGGAGCGTGGTGGGGAGGTAAAGGGGTGGACTGGGGGGAGAGACGGGGCCTGGGAAACCCTCCAGAGAAGCCTTTCAAATGACCTTGCTCCAGTCACGCAAGGGGCTTTGCGGGAGGACCGGGTGGGTGTTTGGTGTTGGCTTGTTTGCTTAATTCACCACCGAGCCAAGGGGAGAGGAGAAACATTCGGCCGCTTCCAGGAAGAGCATGAAAATCTTACCCCACCATCCAGAAGACTCTCGCCTGTGCAAAAATATATCCCCACGGAGACTGACAGCTAGGATCCTGCGCTGGGCTGTAGACCTCCAGATCAATGAGGATAGATTGCTTATTATTTGGCTTTTCTCCTTTACAGATTAAATATACCCGGTCACAAAGCACTCCTTCACGATCTCTCAGTGACTTGGTTGCTGTTGATTTGTGGTTTTATATAATTTTTTTGTTCTAGTTGTTGTTGGTCTGTCTTTCGACGAAGAGAAATCTAGCCACTAGGGCACATCGTCCTTCCTGCCAGCTTCAGGCAAAACGCAGCAATATCACAGACTAATGACGATTACTGCTGGTATAATTAGTATTATTACTGCTATTTGTTTTTCTCCTCTCTGTTTCTCCTGGTTCCCTAGGATTTCCGATGACGATTTGCACACAAGGTGATTGCAGGAGGCTAGAATGCTGTCTAATTCCACGGATTCCCATCGTACGAGGAGGAGGGAAAAAAAAAAAAAAAAAAAAGGAAAGAAAAAGAAAAATAAAGTCCCAGTGTTTTTGATCACGGGACACCCGGCCGTTCCTCCCCAGTACACCCCGGGTCACCGTACAGTAATGACCGTGGGTTGTGCGCTGTAGGACTTGACCTTTCCTACGTAGAAGAGGGCGCTTTCCTCTACGCTACAGGGAGGGGAGGGAGGGGGGGGGGAAGCGGTGGGAGGAAGAGAGATGCTCTCTTCAGGGATGTTTAATCACAGTTCAGATCTAGGAAAGGGCAAAGCTTCTGCCTTTCAGCACGCCATGCTAAAGCTGTTCATTGGAGGCGAAAAAAAAAGAGAAAAAAATCTTTTTCCTTTTTTTTCCCTTTTTTTTTTTTTGGAAGGGGGTGCGGAGGCGGGAGGGAGGATAGAGGGAGGAGGAAGGGAAGAAAGACTTAATGAACGTTTGCATTTTGTACCCTTGGTCATGAATCAACTACGTTCAAGGAGGAGGGGGCCAGGGGGGCCAGGGAAGGGCTCCCGGCGTGGTTAAAACACCCGCGGTAGGGGCGCATCAGCCCGGCCCCCACCGCCCTACGTCTCTGCCGCCCCACGAGGAAAAGCCAACCTCTGTCTCGCCCCCCCCCCCCATTTTAGACTCCTTTAGCGGCCGAGAAGGCGCAAGGCCATCTCTTCAAATCATCATTAAAGTGCATTAAAACACATCTCCAAGTTATGAATGGCAACAAGCGGCCTTTTAGCGCCTGCCAATATTTTTTTTTTATTAAACGCTGTCTTGATTTTATTGCTAACGCTGCCCACGGAGAATGCTGAAATGCATCAGGAATGGGGGTTTATTTAAGCCATAACCATTTTTTTTTATTTTTGAAATAACTAATGTATAGGCTAAAGGCCGAGATGCTTACCCGTTCGTTCAGAGGCATACAAAATCAGGGCGCTGCTCTGGAAGCTATGGGCTATTTTCTTTCCTGAGCATGTCGATATTGAGCACCATATTTTTTTTCTGTTTGCTGCTGAGGCCATCTCGCCTACCGAGGGTTTTTAAGCAGGAGCCTTTCCGAGCAAAAAGGAGGCAGAAAAAGATACAGCTTTGCAGTTCTACTTATTCTTTTCAGAAATATGCTCCTGTCAAGCTTTATTTCCCATAGCAAACCGCCTTCGCCACTGCCAAGAGCTCGAGGCGGAGTAGATTAAATACCGGCTTATTCTCTTGGTGGGAAAAAATACAAAACATTTGCTGTACCCGCCCGCCCGCCTCAGAGCAGTAAAGGCCACTGTCTGACCATGGGAATTCCAAATCTGAAGGACCAAGGGCGCCCAGAATTAGGTGTTTTTAAACTAACATGCTCAGACACTGGGAATCAAAGTAGACATCGCCGAATCCCACAAGAATTACTTGAAGTGAAACTGAACTAATCTTTTTTTTTGTCTTCATTTATGTTTTGCATTTTACACGGCGAAATACCGCTCAGTCATTACTGTTTCAATAAATAAACCCAATATGCAGTAATAATTTTTCTCCTCTGTCCTTGCGTCCCTCGGCACACCCACTTAAATATTATACCTAATATACTGAATATTTTAATTTCAGGAGAGCTGAGAAAATAGAGACCCTACTTTGGGTTATGAACGCTTTGTTTTTTAATTTTGTGTTTGCTTTCTTTTCAAATCCTTCTTCCGGCATTTTTATTTATTTATTTTTTTTTTTTAATGTCTTCAAGTAAACCTCCTCGCACATATAACTCTGCACAGTGAGCCAGGCACAGTAAGTTCACCACCCCCATTTAAATATTCTCGGTAACACGGGGAATATAATAATAATTCTGCCCGAACTGCGTGCAGGGACGGGCTTCGTGAGGTAATGTATCACACTGTTTAATTATTTTCGTTGGTGATATATTTGCTTGCAAAACATATTAGGGATGTATTTTAGGACTCTGGCGGCAGATTGGTGAGAGGGGACTATGCAATACAACAGTAATTTGTACTTGAAAATGTATGTGCCAACAGCTTTTGGACGGTAAACGAAGGCAATAAATAACACGAACACCCCCCCCACACACACACACACACACGCTCTCCCCCACGCTCCGAGACCACACCGACCCGGCCGAGGGACGAAGGGATGGGGGCGCGGTGTGCAGCCGTGGATTGCCCGACATGCGGTGAAACCGGTGCGAGGGCAGGCAGGCCACGCAAGACCCACACAAGGAATCTTTCGCTGCTCATAAAACCTCATACACTCGTATCCGCGTAGCAGAGGGTTCCGCCGGGCACCGCCGCTCCCTGCAGTCCCCTCATCTTGGGTTCCCGGAGTTCCCGGCCTTTACTCACTTGAACAAGCCACTCGCCCTCACATGGGACATTTTTCGAGCTCGGCCTCGAGTCGGGCCCGAAGAGGTGGCAGCAGGTACGAGAGGAGCCGCTGGCACCGCCGGACCTAGCGTGGAGCCTCCTGAGAAGAGCCGCCACACGCCCGGTTGACCGAGGGAGACACCCCGGCGGGATGGGGAGCTCCGCAGCCAGCCCGATCCCTCTTCTCCGCGGGGACTCTCTGTTGCAGGGCCGGGAAATATGACCTGCTCCTCCGGTTGAAGCCTGCGAGAGCCTCGACGCTGACTTACATGGTAGCAGGGGTGCGATCCAAAATGTTACCTTACTCCTGCCAGCAATCGCGAGTCAAACGCTCCCGTTTTTACCCTGTGAAATATATATGCGGCAGAGCTATTTGAACAGTAGTGGGAATTTAAATTCGCTAATCCACGGTTAGTCTAGAAATGTTTAGCAGATTTGAACGGTAGGTAGTTCAGTGTGAAAACAATTTTTAAACGCTAGGTCCGATTAAAAGTTACCATTAAAGGAAAAAAAAACACAGCAAAACCCAAACCCCTTTTATTTTACTAGTGTCGGCCATATTCTCGTTGTGGGTTTCTTTCAAGGAGCCCTTGAATTATATCGCTCTGGGGCATGGTGTGAAAATAGAAGATCCTGCCTAAGATACGAAGGATTCGAATCCTGCCTATCTCCCCCATCTCCGACCTGCAGTACATGTAATTTGCGGCGTGTCTCATGCAATAATTATACAGGTTGCGAAATATAGCGGAATAAATAGAATTATTCACTCGGAGAGAGAACAAGTGTAATTCACAAGTGGCTTTCTCCAGGCAATTGAGCTCCTTCAGGAGAGAGAGTTGCAAAGAGGCGGAGGAAAGGCGGCTGTCCGGTGCGTGCAGCCAGTACAACGGGCGGATATCTGCCGGCGGGCGTCAGGTACAGCCGGTGCGAGATCGGCCAGAAGAGCCAGTCCACAGCCCCTGACCCCGCGCAGGGTGCAGCCGGGAAGAGAGGCTGCGGGCGGCTTCAGTAACCCCAAACCCAGCGCGGCGCTTGCTGCCTCCCTCAGCCCCTGTGAAAGCCCCAGGCCACGAGAGTCATGGATGCTGCTGGCTCCCCGAGGGCGAGGCGGGTCCCACGCGGGTCCCCTGGCCCGTGTGCATCCCAAGCCCCTACCTCATAGGCATGGGATGTTGCCCTCTCGGGTGATGTGTCCGTGGGTCTTTGACCACTGTTCCAGGCCGCCGGCAGTCACAGTCCTCGTTATAAAGGGCTGTTCCCCGCCATCCTAGAGGGACACGGGGTCACCCCAAGCCACAGCTCAACTGCACGGCCTGGAAACCAGCTGCCATTTCTATATCTCTTCCCTCCTACTTTCTGAGCGGGATGGGGGAAATCTTGCCCAGAATATTCCTGTCCGGCCTCTGAAGCGATGCAGCCGACATTCCCACGCTCCGCAGCCGCGGGTTTTCACGGCTTGAAAAACCACAGCACTCCGCAGTCTCTGCGCACCCCGAAAGGCACACGGCAGGAAAGTTAAAAACCCGCACTCATGGAGCGCAAAGCCCCGACACGCCAGCCTCCTGGAAAACAGATCCCGCTCCCGCAGGTACTTTTCACGTAAGTTATTGCACGAACGCGTTACAGCCAGATCTGAGGGGCAGAAAGCGCTTGGAGCTGATCCCTGTCGAGGTGGCTCCTTTTGAATTTCACAAATGTAAAGCTAGAAGCACTCAGAGAGCGCGGTATCTGATACCCTCTAAATGCACCGTAAAGGTCCCCCAGTAGCTCTAATTAGAGCTGCAGACCACCGCAGGAGACGGGCGGCGAAAGCAAACATCTCTTTGTGCCCGACCGAGCTCTCCCGCCACTCACAGCACCGGCCGGACACCGGCGGCTCCTCGCCCTGCACCTTCATCCCCTCGCCGGGTACTGGCTGAACGCCGATTCTCACGCCTGGCTAGGGCTCATCGGTGTCCTGCCACCACTAGAAAGAGAGAGCAAAGCAGAACTTGCTCCGTGCTCTGCCTTGCAGGCTCAGGCGTATTCTACGCAGAGGGATATGCGGGTCCCACAAGTGTGCGCGCCCGCCGGCAGGGAAGATGCTGCGCGGGCGCGGTCAGGTGAGGGCGCAGCACGGCGGCGGCCACGAGGTGGCGCTGTCGGCCCGCAGATCCCTCCGGCGCGGGTAGCTGTCAAAAGTCAAGGTCACAAATCGGCTGTTTTTTCCTCAAGGTCAAGGTTTCAGGCCTTGCCCGTCCTGTCATCGCCATGCAGCAACTCCCCCCCCCCCCCCCCACCTTCCCGACGAGGCAACGCTGGGCTGGGCAGCTTCCCTTGTCCCAAGGGCCGGCCACTGGCCTCCATTTCCCGGCCAGGGTTGCAGCTCTGCGCGGGTATCATCCTGCACTTCCTCCCCCCGGCCCCCAGCCCTCTGCAAAACCACTGCTCAACATTACTGAAATATTCACAGTTTAGGAACGCTGCTTATGAGGCATGCCAGTCCTCAGATAAACACCATCCAGAAAAAAAGAGCCCACCATATACACATAAGCTATGTAATGGAAGACAACGGTATTACAATATTAAGACAGATACATTATATATATATTTTTTTTTTCTGATGAAATGCATGTAGGTATGGAAAAATAAAGAGTATTTCTGTCAGGGTTTATTACAGTGACTATTTTATTAACAGTATTAATACTACTATACCTGTCTACACGTCTTGGGTTTTCATTTTTCAGTAGAAATATAAAAAAAAAAAAAAAAAGGGTGCACAAGTACATTTTCACAGTGCGCTGATTTTTTTTTATTTACAAGATAGCTTCTTATAGTGAATAAAAACAAAATAATGTGCTGGTTGAAATAACTGATTGGATTAAAAGGTGCTGTAAAAAGAATCCCTAAACCTTCTACTGCGGCCTCATAACAGATAATAAACAAGGAGAAACGACTAATTACTTATAGATCAAAATATAGATTATATAAATCAAAATACTTCTGGGAAAAAATGCATTTCAGTTAAAAGTTCTTGGATTTTTTTTCTAGGAAGGGTTTGGTTTTTTCCTACTGTAAAGAAATGCCAATGTTCACTGGTTTTGTATCCACCCAGAGTCAAACATTAAAAATTTTCCAGGGACTTAGAGTATGAATTCTTGAAGATTATTTAAGGTTTATAATAGGCATAGTCCTTAAAAAGATATGGATTGTACGGTCTCCAGGAGAAAAATAAACAACAACAAAAAAACAGTTCAGATGACAAGAAATCATCTGTTGAAAATAAAAATTAAAACCGAAAGACATCTCCAAGCAAATGTTTTCCTTCCTATCCCCACTACTTCACGATGTTTTAGAATTTGCTATCAAGATAGATCCTCCATAGAGCTTCCTTCATTACTGATGTCTCTGAAATCCTTATTCAGTACCTTCGAAGTTTATTATTATTTTTTGACATTAAATGCATTGTTTAAAATCTTACAGTAATTGTTTGGGTTTTTTTTTCCCCACTATGGTTTACCTGAGCAGTCATTCAACATAGAGTTTGGATTGCAATGGAAGAAAACCAAATTATGTGTCCACATCGACATCCTCACGTTAATCACCTCTTGCATTGTGGCCACGAAGAGTCTTCTCAAATAATAAGGTCGTAGAAATACTTACAAGTTTCTCAGAAAAGCGTGTCTTAACTGCAAGTGTATCTCTCGGTGCTGGGCGGATGGGCTTTCCAGTCTGTCAGTGATACTGGCTGGCTGCTTGGGATTTCAGGAGAACTGTCAGGTTTAGCCATTTTTGCAACAGCAATATTAAAAAAAAAAAAAAAAGCAAAAGTAAGGAAAAAAAAAAAGAAGCTATAATTCCAAAGATACAGATTTCTTGTTCTGAAATAAGAGGTTCATTGTCTTTTCTCTGTTTAATTATTATTAATAATTATTTTAATCTGAACACGAAAAAAAATGTTCTGAAACTTTTGAGTTGCTGCTTCTCCATTTTTAATCCATTAACTGGTGGTCTTCAATTTGTTGATCACTTTTTTCTCTTTGACTCTTCTGTTTTGGAACCAGATTGTGACCTGTCTCTCTGATAGATTTGTAGTCGCAGATATCCTCCTCCGTTTGTCTTTGGTTATGAATTTATTTGTAGCGTATTCCCTTTCGAGTTCTTTTAACTGGACCTTTGTGTAAGGCACTCGTTTCTTTCTCCCACGTCTGTACGAGTTCGCGTCCGAGGGATGCGAAACGACGTCTGGAATAGAAAAACCACGGAGGGAAGCGTTAGAAAACAGCTCGAACCGCTTAGTACATCTACAAGAGGTGCAGGGCTGAGAGTTACAGCGCAGTCCCTGCCTGTCCCGCTCCAGCCCGGCTGCTAAAGCTCGGCTTAGCCTCCGGGGTTTCCGCTGCCTGGCCGCCGCAGGCAGCTTTCAGGCACGGGAGGGCTCGCTGCTGTCAGACAGACAGTCACGGCCACAGACTCGAGGGAGAACCGCGCGGGGCTGCAGCCATTGCCCTAGGCTGCGTGCTCCGGCACTTACGGGAAATAGTACCGCAGCCCTCTCTGCGGCCCTTTTCAGCTGTTTCCTCTCCCGGTGCCGGCAGCAGGGCCGGGCGGGCTAGGCGGGATGCGCCGTGAGCCTGTGGGGGGCAGGGGGCGGCACCGGGGCCTCTCCAGCGGAGCCGAGGCATGTGCGAGATGGGGCCGCGGATAGCGGGAGGGGCGGGGAAGGGTCAGCCCGGGGATAATCCTGGAGCCCCGCCGGCGGAATACCCGGGAGGAGTGAGTGGGGGAAGAAGAGAAGGGGGGTGGAAGTTGCAGGGGAGCCATGCAGGTGTATTACCCGGGAGGGTGGATTTCCAGAGGTGAGGCGGCTGGGTCTGCTCCTTGGGGCAGTACACTTGCCCATTCCACCCATTGGTGATGGCCCAAGGCTGATAGCTGTCCATGGGGAGCAGGGGGTCGTGGCGCGGCTCGCCGGGGCCGCCGATGGCGGGCACCACAGGCATATCCAAATAGCCGGGCACCGGCTGGTAGGGCCCGGCGGCGTAGCCCTGGTAGAAGGCGAACTCCTTGGCCCGCGACGTGAACTCCTCGCCGGAGACCGAAGTGTCCATGTACTTGTCGGCGAAAGTGGAGGCGGGCTGGGCGCAGGATTTGATGGCGTTGTGGTGGGTCATGCGGCAGGGGTAGTAGCCGCTGCCGAAGTAGCCGTAGGGTAGCGCGGCGCCAGAGGAGCTCTGCACGGCGGCCGAGCAGGGGCTGCACTGCTTGACAGCGGGCTCAGCCATGCCGGCGGCGGGGGCCTCGCTGGAGGTGTAGGCAGCGGAGCTGGGGGCGGCCAGGGGCGCGGGGTGAGCCATCAGGTTGCGGCAGGGGTTGGCCGCCGCCGCCGCCGCGAAGTTGCTGCCGGCGTGAAACCCGTCCATGTTCTTATTGATCTCATCCAGGCTGTTGTCGTAGAGGAACATGACGGGCTCGATCCAGCGGGGGTGGAGGAGCACGGAGGCTGTCATAGCCCGCTCCGCATTGAGACTAGTGGCTCTTTTTTAAAAGCCCCAAAGACTGAAAAAAGAGATACTGAATCTGCGGGACTTGACCAAGGCTGACGCGCCAGTGTCGCGCCAGGCCGGCCCTCATTGGGCCGCGCTCCCCCACGTGATATGCAAAGCAGCTGATAAACATCTGAAGGAATAAAGTGGAGATAATTAAATAACGCCATAACAGCGCAGGGCCGGGTCCCGGCACGGGGGCGCGGGCACGGGCAGGGGGGCGGGCACGGCGAGGTCCTGCTGCAGCGCGGGGCGCGGGTGCGGCGGGGGGAGGAGAGGTGGGGGGGGACCGCCCGTCAGCCCTCTCCCTCCCTTCTTCCTCCTTCCTCCCTCCGGCCCTCCCACCCTCCCTCGCTCTCTCCCCTCGCCACCGAAGAGTGAGCATTTTGGCCCCGTTGTTGCCTGCGGCACTCTCCTGAAGGTGCGGGGCTACCCCGGCACCCCGCCGGATTTCTCCCCCGCGCAGCTTATCCCCGCCCCGAGGGCCGCGGGAGCCCCGGAGTCCTCCCCTCATATACCGGGAAGGGGGCCGAGCCGCACCCCTCCGACCTCCCCGGCCTGAACCGGTGCCTCTGCCCGGAGATGGCTGACGGGCTCCCGGGCCGTTCCCCGGGCCGCATGCCGGGACAGATAAGGCTCTGGAAACAGAGCCTCAGGGTCCTTTCCGGGTGTTTTCCTCCTTCCTTCCCGCCCGTCGAAAGCCCAAGACCCATCTCGCTCCTCTTGCCACAAAGCCTCAGAAGTCAGATAAGAGGAACAGATCAGGAAATCACGAATTTATGTATTATTATCCTTTAGGACGCGCTCGGGGAGCGGGAGGGTTAACTGGATCTCCATCGCCACTCTGCTGTATTATTCGTTGCTGTAATAATAAAACCCGGGGCCTACAATTCGTCTTGAATCTTTCTTGGCTATAAAATACCATGTAGGCTTGTACAGTGCGCACACAGTCCCACGGCGCTTTTTCGTGCTGGGAAAAATATGGTTTATTGGCTGAAAATTATTCTTTTTCAAGCTCCTACCTCTCTGCAGGCGAAAGCTAAAAAAAAAAAAAACAAATCCCAAACAAACCCACAAACTTACAATTGCTTTCCCTTTTCGTGATAAATGTTACAATCTTTCATAGGGCCAAATAATTTCAATTTTTAATATTCTCCCACTCCCACCGGCGCAGATACATTTCCCGTCTTCATTTGCGTACAGCCTTGAACTCTAAACCCTCCATCACTGAGCTATCAATAAACTTGACCTAAAGCAGCGTTCATCTCGTTGTTAACAGCTCTCAGCCTTCTCGCATGTGGACAAAACAGCCCCAAATACTCCCATCCTGAAAACTAATTCTATTCCCCACACACACAATTGCATGTTGCTTTGTTTTGCGCCTGACAGCTCGGCGTATTTATTATCCTATTGTGCTTCCCATTGACGTTGTCGCATTGTTTTGCCCGCATGGCTACAAGCGCAGAGCAATCCCGGGACGTACATTGTTACCGAGCAGGCTTTTCCTTGCCTAGCGCAGAGCTCCCGGTCATGAGAAGTAGCCCTTTGGCGCCCATGGAGTTTTGTTTTATTTCTTTTTTCAAGGTGCTTTTTCCAATGAGTTGGGATACCTGGAGTCGCTGTCATTCCCCTGCTAATTTGGCACCGGTTTAGCCCTTTTTTCCTTCGTTGTAGCCAATAAAGAGTTCCCATCCTGACTTTGCATACACTTTTCCGCATTCTTCCTCATGGCCAAAAGCAAATATTTATTCCCTGCATATTTCTCCTTTTTTTTTGAGGCTCCAGTTTTGAAACCTGTGGATTCCCCAGGCCAGACATTGCTTGGCTGGCATGAACTGGGTCGGTTTGTTTCTGTCTGTTATGCTCGAGGCTGCTTCTGAAAATCGCGTTGCAAAGGGGGGGCGGGGGGGGGGGGGGGGAGGCAGGGGGCACTAGGTGGTAAAGGAAGGCAGCTCTATGGGGCAGCGTTGTTTTACATACGGGTTAGACACGGCTAGAGGCCAAGGTCAAGTTGAAAGTTGCAGTCTAGCCAATGTGAGAACTGTCATTCACAGCCCTAAGATCTGTCTGATTTGTTAAAAAACGGGTAGCCATGAGAATATTAATCTCCACATCTCTCCCCCTCCCCAGTTCGGCCCCCTTTTGTAAACTCCTCTCCTTCAGCCGCGGAGCTCTTCTCCCTCATCTGACCCTGCTTTCCAAGAGACTTTCCATGAGCAAGGAGAAGCCGCGTAGAACTGTAGCTTTCAGCCCCGGTGCAAACTGCACAAGTGGTAGAGGATTGGGGGGGGGAAGAGGGGGGTACAGGGAGAGCATCCGATCTACTGAGTTTTAGTGGTTGTTTTTTTGTTTTGTTTACCCACTTGGGGCTTTTCCAGCCTTGTGTGAGAAAGGGAGAAGGAAGATTAGATTAAAGAGCTTTTCTTTTCTCCCTTCCCTGCATCTCTCCCTCGCTCTAGAGCTCAATTTGATCATTTGGGAAGAGGGCCATGCTTTTCATGGTGATAAGAGCAATGATACGACTGTCCCTATCCCGTTTGCTATGGCGGGGGGGGGGGGGGGAGTCAGGCAATGAGACCGTTTCCTCAGAAGAGG
Source organism: Pezoporus occidentalis (assembly GCF_034315485.1). Classification (NCBI taxonomy): domain Eukaryota; kingdom Metazoa; phylum Chordata; class Aves; order Psittaciformes; family Psittacidae; genus Pezoporus; species Pezoporus occidentalis. The sequence continues at coordinate 249,041 of NW_026914350.1, read as the reverse complement.
CAAAATGGCATCTGCAGGGCGCGTATGCAGCAGCAGCATAACAGTTATTGTCGGATGCGGAACTTTACGCCTTTGCTTTGCTTTTAGAATTTGACTGACTTTTAATAAATTCTTGACACCAAGAGAGGAGAAAAGCCTCGTCAACTACTTTAGATTTCATATCACACCCCCCCCCCCCCCCGTAAGTTTTCATTCCCCAGCTATAGTTCCTTCCTGCCTTAAAGGGTATTTACCATTAAATATTAGAAAAGAACGGTGAGGGCTGAAGGCATCGAGCAGAACAGATGTTCTTCGAAAATCATGAACCCTGTATTGAACACCAGGGATAAAAATATGCCCGAGACAACCCCCGCCTTGCACATATACCGTTCCCTACCGATTGTGGAAGAGCTTTTATTTTTTGCAACTTAAGTCTTAGGGTGCGCTGGATAAATTAACCAAAAGGCAGAAAGAGTTTATTGATTGATTTGGCCGTGCTCCACAAACGCTTCATTTTGGGACATTAACTTGATAATTGAATGCTTCCATGCATGCAACCGACAGACCAATCGAAGCTGCTGCTTCTGCTTCTTGTTCTTGTCCTTTTCTTTTTTTTTTCTTCCCCTTTTTCGTCCGAAATAAAGTTAGGATATAGCAAATAGAAACGTATGGTAGAGTCTCAACATTTTTTCCAAGAGATCTGATGCAAACTTCCGAACTGCTTTGCATTTATATAGCGTATAAAACATCTTGGAGAGAAATACATCTGTTAAAACGTTTCCTTCAAAACGACTATTAATTCCTTAGGGAGCAAGGGGATGAACAACCATGATCAGCAGGAGGATTTTAGAAGGTACTGAATCCTTTTGGAGCCTGGCAATTTCTCACTGATTTTCCTATTCGGCGGCAGCCCCACCTCGTAGTGCACGGCCATACCCATCTCAGGTACTACAAAAAGCTTTAGTGGCGTTTTCTTCCCTTGGCTGCCCTGAGAGTGGTCGGATGTGTTTGACCCACTTCGCAGGTGTGAGGGTGGAATTTTGCCCTTACAAGTGTTTTGAATCAGGTCATTGTGTATTCCTGGCACCGTAAAGCCAAAGATAGTCTTGGCATGGTGAGGGCTGCGGGATTTCGGCCTTAAACGAGAGCATATAAATAATTTGTAAATCTCCCCATGCGATAGGAATATGGCCACTTACTTTCCTAAAGAGGCCTTAAAATTTCGCTTTCCTTAGAGAAGCAAAAAGTGTTTTCAGCTAAATATCAGCTTTTGCAAATACGGAGTTTGTCGACAGAGCATATAGAAGGTTTAGGGTTTTTATTTTTCCAAGCCAGCCTTTGTGTGGTAACACCCCCATCCACCCTCCGGAGCCCTGCCGCGGGAATGCCCGGCTGAGGAGAATTCTCATTTCTTGTAGGATAATCGCAATCGTACAAATAGAGCAGAAAAACTATCGCCCAAATAAATCCACTCTTATTTTTCCATCCCCTTCTTAGAGCTAATTAATGAGCATTAAGTGGGGGGAAAATCGTGGCTGATTGCTGCAAATATATGTTTGTGACAGAGCTAAATCCCCCTAAACCCGCTAAAAGGTCTTAGCTGATAATGGAGGAGCTAAACGGTGATCTTGGTTACTACTAATAATCTCGGTCCGGCAGAGCCCAGGAGTCTTGGAAGACGCGGAGTGAAGTGATAGCAGGAGCAAGAACCTTAATCGAACTTGATTTTCATGAGCAAATGAAATTTACCTGCCAGAAGGTTAATTTGGAGCAGTACAGTCACAGATGTTTTCTTCCACAATTTCTAAAGCAACAAGGATTGAGGTAAACATTCCTGCCTCCGTTTTAAAGACACTTTGTATTTCAGGATATTCATGTGTTTCTAATGGAAGTAAGCAGCTTTACGAGCGGGGTTTCCAGGACATCTTAACTCTCTCCCTCCCACTGCGAGCTAAGGGGCGGGGGGGTGCTTAGATAATTACAAAATAAGAAGCATTTGTAAAAGCAAATACGGAAGGAGAAGAGTCCGAGAAGATTTCCGAAGGCGTCTCAAAAATCCTCAGGAGCACATCAGGTACGGACCTACCTATTTCAGTCCACCCCAGCTTCCAGACAGCGCTTTCTGTAAATGAGGTGTGCTCGAAAACAATGTAATTGCTTTCACCAGAAGTGTGGGACACGGACTGGTCTTTATGGAGCCAGGTCTCAGCAGATCGCTTCACTCCGTGCTATATTTTTTCTCTGTTTCAGCTCTAGAAAATACGCTGGAGGTATTTCACATGATTAAAGTGAAAACGGGAATGATCCTGATCTCTGTCTCACGGTCAAGGTCTTTTTTCCTGCTTTTTTTTCCCGGGGGGGGGGGGGGGGGAAGTGTTGTTTTACATTTTTATCCTGTAATTTTTTCACAAGCGCATTTCCAGGGAGGGTGCGATAGCTTTCTGTTTATATTTGGCCGGTGAAAGCAACAGAAGACTGGCGTTACGCGGTGGTAGGCAGCAGAAAATATTTTACTTAAACTGTCGTGTAAATGTGGCGATGAGGAGAAGCCCTCGCGGGCTCCCTGTCAGCTGCAGGCTGCCTCAATGCAGTGATAAAGTCCTCCCTACAGCTTACATTAATTTTGCCATGTAAACTGAGGAGGATTTCTTCGCTAACAGTTCTGTCCGCCAGCACAAATGGTGCAGAGAATATTTTGGTTTACTCTTAGTCAATTCTGATAAGCGAGGAGGCCAGGCTGGCCGTGCAAGTGGCCACTGGAGTGGTTTATCAATCAGGTCGGTTACATCTTCCAGGTAAAAATATTCTTGTATGAATGTGTAGTAGCAACAGATAACAAAAAAATACTCAAGTTAATATTCCTTGATTTTGTTGGGTCTATCCTCCGATTTTCAGGATTTAGCTTTTTTAGAGTAAATTAATTTCTTGCCTTATCTACCACAAGGTCAAAATTTCTGGAGGGGAAAAAAAGAAAAGAAAATAAAGGCAGGGTACAGTGAACTGCAATAACATATCCTCTCTATTTCTGTTGGGAGCTTGTAATAATTGCTACCACATGATCACATGGTGTATTGTTGCAGCCTGATTACAATTAAACTTATCCCTCCACCTTTTTCATTAGGGGAAAAAAAAAAAATTCTTCCTGAGCTTCAGGCCCATTTTGTGCTGTTTTATTTCCCTTTGAAAAGCTGTCGGAGAGAAGCCGAAGTTGCTCTTTCCTTTACAAAGCAAGAGAAAGAGTATCCAAACCACCCTTTTCACCACAACTTCCCTGTAATAACGTGACATTTACATAGCGTTCGAGCAGGAGGGCTCAGGGGCAGGGGTGGACTTTGCTGATTTCTCCAAGAAGATGCAGGGTCTTTATTATTATTATTATTATTCCACGTTGAGTCCCGAGCCGTATCTTCACCTAGGGAAACAATGAGGCTCCCAGAGCTAAAGACGCCTGTGCGCAGTATCTACAGAAAGAAAGGAAAGAGGGGGAAGAAAAAAAAATCATACAGGAAACATTGGACATGTTTGCCTTCACTGGAAGACAGCTGTTTGAGTACATTCTCCAAGAGGGTTTTTTGGTTCCCTTTTCAGAAGTGGTTTTAGTGATTAAAACATTGACTTGATGGAGGTAGTTTATCTCTAGTGTCTGGGTCTGTCTAACAGCTCTTTTTCCTCACTTCTCCAGCCCTTTGCTCAGATGAGACTGTACATAACCGGGGCTCTAAATCGCGTCAGCCTTAATTTGTATCTAAAGAGATATGGGGACTCACCGCGACGACAGGAGGGGAGGCTGACTTTAGCTGAAAGTTACCTGAGCCACGAGTGGGGATCATCCTACTGAGAGGACATAAAAAATCCCAAAGCCAAACCACGCTGCATCTGGCAGCTCCCTGCAACTCTGCCAAAGGTGGTGTGGAGAGGAGCAGGAATGGCTGCGGAAGAATCCCCATGGCTGATATCCCCTGCCCCGCTGGCTCCTTCAGCAGGCCGTGAGCTGTGGGGCTGGTCCGCGGGGCTCCCTGCCCGCCGCCTGGCATGATACCGGGCTGCCTGCCCACCAGTTCGGGAAGGGACTTCCACCGGGATGGGCAGCCGCTTCGAGGCACACATGTGCTGGGAGACCCGGCCGGGTGCCGGCTCCGACCCAAGGGACCTCGCCACGGCTCCTTCTAACTCCCGGGCACAGACGGGGCTCGATTTTGGGTGTTTCTGGGTTTTCCCTCTGTACATTTAATCCGCCTCTTTGGGTTTTTTGGCGGCAGGCAGTGGGTGAGAAGGAAGGTGAGTTGTCGTGGGGGAGCTCGCACCCAGGCCGGCAACGGGCGCGCACACCTGAGACGGGCCCCATGTCTCCTAGCCCTGGCTGTAGGGTATGCGTGTGACCACACACATGCCTCTCGCCTCGCCACACATTGAGTTCATCCCCTTGCCGAGGGTCGTGCTGGAGCAAGGAGGGCTGCAGGGGAGAGTGGGGCGCCCCTCGGCCCCGGGATGGGGTTCCCATTGGCCCTCTCGCATCCCCAGGGTCATCCCACCTCTGGCTTGGTGAGAGCCTCCTTCTCGCACGGGTGGGACTCTGCGGGGACAACCCTGGGGACAGGCTTCACGAGGAGAGCCTCACCATCTGCACGGATCAGCGATCAGTTTCGGGCAGAAAGAAGCAGCTGGACTCGGCTGAGTCCTCAGCACTGCTTAAATGCCCTTCATCCATGTCGTGGGTGCTCTCAGTACCAGCCACCTCCCAGCAGAAAGTTACTCGATACTGTGATACGATCCCGTGTTCTCCAATTAGCTTTACATTTCACCAAGCACACACATTTCTGTTAAAAATTTATTTGGTAAAAAAATCCAGTAAAATCGGGGTCTAGAAAATGCATTCTAGCGCCTAGGGTCCATTTCTCAGGTACATGTAATACGTGCTGTCTTTAATAACAAGAGACATTTGCTACTCTTCATGTCAGATGGAACTAATGTCTTTCCATCCATACCGTGAACACATTCTCTAAATAGGAATTATACAGTATTTTCCTTTAAACATAACACCAACCAAATGCAGACTAGCTGATAACTTGCATCTCTGGGTAAGCATATTGTTCCCTTCATTTTTGCTGAATCATGAATTTTTCCAAAAAGCTTTTTGTATTTTATGTCTTCTTTAGATAAGCACTTACATATGTGGCCCTGTTGAAGGCTAAATCCCATTCTTACATACGCGACAGCTGACTGTACTTCTAAGATGTTATTTACTCTGGGCACAGCTTAAAGTGGTGCGTTTAAGGCTGGTAGTTCATCAGGAAAGGCGGGAGCAGAGTCGGTCCAGAATTAACCCGCACTCAGCACACTCCCGCAGCTCCCATCTGCCCATGTTTGGGCTTAGAGCTTCTCATCTGGGATACGGACTCCATCTGCCTGAGCACACCGAACTGGGGGTCCTTGAAGGTGATGGTCAGCTGGATCCCGGACAACACCTCGCATTGTTAGCCTGTGTCTCTCCGCTCACCTAGGAGCGGGTGTGGATGAGAGGGCGCAGGCTCTTCCATCCTGTCCACGGGTGAGAGGCAGGGGGAAAGAGAAAGAGCAGAGACGGCCTCAGCCCAGAAAAAGCAGCCCTGCTGCAGTGCTGGGAGACTTCTGAGAGAGAAACCCGGGGAGAGGGATCCAGGCTGGTGCCAAGGAGCTGAAGTGGAGCTCAGGGCACACGCCAAGGTTCCCACGCTCAGAAGACAATTCGCAACATCCCGGGAGCCAAAGTATATTCAGTTCAATAATGGCACGGAGAAAAGGGAGTGTTTTCACAGCAACCTCTCTGATATAAGAAATAATGAGCTGCGAAACAATAAAGGTTAGCCTCTAGTCGGGCATGCCCCTTGCTCTCCCGGAGCAGATACCTAAGGGAAGAAATTCCCCCGGCCACTTGCACGCAACCCGGGGCCGCCTTCCTGCAGATGTGGCTGCCCTGGTGCCAGCTAATGAGTATCCCTGCTCCGAGCCGCTTCCTCCCCATTGTGAGGAAGATACTCTCTGCTGTCAGTAATTACTAATTGTCATCCACTTTCATAAGACCGTATTTCTTTGCAATTTCTCTTGCTGAGTGCGGGGACTATGTCAAATCATCTGTCATCTCCCGGTGCAGCCCGCTGCCAGCCCGCCCCCCTAAAAAGAAAACAAAAGAAATAAAAGAAGAAAACCACAGCTGAATGTAACCTAAAGCAACATCTCGTAGGTGGTGTTGCAAGAGAAACGTAAAGGCTCGAGTTTCTTTGCTCAGCAGGAGCAAAGAAACGCAAAGATCCGCTGGACACCGGTTTCTCCCTGTTCTCAGGTCAACACATTCTCAGTCCTGGGGCTCTATCTGGAGAAATCCAGAACGGAGTGGGGACACGGATCCAGGCTGAAACCTGTGTGCAAAGCCAGTAGAAACTGGTCGGGCCCAGGCTATGGGGACACGGCAGTGGTCCCGGAGGGGATGGGGAGAACCTAGGAGGAGGTGTGTCACGTCCCGGGGCCCCGGTACCGGAGCCCACCTACTGTAGGGGGAACAGCCCGCTCCCGGTCCCATAACCCGCCAGGAAGTTTTACCTACAACGAATAATTTCGCTATGAGGTGGTGAAGGCACGAACAGACACGTCATCACCATTCTGGGTGATGTAAATATTTGGCAAATAAAGGAGAGGGAGCTTGTTTGACCTATTAATTTTCTTGGAGGCTGGAGGGAGGTGGGTTCCGGGTCTGTGGCTACCCTTGGGGTCACTAAAAGAGAGGTCAGAAGTTTGTACTGAGGTTCCTAGGAAGCCTGGACACGCCTAGACAATCAAGTAACCGTCATTTCATAATGCGCTTTCGGTCAAGTTCTCATCTTTGGTAGGATGGAAAGACCATTGCAAAAGGAAAAACAAAAATCCACTGTAGCCCGGAAGATGACATTAGGTATGTGGCTATCCCAGTGAGAGAATTAAGATTAAGCTTCATTTATTGGGGGTTAGTGTGTGTGATGGATTGTACTTCTTTTTTAACAATAACCACAGGATTGAAACCTTAAAAACTGTGAGCAAGAATATCCCAACTGCCATAAAAACTGCCTGTATATAAAAAGAGAATCCCGTATAACTCCACAGCGGAAATCGGTTAGCAAGTATCCTCTGCCCGTTTGCAAACATCAAATGTTCCTGCCATATGTCTGTTCTTATTTGTATACCAGCTAAGAAACCTGAAACGTATATATGAGATATTAAAACGAAACATGAAAGATTTTCTCAGAAATCTGTGAGAAGGGAATGTAGGTCTGAGGCGGGGGTTAAAGGAAGTAAAAAAACCCAAGTGATGCTATTGCCAAAAACTTTAATATTGAACAACACAGCTGAAGCTTTTATCACGGTACGAAATTTACAGCCTAATAGTTCAAACCTGCATGCTCATAGCAAAATGTCTCTTCCCCTTTCTGGGTACCCAAAGGGATCATTTTGCTCTCCGAGGTGAGGAGCATACCTGCAAGCCAGGAAAGTCTTTGGGAATGGCAAGTGACCAGCAACGTGAGAGAAAAGGGAGAGGAAGAGAAGAGAAAAGATAATGTTTTTTTAGGATCTGTAGAGATTTCTGATACTTAGAAATCGAAATGTAGCCTCGGTAGAAGTCACTGAAGTAACAAACCGACAAGGAAACCCTTGCTTAGTAAAAAGGAACCCGGAAAAAATGTGTGGGCCGTAAGAACTGTAGTTTGAGTCGTCAGAAAGTGGAGGATTCCTCCGTGCCTCCCCCTCCGCATCCTTTGGGCAGGTGGTGGGGCTTCCCACATCTTAACTGCTACAGTATTAGGTACCAGCTAAGAAGCTGGAAGTGATCTGAACTCCTTGGGAAAAGAAGAAAGGTGGGACGGGAGGAGACCACCCGATTTAGAAAATATCCCCTGACTCTCCACAAAATTGGAGAGATGCTGGCACTGGGTCCCACTGCAGCCTGGAAACGCCTTTTGTGCCCAAGGAGAAGCCACCTGCTACACGGGGGCAGACTGGCACCCCCCCGGCACGGGAGAGTAGGCCTCTAAGATGCCGCCACATGATTCAAATCTCAAGGTCAACGCCTCCCCCTTCCTCTTTTCCTCTTTGCCCGCTCCTCCGTCCTCTCCCCAAAACCCACTGGATAAATGAAGACACGAATTTCCGCTGTGGCGCAAGGGAAACCTGGAGCCGAGCTCTCCCGCATGTTTTTTAGCCAGGCCGTCTTCCCCCCCTTCCCCTCCGTCTTTCCTGCCTACCCCTGACGAGGTCTGGAACCCAGAAAGGAGCAGGAAGGGTTTCGGCTAAGCTCGGGTGCCCGCCGTCCCGCCGGGAGCGGCGGGTGGCAGCGCCCCGCGTGTCCCGGCTTGCTCGGGTGGCTCTGCCGGCGCCGGGGTAGGCTCCTGTCCCCTGCTAGCGATAACCGTCAGGTATTTGCAAGGGTAAACAGAGCCCCGAAGGCTGCGGGGGGAAGGTGGATATCGTTGCCTCAGTTTCAAGCACCGCCCGTGGCAAAGAAAGCGAGGCACCGGGAGCAGCACGGCGGGCTGCAGGGGTCGTGGGGCTGATGCCGGCCGGGGGCCGGTCCCGCCGGGGCAGGACTCGGGCGGGGCACCGGGAGCCTCCAATGGGGGAGAACGGAGGCCGCGCTGCGGGATGCCGCCATCCCCAGTCTCGGCTCCTTGCTCAGTGACGGCGGCTCGGCAGGGCGGCGGCGACGGCGGCGGCAGGGCTCAGCGGCTGCCGGAAGAAAGGAGAGAAACGAAGAAGAGGGAAGCGGTGCGTCCGAGGAGCCGGGGTAAGCGCCTTCCCGCGGGGCGGAGGAGGTCAGGGTGCAATTGCGAGGGTTTCCCACTAGATGTCTGCACAGCTAATGATAATTGAAGGCTCTGTCCTTTCCCTGGTGTAGCCCCCAGAGCCCTACCCTCCAGCATCTTGACGTCTGTCACCCCCTTTAGAAATTAAATCCCTTTCCCTCTATCATCCTTCCCCTGCTTTTCTTCCCCCCTTTGTTTAATTTTTCTTTAAAGTGCATTCTGGATCTTAGGCTAGAATAAAATACTGATTTCTCCACAGACAAAGCTCTCTGGTGTACGACTCACGCTCTTGGAATCCTTTTATGACCTTTGATGTGTTTAAATAACACGGTAAAACTGTGCACACACCTCGGATTAAACTTTAATCATCCCAAGTCAAGGACATCCAGGTGGTAAATGACTTTACTTTGACATTTCTACTTTAGAACAATATATGATCCCAGTCGCAGGTCAGAGAGACGTTCTCAGTCTTTTCACCCTTAGAAGCTCAAATATGATTTTACCTACAGAGTTTAGAAACTCACCCATGCTGTTACCTTCTAAAAAATAAAATAAAATTAAAAGAAAAAGAGAAAAAAAAGAAAGAAAAATATATAACCAATCCCCAAAATCAATGCTGCCGGGATTCTGATTCTATCAGGTACCTACATACAGACTCCCCATAGGACATTGAAAACGTTCCTCTCTGTTAAACACTGCTCTGCCTCTCGTGGGCTATGTGTGTGTATAATGATCCATACGGGAATCTAGACAAGCTTTCTTATACATGTATGCATACGTTCCCTTCGTGTGAAAAGTTGTGCCGTAGTTGACTGATTAAAGAAAAAAAAAAGACTGCAGACTCTCTGTGGTCCCGGTGAGGTGCGAGCACCCCCTAAGAGCCCAGAGTGAGCTTGGGTCCTCACGAACAAAACACCCTAACAAATAATGTAAGTACGTTTAAGAGAAATCTGGAACTCTTTATTTGCTCCGCTGCTAGCACCTGGTTTTAAATCGGACAACTTTGGGTTAAGACGTACGAAAGAAAGGGATTTATGGGCCTTTTTATTGTCAATCAAAGTTAAGTTAGTGACAACTAAATTTTGCGTTGATTTTTACCAACGGATACCTTCTCAGCCTCGGCATATGCTTGTCTTGGAAGCTGTGGAGTGCAGGGAGCTAAAGCCAAGACTTTTGCATGGAGTTTTAGGTCCTGGACTCACCTATAGGAAAGGCCTAAGCATGGGGAATCCCATCCTTCTTTTTTATTCTTTTTTATCTCAGCTTTGACTGTGAGTTACACCCGTTCCGGAAAAAAAAAAAAAAAAAAAAAAGAAAAGGAAAAAGAAGAGGTTAAATATGCGATAAATTTCGAGGGAAACTGGTGGGAGGGAGGCGGGCTCGGGCAGTTGGCTTTGAGGGTGCAGTTAGAAGCAGGCCCATGTAGGTAGCGCAGTCTTACGGGGAAAGAGGTGAGATTTTGGCTCCACTCGGGAGTGGGGGCAAGTTCAATTCCTCGGGAACTTGCGACCTTCGCAGCATAAAAAGCAAGAGAGTGAACGGTCAGCCGGCCCCGGACACACGGCAGGAGAACCGAGAAGAACATCGACACCCACGTGGGGTCTGCCCGACCCCATGAAGTGTGGAAGGTGCTCCCGGCTCCCCGCTGGAAGCACGGGGGACAGGGGGGAAATGCTGCTGGCACAGAGACCTGGGGTCGTGCACGGACCTTGGCACACGCCTGAGACTTTACTCCCCTCATTTCCAGAAGTTTGGAGGTGTTGAGTGAGAAAAAAACGTCTTCGCCAAATTTCTCGGGATTTGGTGAATTGTAGGAGAGAAAAGGTCTGCTCCCGCTCCCTTCCGATACGTCTGGGCTGGGACAGGCGGCGTTATTGCCTTACGGACTGTTTCTCTTGAGTGGAGATAAATCTGGGCGAAGGAGACCCGGTCGCCATAATCGCGTCTCCCTGCAGGACAAAAAGCTGTTCTTTTTTTTGTTTCTCTAAAATTCACGGGTCTAATTATTTAACTGTTCGCTCTCTCCTCCTCTTCTAACTATGAACTCAAGATGTTTAATGTTGGAAAAATACATCAGTTGTTTTATACCGGGACAGAGCCTTTACTTGTGAAACTCGCTTCTAAAAAAAAAAAAAAAAAACACAACCAAATCTGGAAATAATTAACTCGTACAGTTGAGAACATTATGTTTCTTATACTGTAAACGTGTCCTTACACCTTTACAAGACGTTACAGAGGACTTACTCAACTAATTGAAACTGTTATATAGCAGAGTTATGTATTCGACATACTCGTTACATTTCATCTTTATGGACTTAGAGTTTTATTCCTTTCACAGTCTTGTGATTTTTTTTTTTTCCCCCCAGCAGCCGGTCTTTTAATCTGCAAGAAGAAGAGACACTCGAAAAGCTGCAGGAACAGAAGCAATTTAGCGTTATTTTCTCTATAGCGGGGTGAGACGGATCACACCAGCATGGACATAGTATTGGAAAAGTAGGTAGCTCGAAAATACGAGAGCCAAAATTTTATCCCCTATTCCAACACCCCTGGGAACAATGTAGATGAGTCTACTAGATACTTTCTACTAGGTGGATTGGGTGGTGGGACCTCCTGCTTTTCCCTTCCCCCTGAAAAAAGGAAGAAGTAGTAGTAGTAGAGGTGGCAATAATAAAATAACCAATAATAATAATAATTAAAAAAAGAAAGAAGGAGCTTCTTCAGATGCATCCTTGAGCTGGGAAAGAGGGGAGAACAAAGCCGAGCGGGCAGTGAGATGCACCCATCCCACTGAGCGCCAGCATTGGGTGGCGATGACAGCCCCATCGCTGGCTGACCACAGGGATAACCTTCGCGTGGGTCCTGGGAGCCGGCAGGACACCGCTGAGCATCTGGGCGTGTGTGTAAGTGTGTGTGTATGAGTGAGCGTGCACCCACAAGGAGCAGCGGGATCGCAGCTCCTCGGGGTCCCAAGCGCGATCCTTTCTCCTTCCATGTCTCCTGCCCATCCTCTCGCCTCTCTGCAATGTCCCTTTCCTGGCCAAGGCGACTTTCTCCCGCAGACAGTTTGTCCTTCATGCTGGTCGCCAGCGAGCCAACAAGGAAAGGTTTTCACTGCTCCCACCAGTGTCACGCCTTCGGGAGCTGATGGAGATTCTTGTTCCGCCCAAAATAACCAGCGTTTACATAGGCTGACACAAATGCCCGATTCACGGGCCGGAACAGAGACCAGGATGTGGCTGTGCTCTGGGCTCGGATTTATGCTAAAGACACAGTCCTGCAATTATCATATTACGTTATTTTCAGCTCAGAGGGCAGCAGCTATTTCAGATTAATAAATTCGTGTCGTGTTCCCCCCCACCCCCAAAATTTCGTAGCTGATGTTTAAAGGCAGAACCTGACACATCAAGAAGAAAGGCAGATTGAAGACGTGAAATCTAGTGCAGGAAGGATCACTTACAGGAGGGAGGGACATGCATATTTCTTTTGCGCGCGTGTAGGAGCCAATACGCCCACACATTTACAGCTGAGCTTGTAGATGACGGGGAGCGCAGAGTTTGAGAAGATGTTTTATGAAGAAGTGTTTCCAGGGCAGTGCTGCAGTTTCAAATCTACAAGCGAGGCTTCCCGCACAGAAATCAGTCTGCAGCCCTGTCCGTTCCCTCGCCTGTCAGAGCAAGGAACCGCCCCGGAGAGAAAGAGATAAACCTCCGGCTATAGGCTCATCCTACTCTGTAACGCCGAGTATTACTTGGCTGCAGCGGCGGGCGGGACGCGGAGCCGCGCAGGTGCCGCTGCAGAGGGCCCGGCCCCGCTCTCCGCAGCTCCCCATGAAGGACCCTGTTTCGGGCGGCGGGTGATGCGGAGAGTGCGGCAGCCGAACCATGCGCTCTGCAAGCATTGGCGCTGTCTCCTCTCAACAAGGGGATGTGAGATCAATGCCGACTGATGGCTCCCCACAGCCCTGCTCCCTCTCCCCGTTTCTCCTCCCCTCCCTCCCGCCCGCTCTTCCCGAGGTCTTTCGCTGGTTTCAATAAAAAGCGAGGATTTAAGCTTTCTCCCCTTCAAATCAAAGAGGTGTTACGATTGGCAGGAACAAGGGCAGCTGGAGTATTTTCAAAGATATTTCCGAACAATATGCTCCCGACATGTCCGAAGTTTCTCGGGAAGCGAGCATTGTCTAGTAAAACAATGACGGTAAATAAATCAGTCATCGGGGTCCCCGTCGGGATCCTGGCGGGGTTTAGCCCGGGTGGGTGACTCTCCTTCCCCGGCTCTCTACTCATTAGAAAGTTAATAGGAGACGCCGGGGATTTACCCCGGGGTGACGGAGGAGGGGGAACAAGTTTGCCAAGGCCCAGGCAGCGGGAAGAGCTTTGCCAACAGCTAGCTGCCTGGCAGGCGGGCTGTGAGAGGCTGGGAAGCCCGTGGGCACCGGGAACGGGATGCAGCGTGGGGCTCTGCCCGGCCCATCGCTGCCGTGTAGAGGCTGCGCGGGCTGTGTGCTCACGGCTGTTTTGCTGTGGCCGACGCTGCTTTTGCTCACCATCCCCCTCTCTCTTTTTTTTTTTTTTTCCCTTTATTTTTTTTTTTTTTTCTCAAAAGGTTAACCGGGTATACAATAAGATTTATAGGCCTCTGTGAAAAAGTGAAAATTAAAACAAGTCTTTCAGGTATAAAATACACTCCCGAAAAAAGTTTCGAGATTTATTTGCTCAATTTTTAGTTGATAAACTCCATATTACTCCGAAGGGAGAAACTTCTCTCGCTTACTGTGTGCATGAGGTAGGATTTACATTGGCACAGAGGAATCACATTAGGAAAGAGACGGTAAAGTCCTTCTGGAGGTGATCTTTTTCAGTCCCGCAGCTTACTGTCCCCCTAGAACAGAGCGAATTTTCTGCTGCCCTGGTTAAAGTGAAGCAGAAAGTTTTATGGCGTCCACCGCGGTTTCAGTTGAAAAGTTTTGCATGAAAGACGGAGAGATTAATGCCCCAGAGCTAAATTTTCTGCTGGAGAGCTTGGAGTCCTGCGCAGTCCCGAAGGTTTACTAGTCAGTATGCTTTTTACTGCAGAGCTCGTGTGCTCTGTCGAAAGTCATTCCTGAAGGGGTATATTTTGCACTGGGTTTAACTTTTTAAATGGTCACCCATTTTAAATCTTGAGAGGCTGAAAATCAAGCTATATCCGTTCAGTGAAAATAACCCGCCCCAGCTCTCTACTGTTAATTAACAGAAATTATTCCACTTTCATCTCACCCTTCAGAAATATTTTTACTTAGAAAGGGCTGGCTGCTAATTGGGGTGTGCAGTTGCCTTTAATCTCTTACACAGCACTTGGAACCTACCCAGAATGAATCAAAATGAGCCTGATAAACAAGAAGTAAACATGGCTTCCCAGTAAAACTCGTTTTATGATCACAGCTTGTATGCCACCTCAAAATATTAAGTTTAGGCATTGAAGGCATAAAGAATAAAACCCCTTTCCAAAGTCACTAATGCTCACATTTGGTACTGTTTTAATCTTCTCTATTAGAAGTACAAGTAAGGAATATGTTTTGTTCTAATAAACTATGGATGGAGTACAAATTTGCATGTTTACATGTACTTTCAAACCCAGAAGCATACCCAGAACCTATGCATAAATATGTGTTGTTTTTTTTTCAAAAGCAAATTATCAGATCATCGTCTGAGCAGGAGTGCTTTCTCTTCTTCTGTGGTTTTACTAGTAAGTAGAAAGAGCAGAGCGTATATGTGCTCTTGTGTATGTTCGTGTGCACAAGTGTGTGAACAGGAAGGAGCTCTGCCGCACAGTGGTGCAGGCTTTCAGGCTTATGCATAGTGAGATGGGTTGGTTTGTAGGAGTCATAGCACAGAAAATCTTTGGTTGAGTAAGCTGTAGATCACAGTTTCATGACAGCTCAGCCAGTTACCAGAAAAAGAGTCCCTGGACATGGAAATCCCTCTGATGAAGCCTGTGTCATAGGGCTTGCTGTGCAGAAGTAAGCACTGCACTGAACATCCTGAAGCCTCAAAATCACTGGACCCTCTTCCCACCAGAGAAAATTAATTCAGTTCATCTAGTGGGAAATGCCATTTGCTTGTTTGCTTGTTTGTTTGCTTGCTTGTTAGTTCTATTTATGCCCATTCCTATGGAGCTCATCCCCCAAACATCTGCATCCCGACTGGAGCCAGATCTGTTTTCCTGGATGAAGCTCCATCCTTATTCAGTAGCAGCACGTTGGAAATGTCTGCTAAGGAAGGAATCAACCCGGCTGCAGCTTTCGGTGCTCCTGTTAGAGACCGGAGTCTGCTCCCCTCCTAGGATACTATCACACAGGAGTACAAAACAATTAAATGAGCCTAAGAGTCATTCGAAATAACAATGGCTAGGTGAAAAGTCCTGTGTTTGTCAAAGGATCTCAGAAAACAGGTGAAGAATTAAGACAGGACTTAATGCTGTGCATATTGCATGTAAATGAAATATTTAAGCTGCCATTTCATCTCTCCTGTGTGCTTGAACACCCCCAACAGTTCTTTGAACAAATATTTAGTTTCCAAGCTATAAATTCATCTTATGCAAAGAGAAAGCTTTTAGGATCTCCAGTTTAAACTCGTTCCTACCACTTGTGGTGCTGAGAATTATCAAACCGGTCAGCTTACCTTTCCCACGACTGGTAATTAAAAGTAGAGCCAGGGGTGTGAGGGGCAGGATAAAAGTAAGAATAATAGCATTCAAAAAATTGTGAGCTCACAAATTGTGATTGGCATCCTTCCTAGTTAATTTCTTTCTTCACTTAACTCCTGATTTCCTTTTTCCAATACCCCTGCAGCAGCTCTGTACCCTGCAGAATATTAAGAGCCCTTAATAATATAATTGTCAGAAAGGAAAATAGTGAAACTATTAAGGAGAGGAACTGCTACAGTATACACCAAACTGACAGAAGAGTTATCTAAAATGAGAGCACCTTTGCCATATTCTCTCCTGAGATCTGAGAAAAGTACACAGTATTTCAGTACACTGGGTTCGGATGAGATGAGATGGGATAGGAAAAGGAGAGAGGGAAGCAGGATTCTTCTGAAAGTCTTATATGGAGGTAAGTATGCTCCACTTCCAGGAAGGAGAAAGCTGGCCATGGTGACAGTGAGTTAGTGGCTTTTGACGGGCAGGTGAGGGGCCCCTTTCCCAGTCTTTAGGTGGGGGGGTAGGGGGTGGTGGTGGAGGGGTAGTGGGAACCTTTCCCAGCAACCCTACGCTACTTAGACAGCATTTATGGATGGATAAAGTCAAACATTGGACAGGACTCCCCAAAGGAAAAGAACCTTTCAGTGTAGCCATCAACCTGTCATCACTGCAATAAAGGTGTAACACACAGGAGTGCTGGTAAGAGCCCAGGGTTTATTTCTTGGCGCTGTCACATGACATGGGGCCAGGGTTACCAAAGGTTACACCCTCACATGGAAAGGATCAGTAACCATCAGCCCCAGCAGCTGCTTCTCCCTCCTCCTGTCTCAATTTTTCATTCAGCTCATGCGTGTGTCTTGTTAAAAATGCAAACCCAGCATCCCTTTCCAGCTACAGCCATGTAGATCACAAATTTGCCCACAGCCCTGTAACACCAGTCAGCTCACAGCCAAAGGCTTGAAAACCTTTCTGCACTCATCTCATGTCCCTGAAAGAGTTCCTTTTCTCAGCTGGTGGAGACCTATCAGTGGGTTGTATCCCAATGCTGTAATGCTTTTCCAAATGAGTTATTCAGTCTCTTCCAAGCCAGTCTCTCTGCAATGATCTGCTTACCCACTCTGCTTACCCGCTCACATGAAATGGAAAGGCTTTTTGGCTAGGTATTGTGTTGCAGCATCAGACCTTTCACAACTGTGGTACTGTGAAACCAGCATCAGGAGTTCTATGGGAAAGCTAGACAAAGACTTGGGTTGTATCATTCCTTGTCATGAAATTTCTTGTTACATGAGATATGCAAGCCCTGTTACAGCCTCTCAGCTAGTGCATAGGGGCACCATAGGAGCAGTGACAGGGAAGGCCTAGAATCAGGGATATAGGATGGAAGTAACCAGAGACTGAAGAATAAATAAGAAAGGCTGTTTTCCAGACAGACACTTGTCAGAAAACACTGTCCTACCCAGGATGTGGGTGTAGATAAATGGCTTTCTATGAAGCCTAGCAATAAAAACTACCACAGAATACAACAGAGAGCAAAGCATTGGTTATAGATGTTGGAGGTTTACATTATTTTTATAGAGGGTTTGGGTTATATTTTAGATTTACTTAGTGTTACAGAGCCAAGTAGCGGTGTTGCAGACAGAAAATATTTGCTACATCTAAAGAGCCAGAACTATGGCTGAGCCTTTTGACTCAACTTCCCACTCCACTGTAAAAAATACCAGAGTAAGACTGGCCAGGAATATCTGCACTGCCTCTGCTCCAGAATGGGCCTGATGCTCTGTGTGGATCAGGCAGATCCATGTGGGTTTGTGCTGACAGCAGGAGGTCTCCAGGCACTGCTCCAGTGATGAGAAATTATTAGGGCTAATGAACATAATATAATTTCATTGTTATTATCACCATTGTTCCTTAGAACTGTAAGCAGGACTCAATCTGTGGAGTGTGGAGAAAGCAGATAACACTGAGATGTCCCCTGCTTTGAAGAGATTTTCCATCTATATGTAGGAAAAGAGATGGTGGTTGAACACTGGAGAGGATTGGTAAACAGAAGACATCAGCAGCTTCCCTGACCGGCATCTGCTTGAGGAGCCAAGTGGCTTGGAAAAGAGCTGATGGCAAACAGCTTTCTTTTAATGAGAAAATCTTAAACAAAGCCGTCTGACCTGCAATGTTTTGAAAGTTTCATTTTGATTTCCTCAGAGGGAGAAAGGAGAAGTTTATTCATGAGCAAAATACAGAAAAAGATGAAGTAGTACAAAATAGAAGCACAAAAGAAAACCATGAAGCTTGACACTAGAAAAGCAGAGCTTTTTTCTTCCAGTCAAAATCTGCCCTAATGGAAACTGCGTTGTTTCCACTTCAGATGTCACACAGCAGCTATATAATGCCTGGGATGCCCCTAAGCAGATTAATTGGATTACAAAATAGATTTGTCCCTCTTCCAAAGAGAGACTCTGAAGGAGTACTGTAAAGTGATCCTGATGAAGAGGGTAAAGGGGTGGCTTGCTCTTATTACCCTCAAGTATCAGTATGAATAACAAGGATAATGTTCCTCTTTAGAATACTATGGGTAATAATATTCAAAGTTTTTATTACCATAGAAAAACTGTTAACTGATCACTACTGCAGTCCTCACCATGAAGTAACTAATATTACCCTATTTTACAGGCTGGGAAGTGGAGTCGGAAAGATTAGGACTTGCCCAACACCACAGAGACAGCGACCAGGCAGGAAGAAAACTCCAGATTTCCTGGCTCCCATTCTCCTCCTAAATTCATCATCCACACTCCAGTGACATCTAAGGAGTGGGGCGTTTTTTCTGAGATAAAAAAATCTTTCTCCAAATGATTAAAATATGTCAAGAAGTTCTGCCCAAAGACTGTGTCATAGAATCAGGCTCTGCTGGAGTGTGTGTGTTTTGGAGCAGGTTTGCAATACACTACACAACAGGTCACAAGGTGTGAGTGCCATGTAAATATAGCCACAGCCTCTGCTCTCTGGACTAACTAGAACAGGCTACATGGGAGAGCTGCAATGTGAGCCAGTGTGAGTCAGCAGCAGTGGGAAAAGAAGGTTGCAAGATCATATGTACCGTCAGAGTGACTTTGCTGTGAAGGATTCATACCTTGACTATGGCAAAACTCCCCGTCGCTTCAGCTAAGGGTTTGGCCATCCAATTGCATAGGCTAAGTGACAAGCAATGGC
The DNA here is from genome assembly GCF_034315485.1 of Pezoporus occidentalis. NCBI lineage: Eukaryota > Metazoa > Chordata > Aves > Psittaciformes > Psittacidae > Pezoporus > Pezoporus occidentalis. The sequence goes on along the minus strand of NW_026914350.1, from coordinate 230,370 downwards.
TGGTTAAGCTGTTCAATAGGTGACATACCCGTTCTCAAGCCATTATGAACCCAGCATATTGATTCCTGTCTTGCTGATTAAAAAACTGTTTATACAGAAATTAGATACTTAAGTGGAAGAAAGTACATAAGCAGGAGCATCCACATAATGCAGCACTTCACTGAGGGCTGTGATTGATGATTTGTCTTGGATTTAGCTGATGTAGATAAAGAGGTTACTGCTATTTTCATTCCAGCTGTAAAAAAAGGAGGGTGCCTGTTCCTCATGGCGTCTGGTGTGCTAATTTAAACTAAAATCATGTTATATTAATTAATAACAGTAGCTGTGAATGAAGCAGCTGAAGGTAGAGATCTTTTCTGCCTTGTCAGCAAAGCTGTCAAAGCTCAGGAATCAGAGAGGCTAATTAATGTGTTCCAGCAGCGGTTTCTATAAACCTATTTTCCATTTCATTGCAATGGACCAAGAGGTGCCATGTCCATCAGTTCTGCTGTCATAGCTGTGAGGTGATAACTTACAACTAAGCACATCATCATTGCTTAAGTTGCCTGTCAGGCATGATGGGGGTGACCTGGTCTTTCCCGCTCAGGTGAGGCCTTCTTGATTTCAAAAGTTTTTCAACACTTTATATCCAACCTCTATGCAGAAGTGGTCAGAGTTGTGGTTTGAGCTGAGAATCTACATGGAGACTTATGGGAGCCCTTTATCTCAGCGGAGTTTCATTTAATTACATTTCAATGAGATGAACCTAGTGCAAATCAACTGAAGACACTCATGCTGAACTAAGAAGTTATTCAAAGGATAAACCGGTGGTAATGAGCGTCTACTCTTGAAAGTTCATGCAAATTAAGATAGGATCTGAGTTTAAAATACAATGGCCCTCCCTGGGTACTTCCTAACATGAACGTTCTTGTTCTGAACAAGTTCCTGTGTTCTTCCTTATCTCCATCGGGAACTCAGGTTTGCCTAACCAGGAAATTCACCTTGGGCTGAGATGGGGTGTGGATCTAAGGTGGAGCAGAAAGAACTGTGTGGACGCTTCAAAGCATTTCTAAGTCTGAACAAGTATTTACCCTCGAGCCATAGACTTCATCAAGAGCACCCTTGTATGTTAAATTGTATCACCCAATTTCTACAGATTGCAAAGTACAAATTACTCTGTGCACTTTCCTGGTTCATAGGTCAGATCCACCTTCTTGCTTGTGTGGCAGGTAGGCACCTGAAAGTCAGTTTTCTGGTGTCATTTTATATGCAAAACCCCTGAAAGGTGTTGGTTAGCCCAGTACAAATGCTCAACACTATGTTGTGAGGTGTACTAACCATGAAAATTGTTTTGATTAACTTCTGCTGTACAAAGGGTGTGCAAAGCCTTCCAGGCAGGATGAAGAGATAGAATGAAGAATTGGTGCTTTAATTAGTGCACCCAAAGTGCCACTAAAGGCAGGTGCTTGCATATCTGAAACTCCAATTCCTTGATATTGATAGATTACTGCACTTTAGGAAGGATCTCTTAGTAATGTGAAGGCTTGATGCCATGGAAAATACAGTCTGCAGGCATCTGCTATTCATGTAGTGTTGGTGCCTTTCACCTCCCTGCAGGGCTTGGATACACCATATTTTCGTTTGGTGCATCCTTAACTCATACATGTGCTCCTATCTCAGAAATGAGGAACTGGCTTGTGTTCTAGACTGCTTTCACCAGGGCACACACACATCTCCTTTTATGTGCTAGAGACCTGAGGAAGACCCACTGATTAAATTTTTTTTTTTTTATTTTTATTTACTCCACAGAGCACTGCTGCAGGGATATTTCTTGAGGGGGAGGCAGAGACAAGCACTCTCTAAATGTGCTATCAATGGGAAAACACTTGGCAAACACACAGCTAAGGAAGAGTAAAGAGAATGGTGTAACATCCTTGTAGAGAGATGAATTGAGAATTCCCCCCTCAAGAGCTATCATGCTTAGAACACCTCTTTCCTTATTTCCTGCTATAATCACTATTTGCATTTGTTTCCTTTCAGCTAGTGATAGCTGGGTTGGGCCCTAACCTTTGGATAACTCAGACCCTTTGGCCCTCCTAGCAGCTGCTCTTCAACTGTCCGATTTTCATGCCGATATACCCATTTGATTTCATCCTAATCCACACAAAGTTCAGATTTCTTACACTGGGAGAGCTGTGACCTAGCAGGCACCAGAGTGGCTATTATATGGGATTAATGTATCTGACATGTAAAGATTCTTTCAAGACTGTTCAGAGGTTTTGAGGGGTTTTGGGGTCTTTTCTCCCCCTTTTTCCCTTTTACAGCATTCACTTTCACAGATCTTAACCCTTCTTTAGGCATGGCTTTTGAGTCCATGCATGCGTGTGTGTGCCTAACCACCTAATGTGGGTGCAAACAGTTAAGGGGTTGGTTTACAAACCCACATTTCCAAAGCTCTCAATCTTGCATGGGTTTGGCATGGAAAACCTCAGAGAGCAGCCAGAAATCAAGTCCTCTCCACTCCCACCCTTTTTATTTCTGTGAATGAGTCTGTAAGAGACCTATAAATATAAAACTGTGCAGGAGCAGAGGAAATCATAAGAGTCAGCCTGGTGATATTACCACAGGGAGCTGTGAAATCACTGAGGATTTATACAAGCACACACATGATGTTGTCATTAAAAATAAGAAAGAAATGGGAGGATGACTGTTTTTCTCTGTGCTGCGTGTGGCAGCCACCTCGGACACATGGTTTTGGTACCTCTTCTTTGCGCTCTCCAACCCAAGGGCAGGAATTTTTCCAGCCCCACCTGTAGTCTGGAGATCAGCCTTTCCTTGGGTAGTAGGAGGCAGACCAGTTCTGGCTTGATGTCTTTGGCATTTGAGGAAAGGCTTAGGGAAGAAGTAGGTAATTCCTGCTGCTACATCCAAAGCCAGAGTGTCACGGAGGCCAGGCTCTGAGCAAACTAGCACTGGGGACAATTGCATGGCCTGGGCCCTGACCCATTGCCCTTGGTGCTCTTGGACCAAGAGCGTGCTGCCCACCAGCCAAGAAGGCCATGTGACTATTGAAGAAGGGCGGTGGAGGGTGTTGAACTTCAGCTGCCTGCCCAAAGGTACTCCCATAGCTTCGAGAGAATGGGATCGTCATAAGTGTATTTATATTTACAGCATCAGTGTCTATCTTTTCTATACCAGGAGTACATGGAAAATACATCCCTAGGCAGTCAACCACATCCTCCCCTGGCTGCCAGGGTGAGGGACTGGTGCAAGCAATAGCTCCAGAAACAGCCTGGTGGGAAGGAGACAACGGTTGAGGAGGGAGATTTCTCTCTACTGAAACAAGGGGGCACAAAATCACAAAATAGAATATAGAAACCTTTATAATTAATTTTAAGTAATGTTAAGTTTGATGGCATTGTAACAGTAGCAATGGAAAATTACTGAGGTGCATGATACATAGAGAAAAAAAATAGAGTGCAGCTAGAGAACATACTGAGAATTCTCACAAGATAAATCGTTATAGTTGTGACATAGTTTAAGAAAAACAGTCTAGAAGAACAGGACACAGGGATAAGGAGTATCTGGAAACCGCAGGTGTCCAGAATGGGCTACAGTTAAACCAACTGGTAAGTAGGAGGATAGGAGGATTATTATGTCTCTGGTGCTAAAGAACCAACCTCTTATGAGCATCTACTGCGCATGCTTCAAAGACTGCCAGAAGTGATGAAGATTGTTGGAAGAAGTAAACGACCCTCAGAGACCACCACCACAATTCTGCACGCATGCGGGGAACTTTCTGGAAATTATGTAATCCATACGTAGCCTCATGAATATGTATGTATGCCCAGTGGCTATAAAAGGATGGCTTGTGTGGCAATGGGAAGACACCCGTTAGGAGGAGCTATCCCCTGTGTCTCCCGGCGCCGCAATAAAGAATACCTGCTTGTCAGCTTGAAAACTTTGTGGGCAAGTTTGTTCCTGGAGTTTTCTCCGAATCACTACCCTTACCTGTTTCAAGACTGTGACGGAGCTAGTCTGCTTCCCTTTCTTGCCAGAGGGCCCCATGTAGGTGATAATCCCCCGATTTCAAAGGGAGCGTCTGGCCCCGCAGCTCTGTGCCTGGGAGGGGGCCGGGAGCTGCTGGGGGTTCTGGGGCTATCCCGCTCCCTCCTGGCCGGGGTCAGCGGGGCCGGAGGTGCCGCCTTCAGCCCCGACCTCGCCCGCCAGGGCCGTTTTTCCCAGGGTGCTCCGTGATAGTTCCCGGTGGAAAAAAAATCACTGCAGGGACTTAACTGCACCCTCTTGCCTACAGCCCCACCAGTTTCGGAGGCGGGGGCAGGATCTGAACCATCTCCTTGTCTCTGCTGCGGGAACGTGTGGAATAATAACCCCCACGCAATTCAAAATACCCCGTCTCCCGCAAGGTCGGGCGGCTTCCCGCCCGCTGCCCGGGGAGGGGTCCCTGCTGGCAGCAGGCTCAGCTCACCCCGCCCGGAGCCCCTTCCTGCTCGGTCAGAATGGATTTGCAGTTTCATCTCTCTAACGCAAAACTCACGAGTGTTCATCCTCCCGTGAGGGTGTAAAAAGCCAGCTCCGACCTCTCAGGCTGTTCCTTATATGTAGCTCCCAGGCGTGCTCCTGCCCCTCAACGGGGGTAGTTTCGGAGCACACGCTCTCAGCTATACCCCATTTCCTGTGTCTCTCTGCACCCAGCCTGAATGCCAGGGAACGTTTCCCTCTTCGCAGTGTTTTATTTCGCTTCTTCTCTCCCAGTTATAGGACTGATAAAATTAATATTATTCATTTGTTTCCTTTCAGCAACAAACACGCCAATTCCAAAGGATAGATTGGGCTTTTGCGGCAGAACTGTATTGCCTGAAATGAAACATATTTGGGAATTGGAAGTAACCCGATCAGATTTATGTTTTTTCCTTCTTCACAGAGTGTTTATTTGCGATGGAGGAGACGGGAGTAGGGAGAGCATCCGGGATGCCCTATCGAAACGTAGCTGCCCGTAACCCGGCGCAGGCGGGCGGCCTTCACGCGTCTCAAGGGTCCATCAACCTGCTGACATGCCAAAACGCAACGGGAAAACGTCTCTAAAACGCAAGTGCCTCCGCTCGCGCTTTCTGGAGCCCGGCTCTGCTCTGAGGATGGAGCTCCAGATCCTGCCTGGTATGAGCATGTGTGGCGGCGTGACCCATCGTCCCCAACCTCTGATCACCCTCAGAGACTGGGGGAGCGCCCTGTTTCCTTAGACCTCTGGGTCTGAAATTCGCTCCTCCTGAGATATTGCTGGGGACCGAATCCCGTGGTTCCGTGGAGAAGGAGCTATGGGGGAGGGAGGGGGAGAGGGGGAGGCGGTGAGGGTGGTGATGAGGGAAACAAACCCTCAAATATAAAGGTGTTTCAAAATGTTCCCTACGGAACCATCCTGCCACAGTGGTGACCAGGGAAGGAAGTTAACCCAGTCAAGTAATTCCTGTTCCCTATGGGGCTAGTTAGAAAAATGGTAAGAAAGGCGTATCCACACACCAAATGAGAAAGGAGCAGCCCATGTGATGTGTTCCACATGCTTTGATTATTTATTATTACTATTTTTTTATTGTTGGTTGGCAGCAAGACTAAAAGCATTCCAAACTGGGAATGAAAAACTCCTACAGGTTGCTGTGAACCCATAGTAAGAGGCATGTGCTGGCGCATCGATGTAGTCTTTCCGGATTTGAGCAGGTTGTTGAAACTGCATTTTAATAGGAAAACAAGGGGAGAAGAACGTATTTATATGTAGACGTGGCATGAGTATGTGCGTGTTCGTGTATCTATATGTATGTACAGATGGGACACTATGTGGTATGTGGTACATACTGTGAATCTAAAAGGAGAGCTCATATTATGTCTTGGAAGAAATCAACAGATGCGATTAAAGCACAGAGGTATATTTATTTCTATGAGTTCAGGATCTGCACCTCTAAACCCTTGGCCCCCTGTAAGAAACACTGAGTTTTCGGAGACACTCCGGGAACAGCAGAAAGTACCAGGCTGCTCCTCCAAAGCTGCTCCCGTGTGCCGCACTTTTAAGCGGCGACAGCCCCAGAAGAACCTGTTTGAGTTAATCGCCTACAGGTTTTACCTGCAACAGCCGTTTCTTTCCCTGGGCGTGTTTTCCAATAGTTTTAGGTTGGACCGGACAAAATGTCCTTGACCTGGAGGGATGATGCCGGCGAGAGTGATGTAATCTCTGAATGAACCAGCGAAATAGCCGCGGGTTGCGGAGCCATGTCTCCGGTGCTGATGCCACCGCCCGCTCAGGAGGCCGCTGCCCCTGCGGCTCCTTCCCTGCCCGCGGGAGGAAGGCATGCAGGAAACTCCGGCGTTCCGGCAACCCGGGCAGGAATCGTCGGGGTTGCTGCCTGCCCGCATTGCTCCATTGCTCCTTCTCCCACACGCTTCCCTGGCACGGAAAAAAGAAAGAAAGAAAAAAAAAACCACGGAGCCGCGAGGGCCAGCTGGATGTCTTGGCTCTGGCTTGGCTCCTTTCATCTCTGCGGCCCATCAGCAGTGGGGGGCGCAAGAAGACAGCAGTTAGTGAAGGGCCGCGATGATCACAGCCAGGGACCGCCGCCCGGGAAGGGGGAAGGGGTGGAAGGGATGCGCAGCCGGCGCTGCAGAGGAGGGATGCGGCGGGATGAAGGGCCATGGCAGGTCTGAGCTGTTCGGGGAAAGAAGGGACCCCGTCCTCTCCCGGACCCCCCACATTCCCGAAGGTCATATTCCCTCCTTGCCTCCTTTATCTATGTCATTGGCCTGGGATTTCGGGATTAATTCATGACAGACGAGTCTCTAAAGGTGTGCGCAACAAGCCGGCAGAGAAACAGAGCCGTCTAGCATGGGACACGCAGTGCAGGGTAGCCCTGGAGTGAGCAGCTGACCCCTTCTGTGTGCCACAGCTGCCTGCTGCAGCCTTCGTCCTCTTATCAGTGCCTTGCACAGTGCTGCCGTGCTTGAGAAACAAGCCCTCGCGTTTCTCAGCCAGGGTTCCCAGGAAGTGTTCATTTCCTCTTTCGGAAACAGCAAATACCCTGGCACTTTGCTTCTAACATTATCTTTTCTCACGCCCATGCTCAGGAGGCAATTGCATGAACATGTCCAGATATTTCTTTCCACGCAATGCCGATATGCCTCCAGTTTCCAGCAGAAATGTAATGATCTGTCTCCCGGCCTTCCTCCGGCTGCAGTGCTTCTGCTCCCGGGACCATCATCCCACACCAACTCCCCCTGTATGCCGAGCATCCTGTGGGACCACCTGGGGAGATACTCCATCTCGCTGGGGTCGCAATTTTCTCTCGAGTCTGAGAACAACATGGTCAGGGTTGGGCCTGACGCGGGAATGCAGATTTCCTCCCGTTCAGCTCAGCTGGGGAAGCAGGAGGCTGCACCCCTGTGCCCGGTGGGGGACATTCTGTATTGCTGGCATGCGTGCCTCAAGGGGTTAATGCAGTTACAGCGGTGGGTAACTCAGGTTGCCTCCTTGCCCCCTTCATCCTTTCACAGGTTGTGGCCCTCAGTGTCCTCAAAACTCAGTTGCAGTCTATGATAACTATTGTTACCACATAGCAGTAGGTAGAATCCGAAGTCAGCCAGTAATTCCAGCAAAATTTCTGGGTTCTTCATAAACAGGCATCAACCAAAAGGGGGGAGGGGGGGAAAGGGGGAAGGGGCAGAGAGAAGAGCTTAAATGAGTCTGCTTCCAGAGAATTTATTTGACCTGGTATGAGGTTTTTTTTTAGACTCAGGATTTGCTGCTTGTTCCCAGTCTGAATTCAGTGGTCCCTGCCAGAAGCCCATGACTTGCTGTTGAAGTTTCTTACATCTCTGCTTTTGCTCTCATTACTATCTCACAGGCCCAATAGTCACCAGAGATAGGACATGCACAGTGCGTCCACAGCTGAGATCTGAGAATGCAGAAAGCTATGAGAGAAGGATCCCCAGCAGCACAGTTAGTCGGGATCACCGGCTTTGTTCAGTGCACATACCCTGTTGCTCCATGCTGAACTTGGCTATCAGTAGCTTCTGTCCCTGTCAAGGGGACCACGGGATTCACAGGCAGAAGACAGAGAGGTGGTGGTCAGGCATTGGGAATCCAGCACCCAGGATACAAACCTGGGCATTTCTAACCAGGCAGCAGTGCTGAAGCACTTGACCAGTGCTCAGGGAGCCAGGATTGATGTTTTTTGTTTTGTTTTGTTTTGTTTTTTTTTTTGTTGTTGTTTTTTTTTGTGGGACAGACTTGTGGATGTGGATCCTCATCCCTGAGGGCCAGGCACAGAGTTGCAAGGCAAAAAAAATAAACCAGGCAGCCAAAACTGCTGTGATAACTGGCAATGCCATTTCAGCCTGGCTAGCTGTAGGTGAACTCTCTTGAAGGTGGGACTGGAGGTTAAGGAGTTAACATTTGACTCTTCATTGTAAAAACTAGGTAAGATTTCCTTCCACACACCCTCTGGGTCAATATTTGTGTTTTAATGTGTGTTTGGTTTAGGGAGAGTTTGAATGAGGCAGAGGTGGGCAAAACCTGAGCTAGCCTTCTGCACCAGTGCAACTGCTCTCTTTCCATGACACTCAGGTTCAGTGAGAAGTGAGAGAATTTTCAGTGAGATGCCCATCCTGGGTGCCTGGGTTTTCCTTTTCCTTCTCTCCTCCCCCTTCCTTCTTTCTTCCTTTTTAATTTGTTTGTTTCATATATAACTTTCCATTCCTTGTCATCCTAAATGGAGTCTCTTTACACACGACTGTAGCTTGTTCCCATGGGGTCAGATCTGCTTCTTTTCAAATCAAAGAGGAAATCACCCTTTCATTACAAGAGACACACACTTGGGTCTCTGGAGTAAGATACCCACTTCTGGTATTTCTCTAGTTGTGAGAGGTCCCTCAGCAGATCCTCTACCCCTTGGACACCCGTATCTCCAAAGGAACTTTCCACAGGGATTTTTCACTCCTCTCTTGGGATGAAAAGGGTCCCTAGGATCCAATAGATGAACTGAGAGTTTTTCATCCATTTTCTAGTGGCAGAACAGATGGGGATTCAATTTCCACTTCTTTGGGTCAGTCTCCAGTGCTCTGGACCATAGCTGCGTCCTTCTCCATAGTAGTTGATAAAGTTCGGTGTAGAAGTATCTTCAGCCCAGTGAAAATACCAGGATTTATCCTATCATCCGGAGCAGAATCAGGCCTAAATCTGTCAGCAAGGCTGCAAAGCAAAGGGCTGCAAGAGGGCGCAGATAGCCGCTGGTTCTGACTATGCGCTGCTTGTTTACAGCGGGCATAGATGACACCGTGCATTCCAAACGCCCCTCGTTCCAGCCGTTTCCTTCCAGGAAGAGCAGGGAAACGGTCTCTCCGGGGCTCTGCCGCCTGTTCGGGGGTGACGGTGAGGGAAATAAGGGGGTGTCTCCGCGGGCGGCCGGCGGTGGGGTCAGTGCGGGCGGCCGGCAGTACGGCCGATACCATCGCCCCAGAGGGGAGGGCGGGCGCCCGGTGTCCTCTGCGCCCCAGGGGCAGCACCGCTCCTCCCAGCCTGTCCTGGGCCGCCGGCTTGGTTTACTAAGGCACGACAGGGAGTTTCAGCAAACCGAGCCCTAATGCGGGTTCGAGAGAGTGGGTTTCCCCCTCCAGATTAGCCCCTGCTGAGAGAGAGGGGTGAGAACAGGATGGGAATAAAAAAAGCAGGTTTGGGGACAAGAAGAAAACCCGAAGCCGTTTCATGTCTGGGGCAAAATACTAAACACGAGGAAAGTCTGGGTGCTCGTCTCCAGCATTTCTGCGTTTTTGCCTTGTTGATGGTACAGTCTCCCTTAAAGCTTTTCTTTTGGACTCGTAAGGACCCCCTGAACCCCCCCCAGTGTTTCTGTGAGAGATGCTTAGGTCTCAGGTGACGCAGTCACTGACGGGCGGGTTATGGAAAGATGCGCAGCACAGCTGGCTGCTAGCTCAATTCTGGTTAAATCAAATCTAAAAAAAAAAAACAAAAGGAAAGAAAGGAAAGAAAAGGTCCAGTCATGGAAGCCACTGAAATGCTGTCGATATTCATTTACTTATGCCTCCTGCCTCCCACGGAATTAAATTCACATCATAAATACTCTTCTGCTTTCAAATCAGGGAGTTTGCCACGCAGATTGTGTTTCTACTGCTTATTCTAACATTAAAAGGTTGCCGCAGTTTTATGGCTCTCGACGAGTCTGGAAGCGATAGCAATTGAAATCGAAAGCCCAAATTCCTACACGATTTACTCACTGCAATCAGCAAAGCAGCGGATCTTATTTCCTCCGGCAAACTTATCCTGAATGTCCTAGGAGCGGGAATCGGGAGGTTTTGATCTAACAAGGCAAACATCTCCAGAGCTTCGTCCTGTAGGAGGGAAGCGCTGCTTCGGGCAGCCAACAGGTATAAATAAATAAATAAATAAGCAAGAACTGGCAGATGACCTCCAAATAGATGCCGGTATCCGACATTCAGAACTAGATGGAGATAGAAACGTGTGCTCGTTCGGATCCTGTATACGCCATTACATGCTTTCCTAGGCACATCCCACTCACGGCTCTGTCCTCTCGCTCCTCAACGTCACTTACGTGTTGTATGCTGTCATTATACCAGCTTGTCTTTACACCCCAGAATAATGCGCCTATTATTCTCTTCTTTCCAAAGCTTCCACCTCTAACCGTGTCGTAAAAAATAGCCTTAATAAAACAGTGATAATTACGCCATTATTGTTAACACTACCCATTAAAAATTTAAAAACAGGCTTTCTGCTTTGGTCACCATTGGCTCTACGTATCAGGGGTTTGTTCGGCAATAAATAATTTCGCTGTATGTCAGAACTTTCTTCCTATTTTAAAGACGTCAAGACGTGGGTTTTTAGAGCAACTGAAGGCGCATCGTGGCTTCCCAGCCGTAATTGGGCATCATCGGTCACGAGTTATTGACACCTTATTGACCGGCGAAGGAAAATAAATATCCCGCGGGAAAGGAGCGTGTGATGTGTCTTTCCCTCTCCAGGCTTACCGCTTTTAAGGAAAATGCCTGATTTATGAGGGTATACCTCTAGCAATATTTGAATGTCCCCCTATGATTTCCTTGTTTTGGGGAGGTGGAAACTTTCGCTCGCTTTTCGGATGCGGGACACCTTTCAGCAGCGGTAATGCTGAAATAGGTGCAATACCCTTTTGAAAGCAGTCTCCCTGATCTCACCTCCTCGCAAGGAAAGCTGTAAACTCGGAGAAATAAATCAGTTTGAAAAGTTTTGAGGATAGTTATAACATCCCGGCTGTGACCAAGACAGTGAGAGAGACTTAATAGGTTTTAAATCTCGGTCTGGAACAGCCAAGGAAAGGAGGGGGGTGGGAGGGGACAAAACCCCGAAGAGATACACTTTCCAATCTGCCTGGAAATTAATCCCAAATGAGGGAGTCTCCTTCCAAATCGGTCTTGACAGATCTGAGGGAAACACTAGACAGAAGGCAGAGGGCCGGACCCACATTCCCGGCGAGACACAGCTCCGCTGCCGCGGCGGGGAGCGTGATGGGCTCCTCGCCTAGCCACACCGTGCCGCAGCCTGCCCTCTTCCTGCGGAATGTGAAAATAGGCATTTTAACAAGCCTTTATCAACCCAATCTAAATTGACTCCAAAACTTCGAGTCCAACAGAGACTTTATTTTTCTTTTCTTTTTATTTTTTTCCTTTCCGTTTTTTCCTTTAGGACTCCACGTGGGCTTTCAACTCTCTGTCTTTACCCTCGGCAAATAACCTCTTGTGTCCGTGTGCGGTGGCCTGCGTATGTCCGTGAGTGGATGTACCTCAGCAGTCCCTGGCAATGACCATCATCTCGGGTTTAACAAAACCTCCCACCCGAGGTACATGACGGAAGCCATCCTGGTGAGAAAGGATTAAGAATAGGGTGAGAAAGGAGGCAGCAGTGGCTTGTAAACGAAAATGGAAAAATTTGTGGTGATGGGTCAGCATAATCCACGGGAATCACCCTCAGGGCTCCAGCCTGCCAGAGACCGGGTTTCCCATTAACCTCCGCAGTTGTCTCCATCGCCTGCTCTGAGAGCGCTCCCTCGTATTCTGAATTCAGCTGCCGGTTACTGTTTTATTTAGAAAGAGATCTGTATATCCCTAGTCTTGCTCCCCCCAGACTCGTAGTACTCGTAGTTACTCGTACATTACTCGTATTAATGAGGAAATCCTCTCCGTCCACCACAGGCAACAGTCCCCGAAACGGCTATTTGGCTGGAGGATGGAGGTGAGATGGAGGGGGCTGGAGGTGAGAATTTCCCCGCAAGCATGCGACTGCCCTGGGCCTGGGGGGAGGCAGAACCTCCACCCCCGCCTCCCAGAGGTGCCAGGGACATGAACCCAGCCCTCCCAGCAAAGTGCATGAACCATGCCGCCAGCCTTGGGAAGCAGTATTAGCGCGACACGAGCACAGCGCTGCCCAAGACCCCCACCTCGCTTTGCCTGGCTCCACCGCACCGCTCCGTACCCCTCTGTGCTGCTCCGTGCAGCGGGATTAGCGCTGATCTTTTGCCTCTGCTCAGCGGGAGAAGGCGTACTGCGGCCACCGGCCAAGTGGCGAAGCAGGACTGCCTTATCATAGAATCACCCATCCCTCCATCCATCCATCCATCCATCCATCCATCCATCCATCCATCCATCGCTCCTTCATCAGCTGGACCTAATCCTGCTCCCCTGGCTCCCGCACAGTCTGTGGGGCAGAGCCTGGCTGCGTCGGGTCCTCATGTGGAGCTGGAGGGGCACACACCGGTTTAGAGGCTGGCAAGGGAGACAAGGGAAAGGCAATTTATCAGTGAGCTTTCAAGAAACTGGCAAGCTTTGGAGCAGTGCACGCATCACATGAATGATTGAAAATTGTGCAATCCGGAGCATTGTGTGCACACAATGCACGTTTGCATAGAAACACTCGTGTGTGTCTACACAGGGAGAAAGGGGAACTGGTGGTGAGAGACCTGTGAGAATTCCTGGTTTATCCCCCTGAAATCAGTATGCCTATTGCTGGGAGCACACTTTAATTCATGCATCCAGCGGACCGGGAATCTTTTTCTCTGTCTCCCTGCATCGTGCTCATCTCGCTCACAAGGCTGGGTAGAAAATCGCAGCGTGTTTCCTATAGCTCTGCCTTGTTCCCCACTGAAGCAACGTCACGTCAAATATGCCAGTAAATTCCTTACCGGGTTAGGAACGTAATTGGTCGAATGTTTTCTGTAACCTGACTAGCCAATAACACTCCGAGAAAAAATTTAGAACAACCTAGTTAAGACAGATGGTGAAAATGACTTGACATTTGACTACATGTGTGAGTCAGTATTAACTAGAGACGAAGTACTTTCCACACTCATTAGAAATATCATAATACGCTAAAGAGACCCCATGTGCCGCTATATTTGTAGTACAAGGTCCCTTATTTTCAGAGAAGTGCTGTCCAAATAGTTGCCCTTGTCATTTCTGTTATAACAACATCCACTAGCTAGCATAAGCTCTGGCCTTGATAACTTGCATTTTTCGGAGCCTGTATTACTCTTGGCAGACCTTCTTCTTGCAGTTTTTCCTCCTGAAAGCAGATAATAATTTTTGCAAAACAATTAGGTAAATAGGAGAAGGTGGAGGAGACGTCAACCCCTCTTAAAAGTGCAAAAATAGTAGAACAAATGGAAATTGAGAGGGAAGAAACAAGAGTAATAAACAAACAGCAGATAATTAGGATAACTACAGTTATGAAAAGTGAAGTAATTGTATCTTTTCAGTTGTAAAGCACCACAAATATGTAACCGCGATTCCAAAATTTAAACTAACGTTTTAATCTCAGTCAATAGAAATCAATAGCAGTTATAAGAGCAGGAACCGATATTGAACCAGAACAAGAAATCAAAGCTATTTCTATATTCGAGTATCACCAGCAATTTTCCTTATACTCAAGTTTGCAAAGGATTCTTAAAGCCTTATATATGCAGTTATGCGGAAGCTGATTGCCAGCAATAAATAATGCATCCAAGGAAGAGGCTTGAGTATGTATCTTCTCACTTCCAGGATGCAGCTAGGGATCTTCGCCTCAGTTCTACATCAACGTTGTGGCTTAAGGCAGTCAAAAGGCTATTTAATTGTCAGGCAAGGCTTCCCCCTGCGGAACTCTCTCCGCATGTTACAATCTCTTTGCAGCTCAGCTCCATATGCATCTCTTTTTCACACTTCCCTCTCCATCTCGGGTTCCTACACCTGGTGCATCACGCATTTAGCCCATTCGCTCCGGCTCTTCCTTTCATCTTCCCCATGGCAGACGTTTCTATTTATCCACTGGCAATCAATGTGTGGCGTCACCGGTGGTACTGTAATGACGACTGCACCATTGAGGATGACAGCTTAGAAAGAAGAGGGCAATGGTGATCCCTCCCAGAGCAGCACAGCAGAGTGTAGCGCTCGCATCACAAGGTCACCCTATCTCACCGCTTGCTCCTCTGCATTGCCAGGAGAGGGTTGCTGGGTTTGTACGAGGTTGGAGCGGGAGCGGAAGGGAGGGGGGGAAAGATCTGCACTTTTTTCCCCCCTCTCTTAAGCAAAGCCACAATGGAAACCAGAAAGGAGATGGTGATGTTTCTGGAGGGGACACAACTTGGCGCTCTAGTTGGCAAGAGGGTGCCTAATTTGTCCGAAGCAGTGGGGAGCCCCGCTCCGGAGCCGCAGGAGAAGATGATCCATCGGAACTGCCTCAGCCCCAGACCTGGCCCCTTGTCGTCCCGGGAGAGAGGAGGAGGAGGAGGTGGCGGAGGAGAAGACGAAGAGGAGGTGGAGGTGCTGCCAGGGACAGGGACGGTGCCGGAGAGCCGCTCGGCAGCGGCAGCGCTGCTTTCGGCCGGACAGCAGCCTCCAGCCCCGGAGCCCCCCTCCGTCAAAGGGCACCAGAGCAGCTCGGACACAGAGTCGGATTTCTATGAGGAAATCGAGGTGAGCTGCACCCCGGACTGCGCCACGGGGAGCGCCGAGTACCAGCACAGCAAAGGTACCCAACTCCTTCCCATGCCTCCAGCCCCCCGCCCGCGCCGGGGCCGGGTGGCAGCACCGGGGTGGGGGGGGACGGGACGGGACGGACGGACTGCCGGAGGGATCTTCCCCTCACCACTGGAGTGAGGGGCAGCGAAATCGGGGTGTTTATGGTGGGACCTCCTTTTCTGGCTGATTCCTTAGCTCCCTGCCACAGGGAGGCTAGTTTAGGAGTCAGAGAACACGATACTGGCCAGCCCCCGAGTCCCTGGAGGGGAGCCAGGCTTCCCGCCGTGGATGCATCAGGTCTGCAGCTTGTCCCGTAGGACCCCCTTGGCCAAGATCATCAACCACTCTCCCCCTCCATCTTTTTCTTTTTTTTTTTTTTTCGTCCCTATCGCCTGCATAGTGCGTTCTCCAGGAAATCCCTTCCGATCCTCCCCACCGCGGGGTTTTTTGTATGTGCTGGGGGGAGGAGGAGGGCAAGATCAAACGGGCTTTCTGGCCGAGAGCTGTTTGTGGTTTTGAAAGGTGAAATGTGCGCGGGTGAGTGCGGAAGCTTCCATAAAGACCGTAAAATCGCTCGCCGACTCATGCCTGCCCCAAGTGCGGCACAGAGGTCCCTGTTTGCACGTCGGGTTAAAAAAAAAAAAAAAAAAAAATGAAGAGAGGTCCAAATTACCTTGTCACTTCTATGTCTCGGTGGCGCCAGCTCGGAAATGGTCCCAATGAATTAATTGCCTTTGGTCTCAGCCACAATGAGGGAGAGTTGCATTTGAAAGCAAATGCAGCTGCCAGGCCCCTTTTCCCCCTGCCCCCAGGGCCAGGCCCCTCATTCCCACCTTCCCAGCTAGCTCGGCTGAGCCCCCCCTTACCCCGACAGCAACTCATTTCTCCCTCCTCCCTATTCCTCCATCACTTCATGAGGAAGCCGGGAAGGGTGGAGAGCACTGTCTGTCCTCTCTCCTCCCTTAGAGGCTCGTTGAAAGTATCCCATCCTGAGCTTTGGAAACTGAGCCGAGAGTCCCTGAGGCCTCACCTTCCCCTTGAAGGGAGCAGGCTCTCTGCCTGTGGGCTGCTCGGCTCCCGGGCCCTGTCTGGGCTGGAGGCAGGGGCCGTGGAGCTGTGCGGCTCGGGCAGTGGGTACACCTGCCTTTCCGAGCCGCTCAGGGTCAGGGGATGCTGCGGTGGCCGCCTCCGGCTTCACAATGCAGGAGGCGAGCGTGGAGGCATCGAGCAAACGAGGGGACACACACAAAGGTAGCCTTCCTACCAGAGTGAATAAGCACCCGTCAACCCTCTGATGCATCCTGTTCTCCCTGCCCTCCCTCTTGGATATCTCCATCAGCATCCTCAGTACACCCATATAGGCATAGATAAGGCGAGTGGGGATAGATGGGGGGAAGAAAGGAGCTCGCTGAGGAGGCGGGGGGCGAGCATCCCTCCTCTCCCGCCCTCCTCCGAGCATGTGCCGTTGCTCCTGGCTCCCCTCGCAGGGACGTGCTCCGAGGCGCTGGCCGGAAGCCCCAGCAGTGGGGGGGATCACCCGAAAGGCAGCGGAGGCAGCGGCGGCTCCCAGGGCTCACTGGCCTGCAGCGCCAGCGACCAGATGCGCCGCTACCGCACAGCCTTCACCCGCGAGCAGATCGCCAGGCTGGAGAAGGAGTTTTACCGGGAGAACTACGTGTCCAGGCCCCGGAGATGTGAACTGGCGGCTGCTCTAAATCTGCCAGAAACCACCATCAAGGTACACACAGCTCGGACATGTTTCCAATTAGCACGATATAAATCTATATGGCCAAACTTCCTTGCAAAACTCGGGAAAGCACTTTGCCAGCACAGCCCTCCCTCTTCCCTCCACCTTTCCCTCCCGCCCCTTTTCTGGCCCTGCCCGCACCCTGCAGCAAGCAGCAATGCGGGAGAGGGGACACAGCTCCTGGAGTCATCCCAGACAGCACCGCTAATCCGGTTTCTCCCTAACAGATTATTTTTTAATCCTCCCCTCAATACAGTCCAAATCTCTCTTAGCCCTTGGGGGAGGGAAGAAGAAGCCGGCAGCAGACCTCAATTTGATCTCGTTTTGCTTTGCCTTTTCAAAAAAAAACCCTCCATTTTCACATAAAAATAAAACTGATAACTATAATATCGGGGAACTCTGGCTGCAAAACGGCAGCAAGGAGGCAGAGCTGATGGGTTTGCCAGGAGCCCGGGCTGGGGGTCAGCAGTACAAGCCCTGGCAAGAAGAAAGGAAAACAAGCACCCTCGAAGGGCTGCTCCACTGGGTCTCCCTGTAGATTTATAGGGGCTTAACTGATCCTTCCGTACGTGATGACAACTCCCTCTGGGAGCGAGAGCTGGCGCCGGTCTCCGCCAGCCGGCAGCCCCGCTCCCGCCTGTGTCTCCCCTGGGCAGGGGCCGGCGGTAGGGCGGCGGCGGGTGGGTGACGGCTCTCGCCTGCCCTTTCCCCGCAGGTTTGGTTCCAGAACCGCCGGATGAAGGACAAGCGGCAGCGCCTGGCCATGACCTGGCCTCACCCGGCCGACCCGGCGTTTTATACCTACATGATGAGCCACGCAGCGGCCACCGGCAATTTACCCTACCCATTCCCATCCCACCTGCCTCTGCCCTACTACTCCCCCATGGGCATCGGCGCCACATCGGCCTCAGCCGCTACCCCTTTCAGTACCCCCCTGAGGCCGCTGGACACCTTCCGGGTCTTGTCCCACCCCTACCCGAGACCAGAACTGCTGTGCGCCTTCAGACATCCCTCTCTCTACCCTGCCCCAAGCCATGGACTCAGCAGCGCCGGGGGCAACCCCTGCTCCTGCCTGGCTTGCCACAGCGGCCAGTCTAACGGGCTGACGCAGAGACCCTCCGGATCAGACTTTACCTGTTCGGCCACAACCAGAACTGACTCTTTCCTCACTTTCACGCCCTCTGTGCTGAGCAAAGCCACCTCAGTTTCCATGGACCAGCGAGAAGAAGTACCTTTAACGAGATAAACCGCCTCCTCAGGGTTATTAAAAACTCGCTCCTTTCCTGGGCTTCTCTTCCAGTTTATGTACCTACAGCCCATGTTTATTTAATTGTGTTCTGTCCCTAGAAGTGGACACCTACGGGGGAAAAAAAGATACTAAAAAAAAAAATAGTTCAGTCTTAAAAGGATTTACATTCAAAGGGTAAAACCAAAAATAAATAAAATAAAGGTAAAAAAATAAGGGAAAAAATGACTGGTGATTTATCCTCGAGAAGAATTTTAGGTACGCGAAAGGAAGAAAACCAACCCGAAAGAAATATACTTCGGTAATCTCTAGAAACGAGCTGGGACTTTCTTTTCCGTGGATAGACTTCTTACCAAGGGCTGGGGCTTCTGCGAGTCACGGCATCAAACCTTATGCACAAACCTACGAGAAGGAAAATCTGAAATACTTGAAAGAAACGTTATCTAGATAACGAAATGACTTGTGCGCGTGAAGAAAGCAAAGATGTAACCCACCAGAGTGTTCACAAAATAAAATCAACAGCAAAAGCAAAAGGTTTCTAGATTGCAACCAACAGTATTATCCAGTTGTCTCTATAGAGAAAAACAATGCTTTACCATTAAGAAAAACTGTCATTCTGTACATTACTTTCGTGGTTTAATAGCATTCTTTACTCTCTCTTGTCTCCTTCATTTTGAGCAGAAATCCGACATTTCGTCTCATGTTTCACTGCAACTTTTATTTTTAAGAGGCAGACTGGAATTGGCAGGGTAAAAAAACATGAGCTCTTGACTCTTTCTGAGTCAGAGATATTTGTCCTTTAAATAACAATGTCCTATTACCAGTCGCTGAAATGTGCACACACTGCCGAAATTAGCAAGTGATGTATATGTAAAGAGGGGTTTTGAATATCGAATGTATAATGCTCAGTGAGCAGAACCCGCGTGCCAAACGCTAACAAGCCGCCAAGGGAAGAGATTAGGTGACAGGGAGCACAACTCCTTCAGACAATCACCAGTCTGTAAATTGGAGCAAAGGCGATTTCCCTTCCTTTGTACTTCAGCCTTCAGTTCTCTCATTGACTTTTCTTTGCTGCCTCTGTTTTCTTTTTCCTTTTTCTTTCTTTCTTATTTTTTTTTTTTTTATTTTCTAAGCTATTTAATTCACGCCTTGGGTTTTGTATTTCCTTCCCCACCCCTAATCTTTGCATTTGTATGTGTCCTTCACACTGGTCTCTCTTCCTTTTTGAGGGGTATTTCTTTCACAAGCCCACCCCCCTCGCGCCTCTTTCAGGTATTTCGGAAAGAGGTAACATCACTGCTTTTGCTTGGATTTCTGTCAACCTAAAATTTAAACCACGCGGACATAGGGCTGGGTAGCAGTTTCTTCCAAAGCTGGAATTGTTTAATTCATTCTATATTATAAATATAGATAATTCTAAATAGCCTAAATAATACACTGCCATATTTTGTTACCATGTCGGAATAAAATCCTATGACAAAATAACAGCACCACTAACCATAATAGCAACAGACACATTTTAACAACATATCACACATATTTTTATTGTGCGTGTTTAAAGGAAAAAGTAGAAGTGTTGCTTAAGACAAATTTCACCTTCGTGCAGTTTCTAACAGTTACAATTCAACAAGCAGGAAAATAAATGCTGGACAGAACAAAGACGTGTTGACACCTCCGCTATCTACTTCGTGTTAAATTGCTGAGGAGCCTCTGGTTTATTGTCACACCGGAGACTTTTTGTCCTTAGGCTAGGGAGTGAATAGCAGCGTTTTCCTGTAGCGGATGGAGAGCAGGGAAGAGACACGGGCGTGCCAGAATATATTTTTCCAATTAAAAAAAAAAAAATGTTTATTCGAGCTTTTCAAAAGCTGATCCAAAGTCACCATCTTTAAATCATTTAGGGCAGATTGTTCCGCCCTTTCTAAATGAGAAGTCCTCATGGACATGGAAACCGATGGCCCTTTTTGGACACTCACAAATAGATTCTCCCCGCTCCCATCCCCCCGGAAAAAGCAATTGTAAACAGCGTCCAAGGGCAGAGCCGAACAACAGCCGAGCTTTTCAAGCCTTTCACCTCCTTGGTTTGTCTTTTAGCAGACAGGAGAAGAACCAGTCGGGAGCTGAGGAGCGAGTGCCTGATCCCCCCCGCGGCGACCCCCTGGACGAAGAGCCCTGAGGAGGCCGGGGGGCAGCTGAGCGCTGCCCCGCAAACCGGGGAGTCCTGCGCTGCCCGGGACCGGGCAGATGCACCTGCGGGGCCGCGATGACAGGGCAGGATGCGGCCAGGAGTGCTGCTGCTGCTGCCACCAAGGTTTTTGGTTTTGCAAAACACCTGCTTCACAACATGCCATCTCCTGGGGTGCACACACACATACCAAATATATATACTTTTTCAAATATATATATTTTCTATATCTAGGTGTGTGTCAGAAAAAGAGTGCTTAACCCGCTGTTTACCGCTTTCGCCCTGAAAGGGAACACCCCCACGTAAGAACGGGCAGCGGGGAGACAGAGCCCGGGAGCTCGGCTCGCCCGCAGCCGGCCCGCTCCCCGCAGCCCGCTCTCGGAGGATGCTGCGGCAAAGGGTGACTGTGAATTTCTCCGTGGCTCGGTCACAGCGCAGAAATTGCCTGCGACAGGTAAATAGGCTGCGGGTCGCGGTAATGCCAAGAGTATTTTCAGTTAATAGGGGAGGGAAAATGAGGTGTCTGGAGCGATATTGGAAAGTACAAGATCGATGATCCGTCCTCGTGTCCAATCAGCAGCCTTTAATTGACTGTATTTTCTAGGTAATTGAGCCCCTGTGCTCCTAAATTGAACTGGAAGATATAACAATACATCTCACTGGGAGGAATTACTCATTACTTCATAATGAAATTTTCCTTTTGCTGCGTGGGGCCGGCGCTGTTAACGCCTTCGCCGCCGCTCCGGGCACGCGTGGGGCATCGCCGGCGGCGGGGGGCAGACCCCGGGGACCCAGCCGGCAGCAGGCTCTGCTTCTGGCCCCGAGCCACTGTCACCAGTCAGGCAGGTTTCCCTCGCCCTGGCAGGGGATGAGACCCTTGGAGGAATTAGGGGGAGCCCTGGGGGGAGCCGGCGGTGGACACCGGCCCCCTTGGCACCAGTGGGTGCGGAGTTGTCTTCGGGGTACCCCAAGTGCAGCATCGGCTCCGCTTCCCAGCCAGCCAAATTCATCTCCGAAAGGCCTTCCCACCCCCCCCTTGTTAGCCTTTGATTGATTGCCTTATTAAAGCGTGTTCTTGTAAGTGTGACCGAGCTGATTGCACCGCATATGTTTGGGATAATGCTCATTTTAAACAACTGAATAATAATACTACTAATAAAAAAAAAGGACCAAAAGAGGAAGAAGATGAGCTCTAGAGAACGGGTTAAGCCTAAACGATCCCGGGGAGCAGCGCTGTAACTCGCGCATTAAATCGCTCCGTTACTATCAAATCACTCAGCCCATCTTTGTTGTATTTTATGTGTCACCCCCTGTACCATTAAGTAAGATAGCGCTGAGACCGCCGCTTACTTCCCCGTCTTAGACTATGTTTTTATTAAAGTTGGATGATCATACTGGGTTGGATCTGCTTTCCCAGCACTGTTCTTTGCTCCAGCCCTCAGATCATTAGGAAATCGGCTCTCCATGTTTCACATTTTCTGTTGGGTTGTTAGATCGTTTTGCCGGCACCTGCAGAAAGGCATGAGGCTCCTTTAGCTTTTTAGCTTGTCTATCTGAAGGATCCTTTTGTTTTCTGTTATGCTCCTGCTCGCCTGGCTACTTTATTTTACTACCGAGTTGAGCCCCTGAAAACACCCTCCGCCATATGTCACCCCAAGGCCCGCTTACAATAGCGTCACCCTAGGGTAAAGCCGACGTCAGGATGAGCTGGAGTCTCGTTAACACAAATGGTTTCATTTAGGTGCATCAAGTTCCTGGATGAGTGCGAAGTGGAGGGGGAGGAGGGGAAACCACGGCCTTTTGCTGCATCTTGCACCCCAGAGCACTCGTTTGTTGCTTGCTCCCTCCAGAGCTTCCCGCTGCTCCTTTTGTAAGACGGGGGGATCCTGTGCTCCCTCGGCACTCGCTGAAGGGCTGACCCTCGTAAGGGTAGGGGAAGCTGCTACCGGGCAGGAGATGGGGTCAGGGTCGATTTGGGCAGGTCCCCGCCAGAGCTGGTCCCTGTCTTCGGAAAGTTTTTATTCTTTTTTCTCTCTCTCTCTAAGTAGGTGGAAGAGATAGCTAGCTCAGGATTTTCAGCCAAGAAAACAAATCAATCACAACCTCTGTCCTCGAATTCACAATTCACCTTTTGCTTCTTTTTGCTTTTTATTTTATTCATTTATTTTTTTTTAAATCCGTTAAATAGAGTGTACCTACGACCAAGACCGTAGCGAGGGTTTGCGCTAATATTTATAAACCATATTTTAAAAAACCTCCATCCGTGTGTTGCATGAACGTATACATACAAAGCAAACACGCAAAGCGATTTTCCCTGCTGCCCTCTCTGCAAAGAAGTGCCTGGGACTTCAGAGACAGAAATTGCCACTTAAGAACATCACATGAAAGTATTAAGTAATTATTTAAAACAAGGCTGTTTAGAAAAATATTTGTATTTATTGCAGCTGCTCGATTGGCCTCGTTAAAGCTGGGGAGCATTTAAATTGTGTTACAGTCTCATTTAAATCCAGTTTCGTTCCAGCAGGCTGCAAAGCCTGAATAGAACCAATCACTCCATAATGATGATGAATGAGAAATTAATTCAGATACAAGCAAGACAATTTAGGCCTTCATCTGTTTAAATAGCCTTCCAAGATTATTCGCAATTGCAGGTCACAGATTTAATCAATTGTCCAATCTTGTGAAAGTCATATCCTTGCATCTTCATCGAGATTATTTATAACGCGGCGGAGCCCAGTGAAAGGTATACGCTCTGAACAGGAACAATTACTTAAAGGGAAGCGTTTGTAAAATGAAAAACAAATGCCTTCGTGGGCAGTAAACGATCAAACACCTCACTCTTCCCGCACATCCTCCTCTGCCTGAGGAAGAGAGCGGAGCTACAGGTGAGGTGTAAAGGGGCACCATGGCCAAACTCCACCTCGGACTCTTCTCCTTCGTGAGCCACCCAGCCCCATCTCCGCGGGGCCAAGCTCCGCTCCTGGGCGCGATGCCTGCGGAAAGGAAACGTTAAGGAAGCAGCTTCAACCACGTAAACAGCGGTGCCACTCAGCCTGGGGATACCCAGCCCGGCTGCCAGGAGGACTGTCATTTCTGCTTCTGCGTGCCTGATCCAGATCTGTACAGATAAATACAACACCGGCCCTGCTATTGCCCGAGCCCTGCGTCTCCCATAGCCCAGCCTTACACACTATCGCCCCCCCGCCCCGGGCCGGGGGATCAGGGGCGCGGTGCCCGCCTGGCCGGGGATGAAGCGGCAGAGCATCCCTGCTCCGCTCCTGGGAGAGCCGGCTCTTCCCTTGGGCTTTGGTGAGCCGCATCTGGAAAAGCTCCGAGGTCCCAAGTAACTCAGGGTGAATGAAACGTCTCCGAAAGTTCAAGCAGGCCGTTTGGCGACCGGGAGAATTGTTGCGTTTCTCGAAAAAGAAATGGATAGCAGGGAAGAGACCAAGTTTATTCGTCAGTGTTCCAGTGTGTAACTGCCTCGTCCCTCTCACTTCTCCAAACACAGACCTGTTTAGCTGAAGTCCTCACCTCTTGAAGCGCTGCCTGGAAGGGCCGTTTCAGACTTCTGCCCAAACTCGAGAGCTGCCCCTAGGCTGTGAGAAACACCTGTTGCCCCCAAAAGACTCATCCCATTGCACAGGGAAAGCAGCCCTAAGGGAGCTGGGGTATTTTAAGGGTAGGGCCCTGCTCTGCATCCCTTATACACGGAGGCTTGAGGGTGGTAGCTGCGGGAGCCTGTGGGCAGCGTGGATCCATTGGCCCCGCCTAGTTTCTGGAGAGAAGGAGTCACCGAAGACTCCCTGGGAGCCCTCAGAATTAGGCCACAGAGAGAGGTGGTCACGCTACTCAAAGGGAGTTGGGTTTCCTGGGTAGGAGCTTGCGAGGGTCGGGGTCCTTTCGGTGAGACGGGATCCCCGGCTCAAGGCGGTTTTCCCGCACCTAAAAGGCAAGCGTGGGGCGCACCCACCCGCAGGTACTGATGGTGGTGCTGGGGACACGGAAGGCTTCTGGCAGCGGGCCGGGGGAGCCGTGCGGGTGCGTGTTTCTGCTCCCCCATCCGCCACTGGTGTCTAAATCAAAAGCCTTTCTCCAGGCCCCCGGAGCTCGGAGGAACCAGTCTCAGCGGCGGACTTTGATGTATCGCTGTCCAATTAGTGCCTTTAATTGGCGTCCTCTGGGACCGGCAACCCGGGAGCGGGACGGTGAGTGCTTTTCCCGCTGCCCTGCCCGCTCGAAAGGTGACAAATAACTAACCCGGCCGGGTGGCACTAACCCTGCATCCGTCGAGCAGGGAGGGATAAAAAGCACTTCGAAAACCTGAGACCGGCTGCTTGGAAACCGTCCTGCGGGGCTCCGAGCCCACAGACACCCGCGTGCCCCGGCCTCTGCAATCCTCTCGCAGCGGAAGGGGCATCCTCAGCGTGGAAACGGCACTGCTTTAAAAATACCGCACTTTCCTTCCAATTTGCGTAATGAAGGTCGCCCGTTAAGCGTAATTTTAGAGGTTAAATGAGGCTGACTGCAGATTTAGAGGCTCTTGATAAAACGCCTTCTTTAAATGGCATGTACTGTATATATAGATGCCATTATAGCGATCTAAATTTACCTTGGGGGAGGAGGAAACAAAACAAATATGCAAACACAGGGAGGAAAAAGCGCCGCCAATTTATTCTATACCAAAAAACGGTCCGTCGAAAAAGAAATTGATCGCTTCATCCATCAGATGTATAAAATGCATTTCTGAGATCAGAAGTTGCTCGGAAAGAGAGAGAGAAAGGCGGGGAGGAAAGTTCATACTTGATAAGGACCGACAAAAGGGGCGTGCTGGAAATCTCAGGAAGCTTACCTCGACGCAATTCTGTTTTTCTATTTTGTTTTTTTTTTTTTTTTAAGAAAATTAAAAAAATCACCTGAAGCCAGAGGAAGATGAGATTTTTTGATTAATAAGGAAATAAATTTTGCAGAGCAGGGAGCGATGCTGACTTTTCAAACCCGCTGTTCACAGAGGCATCTCTGGGGAAGGCAGGCAGTTAGAGGCTGTCTCGGGAGCCATCAATCGCTGGTACCCAGCTACACCTCTAAACTCAGTCACTCGGCTTCTTACAGGAAAACATCTCTGATCGATGTTGTAAGCTGAACTATTTTATTTGCTTTTCTGCATTTACCTTTTAAAATATTGTCATTTTGCCATGTTCATCCTGAGCATGTTACATTAGGGGCATCTTTTTATCCAGTCCCCAGAAGCCAAGTCCTGTGTTATGCATTGACACACATAAGCATGTGTCATGCATTGCCACCAAAAGTCCCAGCCTGACAATGCCACTTCCCCTTTCTACAGAGTGCTCTCAATTTCTTGCCCAGGAGAGAAAAAACCTAGCAGTCTGTTCAGCCAGTTCTCCCAATAGCTTGATTTCACCTTGCTAAATTTTCATTAAAAAACCTTTTACACTTTCGACCTTTCCTGCCAGGGACCAAATTCTGAAGGTCCTAACTCATTCCAAAATGCATTTTTGCCTACTTAGGAGAAGTTTTCTTACTGCTATTGCAGTGCAGGATCAAAGATGAGCTACAGAGCAAATAAAGCAACTGCTATTACTGGACCTACACAGTTAATATGTGGCCTTGTACTCCCATAGACTGCAAATCACTCCTGGGAATGATCCTACAATTATTTTAACGTTTACTCAAGCCTGTGTACTTTAGAGAGGGAAGTTTTCTCTAATGTGAAGATATTGAGTCATAGGTTCCAAAACCTCTTTCCACGAATGACCTGACCTGAAGTAAAATACAATCCAAACCTAAAAAGTTTGATTTACAAAACCTTCAACTAGAAAGAATCACAGACTTGCCTCCTCTGACATCTACAGAAAAGAGGGGGAAAGGGAGAAAGAAGAAGGAGAACCCCCTAGCTTTGTTGATTTTTTGTTCCCCCTGCAGTCAGCTGAAATGCAGATTGGGTTCTATTCCAAAGGCAGGAAAGCACTCAGCCAGGTGATTAGGGGTGTGAGGGCGGTGGTTTGGCTCCAAACGGTGTTCCTAACCTATTCTTTATTCAGCCAGTGGCAGTGTGGATTTGGACAAGTGGACAAGCCTGAGTGTCTCCACCACTCTCAGTCTCATTAACAGTGGCTCAAGAGGTACAAAAACAGAGAGTACATGACCCAATACCCCTCTCCTTTCCTTTGCCAGTCACAGGTTCCCACCTGAGAACCTGTGTGTTATTCATGTCAGAAAGGCAGGTTTTTACAACAGAGACTTACTGCAGCATGGAGCAACTGAATTGTGCATTACTGGTAAGGAATCAAATATTCCTGTGTCTGTTTAGCCTATTTAACGGATCTTCAGATCATGACACCAGGTCCTCCAAGAAAAAAAGGCAGTGGCATCACTAATTGTGGTTCCCTACTTCTAATGTCACTAGGGCAGTCAACATCCACATCTTTGACACAGATACCATTTTTTGCATAATAACATATTCCAGTTGGCCACTTGTATCTCAAGGATTGTGCGCAAGCATTTGTAAGATAATAGGACAAGACAGACAGAAAAAAGGACAATGTGACCTCCATTTTCTAATGCTGCCTCACAGAGGAAAAGCCATATTCACCACTGGGAGTTTGGTGTGGGATATCCAGGTCCAGACATAGAAATCAGAGGTGCTGATACTAACTGGGCTGGCTGTCACTGTTGATCTCCAGAGGATATTCCCCAAGTCAACATTCCTCTGCCAGGCCCAAATTGCACTTGTCACTGCACAGGAGCAATCATCTGAGATTTGGAGCAAGCAGTGATTAACTATATCACACAATTTTAGCATATTCAGAATCTTACGTGATTCCTACATCCAGTACAAATTTTGTACTTTGTTTTCAGTGCCAGCCTTACTCTTTAGCCAAGATATGCCAAGGTGTGATTTTAAACTTCTCAAAACCCTGGCAGTCCGTTCTGGTGACATTTCCATACTGTGACGCATGGCTTCATGGTGATATGACACCACCATATCATTGGGATATAACTCCACCAAGGGCAGAATCATCTACCCTGATGGCCCTAATCACTTTTTTAATGCAGGAACATAATTTCCACAACAGCCTTTCCTTGAAAAGGCAGTTCTAAATCTGAGCATCTGTGTGCATGCCGTTTCAGCTTGTCATAACCACCCTTTCAGCAAGGATGTTACTCAATGTTTACTGTAATCTGCCACAACAACAGAAATTAAAGAATAGCTGTTATCCCATATTATTGATGCTTTTTCAGTAAGTCTCCAAGAAGTTATTTCCCAGACTTCTTGTTAAAAATTTTGTTTTATGAATTGATAGTTTAACTCTCTAAACCCTCTAGAGAACCTAGAGCTTGATCTGTACATCACAGACCATTAGATTTCTCCCAGTTAATTTTTATTGAGCCAAATATGATACATATGACATACAATGTGATACATATGATTAAAAAAAGAAAAATCAGGTGCCTGGTGTGACTTGAGATACCAGCTTATGGAGAATCTTGGTAATATGCACCAACTATGGTTCACTGGCAAAAGCAAACAAATAAACCAGAAAAAACCTTGAACCTTTTATTTCCAATAAAATATTTTCAACAATTTAGGCTTCTGTTTTTCTCAGCTAAATTACTCAGCTTGTATTATCCAGTATTTTCCATGAAAGAACTTTACATACTGCAGTAAAGTACCTCTCTGACTTCACTCTGACAACATAAGCAAATGAAATTTGTGTGACCTGTCAGGGTGAGGCACTTTCTTCAGTTATTGAGCTCTGAGTGAGGCTTTTCTTACACCATCTCCAAACTTACAGTCTCTTCTCTCAAAGCATGAAAGCCATATATAGCTTCTTGCTCCAGCAGGGTATTTAACACTTGTTTCAGCAGCAGTCTTTTATTTCTATTTAATATTTCCTGTATAGGCAACCAAGAACTGCACAAGCCCAAATGCAGTTCTGCAGCAATACAATACATTTCTTTGCTATAACATTGCTTTTCTCCACCTCTGTTTTCTAGGACATGTTCGTCAGTTGATAAGGACAGCTTGTATCCATTGTTCCTAGCTATCTTATTTTTTATTTTACAATATTTAGAATCTGTTTGTTGGGTGAAATTCCTCTGTGACATTTGTCCACGTTAGCTACAGAACTGTCCTGTTACCTAGAATAACAGAGGTACTTGAGAAAAAACAAAAGGTGATGTAGCCCCTGATAGCTCTCCTCTGTGTGTTGTTTTCTTTTCATAGAGGTGGTAACAACTAGGTAGATAAGCAAGTGCCACATATGTAGTGTGGCACATGCATCCTGGATACAAATTTGACCAGTATTGGATAAGTACATATTTCTGACCACCTGATTACAATAGCCATTAGTGCTGAACATACCAGTCTGTGTAGAATCCCGTTAGCTATAATCCCATTTCATGGTGATGTCTATACAAGCAACTCTACTTTGTACCCTTTAAATAAGCCAATTCTTAACTTGCTTGAAGTAGTCTCTGACACCTATTGATTAAGGA
Organism: Pezoporus occidentalis; assembly: GCF_034315485.1. Lineage (NCBI taxonomy): Eukaryota > Metazoa > Chordata > Aves > Psittaciformes > Psittacidae > Pezoporus > Pezoporus occidentalis. Next base: position 201,633 of record NW_026914350.1, on the reverse strand, counting down.
TACTGTATAATGTGTTAAAATGAGAATGTCATAGATTAACTTCCTTAAAAAGCCTAGGCTGAGATATTTATAAACTAAACCCATAATCTCATTAAAATAAATCAAATGTGCAATGCCAAGACCCATTTTTCATAAAACTGTGTTGATTGACACAACTTACATTCCTCTCCCGAATTCTTTATTAAATGAATCCCACGTCAGTTTTGCTGTTATTTTCTTTAATATTGATGCCAAGTTAATAAGCCCAGTTACCGGGTGACCTCCTTTCCTTCTCAGCAGAAGCACATTATCTCTTTTGAAACTTCATGAGTATTCCAAGATTTGTTGCAAAAAGATTTCTCCTCAGCCACGTCTTTTAAGACTTTGTAAATTCACTGATATTAATATTTCTTTATCCCACTAAGCATTGTTTAATATCCTATTTGGTTAATAATCCTATTAAAAGTACTGAATCTTCCCATTTGTTAAGATTGCATCACCCTGATTTCCAAAAGAAGGTTAAAATGCCGATTTTTCACTTCCAACTGGTATTAGATCCACACTGTTGAGAGGATTTCTTTTGTTTTTGGTATATTTTAGAACTTTTTCTTACTGCTTTTTACCCCTTTTGCTGCTTATTACCCAGGGGTTGTCTTCAGCTTCCCTTTTCAACTTTCTTCAGTTTATAACGTTTAATTTATACTAACTGCTATATAGTATAGTTCCCTCTGCATGTTGTGATGTTCCCTCTGCATGGTGATCTTGCTTCAGATATTTGCCTTCATTTCATTCTCTCCCAGGACTGCTCTGAAGTTAAGAAACTACCCTCCATGTAGATATTGCTCATGCAATGTAATTTCCGGTCTCTAGCCACCCACCAGTTTCCAGTATAAAAATTAATTTATCATAACAAGGTCCAAAAAATACTTTTTTTTCATGCTGGACAACATGCCTTTCAAGTTGGGGAATTATCCATGAATTTTAGAAACTCTCAGAGATGGTTTACTGCTAGATGCATGAGATAAAGTAGCACAGATGCTGAACTGAGTTTGTCCAGATGCTACTATTTTTATTCTTAGATATTGCAGACAAATGTTGAAGAAGTAATTCATCCCATTCTTGGGTTTGAGTTGGTGGTTTTTGACACACCCCTGTCAGCATCCCTGGTCTTTGTTAGTCAGTACATCAATCCATATGTTTTTGAGACTTTTTAGTTGTGAGTTATAATAACTACGTTGGTCTTCCCTCCTTCTGCTTGCTGCTTTTACTTACTCTATCTGCTTATGCAGGTTATAATCTGAGTGTGATGCTCTGTTCACATGACTCATCCCACCATCTGCTAATGATGCTGACTGCATCTTTTTGCTAGTAAGACTTTCCTGTTCCCTGCCTGTGTTATCCACACACCCAACCACTGTTGTAGAAGAATCCAAAACATTCATTTTCTTCACATTCTTTGTTACATAGGTCCAAAGTTTGTTGTTTATTATACCATATTTGCAGCTGGAATCATGTTTGTATCATCAGCTGTCTTCCCTGGAGTCATTATACTAATAAGCTCCTTCTGTTTTAGCTAATTTCCAGCCACTCCCCTCACCCTTGAACAAGACACACTATTCATACAGCTTGTTTCTTATTAGTACATGTCCCATTTTTTCACTGAAGCAAAAGTTCAGCTTCAGACTAGAAGCAAAGTCCTGGGAAGACTTCAGATTTTCTGCTTTTTGTAACTTGTAAATGTGGAAGGATCTCCAAAAGGTTTGTATGTATATTCATCTAGCCATTCCTCTTGCTTCCTTCTCAAATCCCCAAAGTCTTTCTTTAACCCTCTGACAATAGCTGTATAGAGTATCAGAGCAGACACTTCCAGGATGCCTTCACAAAGATGTCTGCTTATATAGTGCATTAATTCTCATTTTTTTTTAACATAATCATTTCGGTCACTTCACTGTCTTTTTGGTTGTTTGCAACCTGACAGGTACCTAATTTTACCTTTTTTATCTCTGCATGTTCTTTAAGCCCATGTTTTGGAAAGCCTATGGCATTAAGCATTTTGTTTAGCTAAGGATAGCTACATGCCCATAGCTCTAAGTCAATTCGTTGATCTCAGTCTGTTTCAGTTGAGTTCTTTTCTGACAACTTTTTTATTATTCAAAGCTTTCATGCAACTCACGTCATTCTATGCCAGCATGGAGACCTTTAGTGCAATGCTCAGTGATAACAAATTAGAAGTGAAGGGACATGGATGCATTAAAACAAATCTTAAATTGTATCTTTGAACTGGAATAGTTCTAGCGCTTTTCTGAATCTTTTCCCAATTTGTTTGCATCCTTCCAAAATAAAGATTGTATTCTAATGATGAATTTATGATACATATTCCAACCCTAACTATTCTATACTTCTATGATTCTACGTAGTTAAAAAATCTTCTGTGCTTGCTACTTCCATTTGAATTACCCCTATAAGCTATCACATCACCTTGGGAATTCATATTGAGTGATTCTCAATCCTTCAAAGTTTTCAACCCTTTCAACCACAGGCTGCCCAAGATCCATGTCTTGTGATAAAGTCAAATGCAGGATCAGATGTAGGGCCATTTACCGGGTGATTCAGGCAATGTAGTCAAAGCAACATGTCCTTAAAATATATTTATGTTCAAAGAAATTCTAATTTTTTCCAGCAATCCCCCCCTTAAAAATATTGATAAAATTAATGACCAGTGGTGATCCATAGGAGAACTGCTGGAGGATCCATGGTGATCCTAAGTGAGTCCTGTCTCCTCTGGTGATCTATTAGTTATCTGTTTTTCAACCTATTTAATATGTGTTACATTCCAATAGCATTAATTTTTTATATCAGAATCTGGATTGAATCAAATGGCATTCAGAGTCTGCTAGAAAAATGCGGACATCTTTGCCAACCAAATACATTATCATTAAGAAAAGGCAGATTCTATTAACAGGATTCTTCCTTAATGAAGCAGACAAAGGAAAAAACACTTTTGGTGACAATTGGTTGTGTTGCCATCTTCTCATTCTTTGTTGCTTACATCTTACATTATTTTTTTCTATGATTCTCCCTGGGAGCAACTATTCACTTTAACTTTGGTATGCTGATTTTTTTTTTCCCACTTTCTTTGAAATTGCCTGAGAATTTTAAGATTTGCCACACGCCTTTAATGCACCCTGTATTCTTCAGTGTCACACGGCATTCCTTCAAAGAATCCTAAGGTTCAATTCCATAGATGGCTTATCTACTCGATTTGATCATCTGCATTTACAGACTGCTCTTCAATCAAGCACACTTGGGACTTTTTGTTCCACTGTTTCAAACTTTTCTGTTAGCAGGCAGGCCAGAACAGCTTTTACCAAATGGACTCATTTTGATCTTGCTATTTGAAATGTGGAGAGCTTTGAATTTTAACTTCAGGCATGGTGCTTGCTCTGATTATGTTGTACTCAGCTCCACTATCTATTTGGAATTCACTTTTTATCTCTTTCCAGTGTCAGAAGCCAACCTGCTGTAGAATATACCAGGGTAGATTTAATGATGCAACTTAGTAAAACCTTTGTTTCATTAACATAGCTTCATCCTTCAGCTGCATTTTGCTGTCAGAGACCAGTGTCAGCACCTTTGCATTGTGTCAGTTCTTTCCAGGGTTTCTGCAAACAAAGATGATCTCTACATCATGCTCCCCCTTGCAGCCTCACATTCAGTTTGAGCATGTGTTTTCAATCGCACGCTTCATTCTTTCAGCACTTATTAGACACTTGGATTAAGAAAACATGCTTTCTGCTGTATTTCAAATACCTTTGCAACTTTGAATTTGTCTCTCTCCCATTAAAGTTGCAGTGGCCTAGTTATCCTTTATTTTGTCACAGATAGTTTTGTTTAGTCTGTTAGTTTGTTAACATTCATGTGATTTGGCTTTACCACACAGACTGGTGACTTAATGCGACAATCATTTCAACAAGGAGGTACTTTCTGCTAACCAGAATTTATTGAGAGCTGTTTTTGCATAGGTCTTCTTTTTGCTGCTTTGTGTAATACATCCAATTCCCCTTGAATTTATCTCCATCACTTTAAACATCTATGTTAACTTTTCTATACTTCTAATTCCTCCTTAGTTTTTCATTCTTCTGCTTTGCTCTTTGCAGTAACACAATATAGCAGGCAAGAGCATATTAACATTTCTCTCATGTAGTGGTATTTCCAGTAGTATCATTTTAAAATCCCTTCTGCCCCTCATATTAGGCTTGCCTATAGGCCAATAAGGGTATCTCAAGCTTAACTCTAGCAAAGTCAAGGTGCCTACACCCTCAGAAAGCTCTGTCCAGTGATTGCTTAACACCAGATTTTATTTAGCTGCTGCCAGACTACAACCACTAACGCAAACATGATCTTGGGAACAAGTACTAGTACAGCTTGAGAGACTAGGCTGTGTACAACTGACTTTTAGATTTTCTAAAAGAAACCCTCTCATGCAGGCAGAAAAGGTATACAGTGCGATCCAGACTGTTCCCAACGGGGAGACACAGCTGCACAGCAGCCCAGTCCCAGGATGCAAACTCTGCTGCAGGAAAAGGTGTCTCTTTGTGCTTGCGCCTACTCCTCTCTGCTGTTGGAGATGGAATCCTGATTCATAATGCCAGCTTCTGGGCTCACTGCTGGGACCCAGGGTACTTCTGGAGCTCCTGCCACCTTTTTTTACAGTATATGAAACAGTTGTAGTAAAATACATAGTGCTAAATATCCCCGTTCTGTGAGATGTTTATGGCAGGATCTTTAAAATTATAGTGAGGAAGTTACGTGCCTTGCAACCACTCTTACACACTTCTCAGCAGATACTTTGGAATTTCATCATGATTTTTTAAATCCTAATCAGATTCAGTTCTGTGCAATATTCATCTCCCTTGAAGAGGCATTGAGTCTGTAGTCCAAATTGTTTGGTCTAGAACAACTTTCTTCTTGTTTCTGACAGTATTTGCATTTAAAATGGTTTGCTTTTAATAGCCTATATGCAAACCTCAGCATCACACGTGACAAATTCTGAAGTATTGCTGATAAATACATGAGCTTCCAGATCATCCCTGGAGCTTGCATCCTGGAGGATGATCTGAAGAAATGACAGCAGCAAAAAATTTAAACCAAAGTTGAATAAAACGGAACTTAGAAGTGCAATATCTCCCTCTGCAGACACAAGCCTTCTGTAAGGGTAATTAATGATTGTTGTTAATAGCAAGACCTAATTTATAAAGGAGCCAACTTCAGACAATCATGAGGAAATGATATAAATAATCAGTGGAAATAATAAGGATCAGTTGTAACATAATTGCAGAACAGCATTCAAGGGCTCAGGAGATCTAATGCCTTCTCTTCATTAATCAGAGTAAATACAATGTTACAGATGTTACTTATTCAAGGACTGTTGGGTGTGCATATGAGTATATACAGCACATCTCTGAGAGCAGATGCCAAATTCAGTATATGTAGATTTCCTATTATCTATGTGTAGAAGAGACTTTGATTATTTTTTTACAGCATAATTCATAAGCACTTAAAAGTTCAGAAAAGCTGTTTTTAAGCTAATATATAGCTTTGGTGGGTAAAATAAAACACAACTTTCATGTTTCAAGTACTAAGGAAGAGCACTTGCTGTTCCCAAAATCTCCCCCAAAAGACAAATTAAACCAGAAAGAATTGCTGTAACTAGGTTCACCTTGTGGCATTCTCACATGGGGAAACTCTATAAGGTATTACCTGGAAATGATGCAGTCCAGCCTGGAGATACTTAAGCAGTGTATTACTTACAAGCATTACTGGAGTGAGAGGGGTTCCATTACTCATAACTCAACGACTTGACATCTCTGAATATGCCAAAACCCCCTCTAAATGTGTTTTCCTCTAAACTGTTAGCAGTTAACTGACTTCAGACTTTACAAGTAACCATCAACTACAGCACCTTCTTGACAGAACAACCCTGCTTCCTTGAGCTAGCCTAGTAGAAACACTGTCTCTCCTTGCAAGCGCAGCCTCTCTTCACAACTGTTTTACTTCAACAACATTTTACTTGATGGTTGAGCGTGTTTCTTTGCATACCTTTTATATAGAATTTCATCTTGGTCTCATTATCTTGTAGGCAGTTGAATTAAATCCTTCTCTGCCCCCTCTCACTTACTACAAGGTATCTTTAATCAGTTGTGTGTCACAGCACTAGTTGAGAAATCCCATCCATTCCACATTATTTGTTCCCACTTCTGAGACCCTTGTCCCAGCTCACAGCTTAAGCTCAAGAAAAATGTTGCTTTCTTCTTGGAAGTCAAGTTGCTGGCCTACAGGTCAAATTTTCTTACAGGTAGCAGTAAAATATATTTTCTAAGGAGCAGAGACCTGCTACATAATTCCCTTCCCCAATTTGCTTTTTCTCACTAGCTCCTTGCTAAAATATGTGATATGAAACAGAGAATCTGCCACTGCATGATGCTCTCTAGCTTTATGTTTTGTATAGGCTGGGCTGATAACTGTTCCTGTTAGTGTGGCTGCCTTGCAAGCAATATTTCCCATTATATGATCCTTCTTTGAGTAACTTTCAACTTTGCCAAACTCCACAGGAATTTTCTGTGTGTGGTGTACACTTCATGGTGAATTTATATTTACACAGACACATATATTTAATGCAGAAAATAAGCTGTCACTTCTAAGAAGGAATATGGAGAAAAACATGGTGTTCTTCCCATGCTAAAAATTTCTGCTGACCTTTTATTTGGAAAAACATAGGTCATCTCTCCCCTGTGTTGAAATCTGGCAGTCTTTATTCATTTGTGGCCTTTATTCAAGGATGCTCCTTTTACCATTCCTTTGAGACGCTCCCCAAACTTACCATCATTCAAGTCTTAGAAAAAATATGTCTCTCAAGAGTTCTGTAGGAGTATTTTAAGGATCAGTGGGCTACAAAGCTATCATCTCTTCTGTGTTCTCAGTCTTTGACCCACAGAATTATGACTTTTTTCCCTAAGTAGTGACCCAAGAATATTCCCCCTACCCCAGAACATTCAACAGCTTGGGAATAAGGACACTAGCATGAGAAGTATGAGATAGAGGCTGTAAATCCTATTGAGGGAACTAAAGCACAGGCACCTATAAACATACATATACATAGATACGAATGTAGGAAGTTCTTTTTCAGCTAAATTTTGAAATGAACTATGGCATTTAAGGTGGAGCCAGATCCTGTGGGTATGGCAGAATCCATCTCCAACACTTTCCTGACTGAGCCTCTTGGAGGATGTGGGGATGGACAGAGTTTCTAGTTTCTGTTCTAGAGTAGGAGTTAGATATGTGATGAACTTTTCAGAACTGCTGACCTGTGGCAGTTCAGGGATAACAGATACAACTGTTGGCACCTGGGAAGCTTTACAATAAAAAAGAAAAGCACGTATGGAGTTCAGAGGTTGATGGCTTTGCAAAGAAACTTTAAAAACTGCAGTTTCAGAGTTAGTGCTTAGACCCTGACTAACTTTTACTTCAAGAGCCAGAGTCCTTTTTGGATTTAGCCATAAATTTCCTGAAGACTCTCCCTGCATGGAGTTGATCCCAGGTGGCTTCCATCTTGTAGGCTTTGCTACTGCTTAGTCCTCTGTAACACAGAGCTACCGACTCCACTCTTCCACCAAAGTGGAAATTATAGTCTTCTGTAGTGCCAGTGCCAAAATGCATTCCTGAAGTCATGAATGCTCCCCTGCCCCAGCAGCAAGCTAAGCCAAACTTTCAAAGGGGAATTGCTTCATAACCAGGGATCTAGCCCAGCTGTTAATGAGATCCACCCCAGGATCTTCCTAATACGTATGATGGATTTCTGCCATCAGTGAAGCAAGTGTCAGAGACTTCTAGGTGGTGTGGAAAGAGACACTGTGGGTCCTGCAGTGGGAAATAGATGGCAAAGTCCATCAATAATTCTGTCTTACTGGCTAAGATTTGAATGACATGCAGTAAGTGCAACTGGAAAGCACACAGTGACCAGTGCAGAGAAAAGAAAACACTAGGTACCTGCTATTTATGTCAATAACCCCTTTACTGAATAAGAAAATATTTTTGCTGAAAAACCCAGCACGTAATCACATAATAAAAGGTAGAGAGAAACCAGTCTAATTTTTGTTTTTTCTTAACTTTGCTTAGTTGACTGCAACTTCAAAGCCATTTCTTTAATAATCTTTAATATTCTTTAACATTCTTTAACTCTCTTAGTTTCTAAACACTTTTTTATGGTTCTTTTGTCAGCGGTTGTTCTCACTTCGTACATGTTGGTTTCCTTCCTCCACTGCAGTGCTGAAGCTTCTTGGACTGAGAACTGTCCTTTTAATTAGGGTCTATGTGGCATCTAGCACAGCAGGCAACTGAATCTGATCCCAAACACATAATTTATGTATCTTGTTTGGTACATAAATGCATAGGTAACTTCTGTGCACTTAGAGACCTATTTGAATATCAGTCAAGGGCCTAGGTAACACATCAGAGATGATGGATCAAGAGTTCAAAGAAGGCCATAACCCAGAATTGCTGCTGCTGAACCACTTTTGGAAAGCTGATCCTTTCATTGATCCATGAAAGATTGTTGCTTGTGTATTTGTTTACTGGCAGGGATTGGGGAAAAAAAACTGAAAACAACTCAACACAGTGTATTGTCTTCTAATATTGACAGAATGGACTTTACTTAGGTAGTGAAAAAGTGAAAATGAATTGCAGTAGGTGGAAACTACCAACATGCTTCACTGCATGTCAGAGTGAATGAAGCATATATATAGTCCTGCGGCTGAGTTAACAAATGAACACCAAACAAAAATACTCTGGAATCACAACTGTGAATGTGGCCCGGGATGTGAGAATTTCTTGCATGTTTGTGAGACATCTTTAGCAATAAAGAAACTCAGAAATAAGGCAGAAGGAGAGAGAGAACAAGAGCTACAGTCAGCTACAGAAAGGATTGAAATTTAGGATGAAGTAGTACTTTTTTCCAGTGTACACTGAAAATATGATCTGAGACTTCTTTGGCGTCAGTTAGACGTCACTGGAAGTTGTGCTGGTAATGAAACAAAGAGGAAGGTTTTACTGCAACGTATGCTAATATGATACTGGTGCACATTAGTATTTGCACACAGTGCCTGCGATGAAGGTCAAGGCTGAGAACACCAACCAAGGAATAACTGAATGAGCAGGATTTCAAGGAGTGAAGATGTGAGACATGTTGAGTTTGGGACCACAGAGGGAAGAAGTGAGATCCATTTTCATGAAGACGTGAAAAGATCTAACTGAAGTCAGCGGAAATGTTTCTATTGACTGGTCCCTGGCCCAGTGGTGTAGGGTGTAATAAATGCGGTCAGTGTGAGCTGCAAGCCAAATGCACACCAAAACACAATGGTGAATGAAAAGACCAGCAGCTCTATTAGAGGTTTTATTATTGGTTGGTACTGCTGCCAAATTAAGGCAAGCATTTCATCCCTGCACTTTCTACCCTTCTGGTGCTCATTCAAAGATGTATAGCTCTTCTTGTTACCAGACACACACTAAAAACCATACATACGAGTTCTCAAAGTGTTTTTTGGCTTTCACATAGTGATGTGGTTGTGATTTTTAACAGCAAGAGTGATGCACTTCAGCGTGAAAGGAGACTGACGTCTGGCTATGAAGTGATGATGTGGATATTTTCCTGATGATTATTTAATCAAACAGGAGAACTGAGTGTCAAACAAGTACCAGCAATTTATCAAGAGCCAGTTGTAGAAGGAAGCATTCTCTGAATCATCAGTGTGATAATTACCACTGACATTTCCCCAAGGGGAACTGCATTTTTAATTGTTACAAATATAATCACACTTCTATGGAGAAGTGGGAACAGAATCCTTTCAAGGCCATTTCTGGAAACTGAAACGTCTAAAGTTTCCATGTGGAAAAAAAAAAGGCGATTAGAAATTATTGGGTACACCAGAATAAATATGTCATTGCAAAGGTTAACTAAAATACCAGCTACTGTACTCTAATTTCCAGAAGAAAATACATTTAATAAGGGTCTCTGGGTTAAGTCCTGGCCCTACTTTAACTGAAGCTTCCTTAGCTGGGCTGGAGTTGGCTGAGTTTTAGTAGTGAGGAGAGTAAGGGCTGCGTAGTTCTGTTGGGTGAGCAAAAGCTGTCTCCAGCTCTGCCACTCCTGCTTGTGGCTGCAGAGGTAATCTTCATGGTAACCTAAGGAAGGGCTGCCTGAGTAAGATCCCTAATGCCTCTCCGGGCAAAACATGATTCACCACTCAGTGAATGGTCTGCGGGCCGCACCTCTCAGGCTGTCCCAGAACACAGCCAAAGGGACTACAAAAGATAGTCCTATCCCACAGCAGCCCTAATGTGCCTGGTCATATGTAACCACTCTAAAGTGTTTTTCAAGGGGCAGATCAGAATAAATTGGCTATGTTTTGCCTCACCTCAGCTTCCTGTTGCAAACAAAAGCCTTTAATTACTGGCCTTCCCCATTTCAATCTGGCAGGTGTGTACATTGTGTGGTTTTTCTCTGCCCAGTGCTAGTGAAGGTCTTCAGAGTAGACACTAAATTTTTAGGTGATAAGGCTGGCTTTAACTTGTAGCCTGCTGAAAGGAACTGAGTGAATAAGGTGCTTTCCTCTACTTGCCAACTACAGCATTGCATTTATTATTTAAGGTAGTAGTGCTGGCCTGAGAGTAAGAGAGTAAATTCTGTAGGAAGATTGTCTTTTACTGAACCAGCTGATATGGCTGGGGAAAAAAATTTTTTATCAGAGTAGCAAGTCTTTAATTTTGTCAGCTGCAGTAATTCACAAAAATCTCTTAAATTAAAAATTGTATTAGGGGTTTTAGCTTCTCAGCTAACACAGAACAGCAATACTGGGTAGGGGAAAGATATTTCCTTCCCGTGTACCATGTACTCTGTCATCACCACTGTGGGCTGCTCAGCCCCTCCATTTCCGCTCCCACTTACGCAGGTGCCTGCTCCTGTAGCATGCAGGTCACAGATAAGCTGTTTTAGCCAAACTGTGATTTACAGAAAGTTGCAGTCTTGCTGCTCAGAGTTGTTGATTTAGCAAGCAGAGGCTGAACACCAGCAGATAATGCAACTTAATAACTGATCTACACAATTTAGGATTTCAGCCCTCAAATTTATGAGAAAAAAAAAAACATCAAACCCCAAACTGTTTGGCTAAGAACTACTGGTTCTACACTTTTTCCATTAAGGACCTTAGCCTTTCTTCAACTGAAATCAATGGAAATTCAACTCTAGGTTAAGCAAACACCACTCAGTAACACTGTCAGAGCTATGCCAATTTAGCTTGGGCTGCATTTATTCTGTTAGATTACAATGCTCTCCTCCCCTTTATAGCTAAAACAAAAGGGATGTTTTTATCCTGTGTGAAAAAAAGAGAATGCGCAGAGAATAGAATCAAACTGGAGCAAAATGTAAAAAATATACTAGCTAATCACTTCCTTCAGTGGTTAAAAATGGAAGAAACAGTATATTCCAAGAACTGTAAATAGCTTAAAAGAGTAAAAGCTTTTTAACTTTTCTATAAGTGAACATGATAGAAAATAAAAAAAAACCAAACCAGAACTTAAGCAGATTTTACTCTGACTGTGCATACAATGGGAGATTGCATATTCAAAGAATTGATTTGCTGTTTTTTGCACATCCACTTTTTGCGTGTATGCACCATCTTGGAAACTGCACATTTGTATATGGAGTTTTCTGGGAAAACAAAAACCCAAACAAACAAAAAAATTTCCAAGCAAAACTAAACAGACAAAAAAACCCAACCCAAACCCAACCTCCCCTCCAAACCCCAACAAACCAATTTCTCCTTTTAATGGGGCTGCGTATGAATATGAATTAACCTTCCTGCATATCTGTTTTATGATGTTGCCTACAACCAGAGTTCTTTCAGTGGTGGGTGGTGTTCCCAATTCACCTTCTTTTCCTCACCTGTCATCTTAGTCATGGCTTTGAAGCCGTATGGAGTTTGCCAACTCCAGCTTTAGCTTCTGTGACCTTGTGTTTGCTTTGGGCCTGATAACATGCCTTAGATTATGCTAGCAGTAGCTGTGGTTTCCAGTCCAAGCATTTCACAGGTCCAGGTCTGCTTAGCTGCCAAGATCAAACATAATCAGGTGAATTCATCCTGTTATGACCAAGTCCTTGTGCTTACCTTAATCCTTAGAGAAAAACTACAACTTGCAAGATAAGTCTTTGAAACAAGACCAGTATTTCAAAGGGCTTGCTGCATACAAAGGTATACGGATGATGTTAAGCCTCTGCAGTAATGCATGGTACTCACATTTCACAGACTACTGAATTTATGAAGTACTTTCAACTATAAAAATAATGTTATAATGGCAAAAGATAGTTAAAATAATTCTTTAAAAAACAAAGTGCTGGAGAATTTGGCAGGAATTTGCTTACCAATCTTAAAATATATTCCAACTTCATACAACCATTTTTTTTCCTGGATGTCTCAGTATCTTGCTTCAAGTGTAAAGTTGGAGAGCTATGAGATCATTCTTCTATGGAAAAAAAAAATCACTAAACATTTCATGATGTCAGTTGATTTGACTGATCACACTTGATGTGATTTGACACATCAGAGCAGTGTGATTCATGACCTAAGAGAGAAGGAGTTTTAGCAATTTGTTCCCAACTTATAATGTGACATCAGTGCTTTTTGAAAGCTAATCCAACATACGGTAGGCATCCCATTTTCTAAAGATCCATCTCAATTTATGCTGTTAGAGCTAATATTCCTGAGTAAGCCTTTAGACTTTGGTCTGCTTAAGATTAAAACATTTTTTTTTTTGAATTACGAGCATTTATCTCTCATCAGAGAAGATGAGTGTCCCTTAGGAGAGACATGAAAGAAAGATTTGTGAGACCTAACAGATTTGTACAAGAGAATCATGACAGGTATTTCATAATGGAAAGATCCTCAGAAAGATAATTCTTTAGCATACAGATGAGTTTTCTGCCTTAGCAGATGTTCACCTTTTAAATAAAAATATGCTTTTAAGATATCCTCTGAAATGTCATAGTTATCCCCATTACTAAAAGATATCTTGATTTACACTATTACAGTTGTTGAAACATTCTTAAGCAATAGGTTCTGAAAGCCGTACTTTACCTGCCGGCAAGACATTTAATTAATTCCATACTTTCATTGTAGACACTGCAATTAAAATAGTTCTTGACTACCTCATGGAATTTTAAACATTTTCAATAAATGAATTCAATACAAGATAGTGTGTGTGCAATTCTGCAACTTGGTCTCCCAGCTGTGCAATAAATTGCTGGGAGAAACAATTAGTGTAGACACATTTGTTAGAGAATGAACCAAAAATATATCTAAAAATGCCAGTACTAAATGTGCTGACAATTAAGAGCAAATTACTTAGCAAATATGCCATGTGTTCATATGTTGCTTCAGCTACATGCATTTGATGTCGAGTACCTCATTTTTGTTTAAGACATAATTGCACATTTTGTTCAATTTTGTATCTGTACTGAAATAAGGTGGTATGATGCCAACACTTTTTAGGCAGGACTCCCTTGTGATTCCAGTTATCACCATACCTTTTCATTCCAAGGGCAAAAATATTGTTAATTAAATGTGAGGCAGGCCTTACTCATTCATTTTGATTATTTTTCCCTTGCCCCCCAGAAAGTTTTATAGGGCAACAGAATGAGAAACAGAAATGACTTACTGTGGAATTGATGTTACATGAAAAGATCTCTCAGGGGAAGCAGTAAGACTGTCATTGCCCAATCAACTGAAAACTAGACGAAGCCTTTATTAACCCTTTGCAGAAGAAAATTCCTGCATTGGTTGGGACATTTAGGTTGACCTGCAGGCTCTCAAGCCTACACAGGCTACTTGTGAGAATAATTTATGATGAGTCATTACAAGTTTCAATATAAGCACCTAGACAGATACACAAAATTTGACTTCAGAGTATATACAAATAATTTGTTTCTTTTTTTTCCCCATCTTACAAAGACAATTTGATAATGTTTAAGAATAGATTCACTTTTTATGTTTTTCAGATGTGCTTGAGTAATCAGAAGCTGACCCTTTCCCCTTAAATAAGGACATAAGGAAACTCTAGGACTGAAATAGCTTCTTTCTTTGAAGTCAGAACTGGCAGCACATTGAGAGAGGCCAGTGGCAACGTTTCACCATCCACTTTTAGCAAGATACAGTCTTAGCCTTCCACAGACTGCTGAGAGCAACATGTTCCCATTTACCTGCATTTCAGTAAGAATTTACCTGCATTTCAGTATGAAGCTGAAATCAAGATGAAATACAGAGATACAAAGGATGGACAAAACGAAAGCACACTATTCTGGCAAGCTTATCCAAATCTCAAACTTCCCAAATAATATCATGCCATAAATACATTCTCCAAATCAACAAAACTATTTGTAGAGCAATGAACTATCATCTGTTGCACTTCTGTCATATTTCAGTAAGACTTCATTCAAAATGACTTAATTCACTCTTTCCAAATCAGTTTTGGGTAACAGTAAGTGAGAGCTACTGTATCATGCACATAAGGTTGCTGTGAATTAATAGCAGTTCACAGTTAAAAAGTCAGGGAAGAGATCTATTTTGACACTTATAGCAAAGAAGCAGCTTCTCTTTGACAACCAGTTTGCTACACTTGGTAAGTGCTTGGTGCTTTTTTTTAAAGGTAAATCAGGACAGTGGGCCGGGAATCTGTTAAAAAGGATGTAGGAGACCACAAACTTCCAGCCTTCTTGGCAAATCCTAAGGCTTATTACTGCAAGCTATGTCTGGATAAATACATTTGTATTGTTCTGATTGAGTAAATGTATTGTCTATAGATCTATCTAATAATTTATAAACATCATACATTTATAGAGAACATCAAGAATATCTTTACCTGCTGTTATTAATTTATTCCATATTGGTAGTCATACCATCTGTTCAGATGAGATTGATTGGTAACATAATCCATAAGAAAATTGAACCAGTCTGTCACCAGATAGAGTCATATTATAATCTTTTATTTCAGTTTTTAGAGTCTTTTAAAGCCTTTTACCACTCTGGAAGAAAAGTATGTGTTATTATCCTTACCTTCACAGAGCCTGGCCTTTCCAGAAATCTTGACAGAATGAGAAATAATGTCTTGTAGCTGTGTCCTTTCACTCAGATCCTCTTTCATAGTAGACTTCCATTTTGGACAGTGGAACAGTGAAACGTGGTGGAGAAACAGGATAACTAAACTTCGTTTATCTGTACAAAAGTATTTCTTGCTAAAATGTTAGCAATGAAAAAGTTGATAAAAATATTGTTAGCCTTAGGTTCCCAATAGCATACCTTTTTTATGTACTCTTAATCCCCTCCAACCCACACTGTAATTCACTTTTCTGTAAAGAAGCCCTCTTATACAAGATCTTTATTCCCCATGTGAAGGGGATTTCTTAGGCTTCTTGTTTTGTTTCTTGCCCTTTCAATTTATTAACTTCATCAGCACCCAACTGTTCTGAATTTCCTCTTATAGCCTTTTCATTATCTCCTTTGTTTTTATTTTCCCATTTCCCTTTCCCTGAGGATATAAGCATGCTCATGGACAGTACCGCTCTTGAATCTCTAGCTATAACTGTGTGGATGATGTCTGACTCTAGATGTTCCTTCTCTCCAATCTCTTCTCTCTCTTATGACTGCTCCATGTCTTTAAACCCTTGCTTATTCTAAAATCTTCCTTTCTTACCAGTTGTTCCTAATGTTGCCTGTTGTTCACCCTCTCCTGCCTTAGTTAATTGTATTCAGCTTTACTAGCTGTTTTTTGTTTGCTTTAATTTGTTCTTTTAAATATATTGCAGTGAAAGCTATTATCTCCTTCTGGTAATTTGCAGCAGAGAGATCCTCTCTTCCTTCTGTTGTCTTCCCTTCCAAACTCACTTCAGCCTCCTCATTCTAGTTTACAGCGCCCATATTCACATCTTTAGTTACGTTTTATCTCATACTCTTCTTTTCTTGACTTCTCCCATTCCAGTTCGCTTCAGCAGAGAAGGACCTTACCAAGATTTCTTTATCCTTATCATTTTGGGAACACAAACATTCTGACACGTTTTCCAGTGCAGTGAAACACCTGCTTCCTCTTGCCAGACTCTTCATTCTCTCTTCTCATTCAAGTCCATTTTCTTTTAAACATAATTTATTTCTCTGAGCCAGCAGTCTACAAATTCTCTCTTCCCTGGGCAACAATCCTAGAATTTTTATCTATATTTTTTTTTATTACATTTTGAAAACAGTACTATAATTCTTTCAACAATGGCGAAGTTCTGTGCCATCTTATTATGAGGGCAACGAAGGGTTTTCTATTTAAATACGTACTGCAATTATATTAATGTACAGTTAAAATAAAAGCATTTTGGCATATCTGTGTTCAAATCTGATCCAAATTTGCCTTTCACTTTGTTTCCATTTAAAAATATTTTTCTGTGATGGCTGGCGAGTAAATTTTTTCTCTTGCTGAAAGTTGTGTAAGCTTGAGTATCCTCACTTTAGTAAAGAAAATAATGAGCTGTTTTGATTGTGATCTATAAACTTGAAGAGGTACTTTAATAGTAATAGAGTTCTTCAGGCTATAAGACATGGTGATATTCAACATCTAGAAGCTGAATAGATATAAATTAAGATGGGAAGTAAGATTCAGTCTTTTAAGAGTGAGAGTAATTAACCATTGGAATAACTTCAATAGGTATTCAATGAATTATTCTTTATTTTAAATCTTTAAATCAATGGTGACTATGGTCTTAAAGTATATATAGCCTAGTTCAGACAGAAATTCTGAAGTTAACAAAGATGAGTTTCCACTATTGACCATCAGACAAGATGACTGTTATCCTTAAATCTATTGATGAAGGCCTTGTGCCACTTCAGTAAATATTCTAGATTTCAGTGGGATCAAGAATTTAAGCTGAGCACATTATACAAAATAGGACTAGCCATGGACAGACGACAGCCAAACCTCCCTCTGCCCTTCAGTCCTTGAGGGCCTGTGGTAGATCCATGTCAAATGCAAAAGTGTCCAAGGCAGCCTCATGCCAACAAAAGTTTCACATGGTTCTTGCCATGGTGATAAAACACTAGCTTATCAAGTGACACAATGGCTTTAAATGTTTTAAGCTGCACACCCTATTTTCTTGCCTTTCAGAAAGGAACGGGTTTTGATATGTACTTTAAGATAAGCAAGTACTTTACAGAGCTGAGGTAAAACATACAACACTCTTGGATGGTTAACAAGGTGGTTATTTTGTTTTTGATGAAGGAGAGTAGAGGGTATTTTTGTTTGTCAGGTTAGATTTCCTGAAAGGTTACATCATGTGAAAGAAACCTTTCAACCCTTTCATGCTGCAGCAGAATTTTATGCACTGTGTTTCTTCCCATGAGGCCAGAAACATATTTCTGAGTGCAACAGTCCTGCATTGAGAGGCTTACTGCCTTCCAACTCTGAAAACTAAACTTCTCTATATAGCAGCTCAGGCTTCTTGCCACAAACTGACCGTGAAGTGTTCACTTCAAGAGGTGCTTGTTCTTCACCACATCACTGAGCAGAACACTGTTGAGTTTTTAGTCTCTCTGCTGCTGCCTACCAAATTCAAAGTATATTAGATTTTGGGAGTGCCTGTATCCAAGTCCTAAGGAGTGCTAACGAGGAGTTATTTTTATTTTAGATGCTAAAATGCCACTGAGAACCTGGGCCTTCAGTTCTGGGAACTAAGCTGAAAATACTGGCTGACTAATTTGATGTGATCTCTTTGAATAGCCATCAGATGGTAGCATCATGGACTGTTATCATTAAAAAGAAAAGTACACAATGAATGCTCTAGTTAGAAATGTGTTTGAATGATTTCAATAAATTATGCAGGTTTTTTTAATATAGGTGATCATCTGGCAAAGGTTAGGTTGAGCCCATCGCTCATTTCACTTGTGACCTGTCAAGCACATTAAAATACAAACATCTACTTGTAAGAAGCTAATGCCTTAGACTACAGCATCTCCTCACCTTCCTGCTACTCTGAAGCTCCCAAAAGAAATACCAGGTCATTTCCAATAATAACAACACAATCAAACGATCAAGTATAATTAAAACAAGAGATTAATCATTTTTGCCTGCGTCTGCACTCCTGTTTAAACATTGTCCGCATGCTGCTATGTAATTAAGCACCTAACTGACAAACTCTCTTTCTGAATCCAGCATTTCTCTCTTTAGCTCTCACTCTCGTCCATCCTGACTTGCATGTTAATATCAGATTGGAAAATGGCAGAGAAGCAGGATCTGCTCCCACAGAAGCCAATGGCAAAACTCCCACTGGCTCCAAAGCTTACATCCTCTATGTGTACATGTTTACCTGCTTGTGGCTTCATAGTAAAGATAAATATTTCCCTTAAAAAACTTAATTATGTGTAATTTAAACAAAATACCCCAATCACAACCTATAGATTGGTCTTTGTTGCATATCACCACATGCTTTTCCCTTTCATAAAAGATTAAGATCCATTAACCCCAAAACTGTCAAATCTCATCCAGAATAATGGTGCCTAATGTTAAAGCTGGCTTATAAAGTGTGGGAGGACAGATAAACTGTCTTTTCCCCTGGGTTCTTTTTCTTTTCCTTTCCTTTTCAAATGACTCTCCCCAAATAATAGAACAGTGTTTTATGTTTCAGATGTACCATATGGCATGACGTGAGTGCAGTTTAATCACATATTAGCATATTCTTACAACAAGGGTTGGCTGTTTAAAGCAGCTTGACAAAACATGAATTAAAATATTTGCATGAACACTTTCGGAGTAAATCTGTCTTTGTTATTAGTAACAATTTTATTTTTAATTGTGGCTCTGTGATGATCTCCATAAACTTTCACAGCATGATATTGTGACACAGTGAGAAAAACTAGATCATCCTTTTTCTGGTTGGGATTTTAACTGTTATATTAAGGACCACTTAAATATATGAATGACAGCAACTTACAGCTCCCTGTGATTACTTGATTTTCAGTATTCCTTTAAATTTTGAGGTAAAAAGTAAGTAAAACTAATGATAAGGTCAATATTCTTTTAAATTAAAAAGTAGCAAAATTTGCTGGTCAAAATTTACCCTGCTTTCTGTCTCATTAAGAATGTTTCTTTACTGATGCATTTAACCATCCTTGTGCTGTCCTCAGCACTTGTGGATGATCAATGACATCATTTGGTGTCTTAAGAAGGAGAAAGCAATTAGCAGCAAATTTATATGAAAGATCTCTCTGAACATGAACCCTATCCTACATTCTGCCTTCTCTCTTATTATTTCCTTTACTGTTGCCAAAGCATCACATCTTAAAACATGTTTTAAACAAAACAAACTAAAAAATATCTACACAGACTGCCTATACATTGTCTGCTGCCCTCAGATGGTGCTGAGAACATTCTTCTATTTGATGACTCAAAAACCAGCTTTTGGACATTTTTGGGAATGTTTAGATATGAGTTTCATGAAATTACTTCTGTTGATAATCACTCACACAAGTAATTGTTTGAAGGCTCAGACCCAACATTTGTTAGGTAGTCCAGATCTTTCCTGTACTGACATTTCAACTCCCCAGTGCTCAGTGAATTAGGGCATTCTCCAAACATGCTCCTGCAATCCTTTATCAGCGACATTTTCCTCACAGTTTGTCTTGAATTGTTTTTATTTTACTTCCCATGGGCAAAATTCTTGGCTCTCTATGGTCTGGATAAAGCCTATATACCTCTGAAGCTTACAGAACGCTGATTATGTGGAATTCATATGGTGCATTGGCCGGGTGCTAGCTCCATGCGCATGGATGAGTGGCATCCATGTCAAATTGGTAGTCTCCGCAGAATGCTTTCTACAGTGATAAAGGCGACTCATGTTTCATGGAGGTTGTTGGGCCAGCAACATCTGATCAGACTTTTCCCATCATTTGTTCCAGCCACTCTAGGACTGTAAGCCATCTTTGGAGAATTTTTTAAAAATATAAAAGGAGCATTCAAGAGTTTGCCACTAAAATGCATATCTAATCCAATTTGTGGGATAATTTCCATTTTAAACCTGATTTTATCTTTGGCTAATTTTCTGTAAGCAAAATAATAGCTACTTTTTTTGCATGAAATGTACAAAAATAATACACTTTCCACTGGTAAGCTGTGTGGAAAGAGGAGCTCTGCTACTGGAAGGAGTCATGAGGTCAGGAATAATCAGCCATTTTAGCATGATCTCTTTGAAAGGTGATTTTGGCCCTAGTTACAAAACCTTGCCACTTATCCTCCATATGACTAGTACAGTGCATTCATTCATTTTCCCAAACCAAAATGCGAATCATTACTCTCCATGCACAGAACTCTCCTTGAGAGCCATCTTTTTTCTATTTGTGCTTAGGGGACACTGTTCTTCCACATGGGCCGTGCACGTGGCATGGTGTGCCATGACATGGCATGGCATGGCATGGTGGGCAGAGTGGAGGCAGGTTGTCAGGCAGGGATGGAGCTGATCTGAAACCACGGGGCCAGGGCTCAGCCTTTGCTGGCAGAGGATCAGGAAAAGCAGGCAGAGTCTGACTGAGGGCTGAGAAGACAAAAGGGCAAAGCTTGCATCACTTAAAAAAAATTTCTCCTTTTGCTTGTTTGTGTTTGATAGCATGAACTAGTCTTTCGCTGGCTCCCTCAGAGGTCAACTGCAGGGAGCACACAGAGAGGGAGAGGGAGAGGAAAGGATGGTATTTCCCCCTGCTCTCTGAAATGGGGGAGGGCACCGTATGACAGTGTGATAAAATGTGCAAGATTTTCTGGGAGACCTTGGGAAAGGACTGTAGGCTTTGTGTTGGATTAGGACTGGAGTTAGAGAGGTGGTGGCAGCAAGTAGTGTAGAAAAACAAACCCAAGCCAAACTGAAACAATAGAAAGACCAGTCTGAGGGACAAAAGAAAAAGAGGGAGGGAGCACGACTGCAAGTAATAGAAGAAAAGGATCAAAACTGCAAGGAGGGGAAAAAGGGAAAGCTGTTTTGGGATTGGGAAGATTTATTCCCATATGGGCTGAAGAGTTGAGCTGTTCTCTGCAGGCAGCTGCACAGACAGGCAGTGATGCCAGTTTCCAGGCCCATCCTCTGGCCGTAGCAGCATGGCATTGTCAAAGCAGCCTATCCCTTTGGGAGTTCACTACTAAAATTACCAGGATCTCTGAGCAAACAAGTGCATTTCCTCTCCTCCTTCACGCAAAGAAAGAGGAAACTATTTAGTACACTTGATTTCTTCAGGTAGGCCAAAGTGTTAAGGGATTCATAATGTGAACCAGCCACATTACTAATAGTTCATATAAATAAACTTTTATACCAGGACAACTTTGAGAATAGGCTGTGCAGTTTGGCATATTCTAAGTTTCAAGTGGAGTTTCAGTTCTGCAGTGTATTTCTGAGACTTTTGCTTAAGGCAGCAGAAATCTCAGGAAGTCCGTTTTTACTGAAGGACATTAGAGGCATCTAAATCTGAACCAGAAAATATGATTCAGAACTGGACTATTACCAGTTGATTCATACCTGAGGGTCTGCAGGGAAAATGTCTCTGATCCCTAATACAGAGATGAAATTGGGTTTGAAGTTTTGACTTTGACCAGTCTCTTTCTAAATGGCCCTTTTGGTGATGTAAGTTATTTGGGGAGTAGAGAGGCAATAATATTGAGTTATAGACCATATTTATAACTTCTGAGTTCTCAAACAAAGCCATAAATGTACATTCCATAGTTCCTAGACAAAAATAAACAGAGCCTGCTATTTCTAATCCATTCCTCCTTTTCCTTGGTGCTGATTAGATTGCATATCCTGAAAGGGATAAATTCAGGCTCTTCTGAAGTTATATCTTAAGGTTCATTTGTGATTTAACGCGAATGTTCTGTAGATTTGAAGGATATATGACACAGCTGTTCCTTCTGCATATGACAACTTTTGTCTAAGTTGTTCTGAAGGAGAAAAATCAGCTCACAGCTATCCATTTGCCACAGGATGATATGGCCTTAAAGACTGAAGAACAAATTCTCATTCCAGAGTCTCAGATAGGGGATGATTTTGACCACCACTTATCTGACACTAATTCCATGTTTAGAATACTGAGGGCTGGTATGTTTTTATCTTGTCTTTTAAAAATGGAAAGACATTTCGTGGGCCAAAATGAAGTATCTTGTAATGAATTCTGATAAGCCTAGAATAACTAAATAAATTTTAAGACTACAAGTAATACAAGTATCAATGTTTCAAATAAAATAACATGTAAGAATTTGTTTCATTAAACATAAATCTCCCATGTGATTTAACTGAACCCAACTGTCTGTATTTTTCTCTTAGATGTTATGTTGCTTTCAAACCCAAGTGGCTAACACCGAGCTCTCTGGCTTTCTCTTTGTACTGCTGTCAGCCTATTCACATGTAAAAGAGCACCCCACCGCCTAATCTCTAATCTGCATTGAAACCCGGAGTAGCCATTTCAGGTTTGATGTTTATGGCTCATCTTTACCTTGGTAAGGCTGTGGGTGGTGCTTCCACAGCTTCTTTCCTCTCAGTAGACCACTGCTAAAAGACCAGCACTTAATGACTGGAGAATTTTTCTAAAAGCCAGTGCTTCCAGCAGTCTGAAGATAAACCAGTGCTCCTCTGGCATCAGCAATCTAAGAAAACACTGAAGTTTTGGCTTTTCCTGTTGGGAACCAATAGATGCTAGACTGAAAGACAAAACGCATGTCATAAAAAATGCCACTAAACAATGTGTGGATTCAAATGATTGACTATATTATGGGAATGACAAAAGCCTGCGGCTAATGTGGTATGTATACAAAGGCCTCCATCTCTGCTTATTCCATACTCGCTATCTGATTAGACCTTCAGGTCCAAAAAATGTAAGAACTCAGTCACACTTAAAAATACGCATTGATAATACAAGAGCATTATGGTTGTGCTGTAATCACCCAAAGCCTGATCATTGCAAACACAGGAAATTAATGGTTAAATTGTGCTTCAAAGCAATGCAAACACCTAAAGGTGTGGAAATACAGGTCTAAGTAGTAGCAGCTCTGCCATTTGCTACTGGTAACATGATGGAATAAAGAAAGTTAGGAGAAAGACAGATTTGTGTTTTCAGTCCCAGGTAGATTAAATTAATTTGTGGTAACCTCTCTCTTCTTGGAAGAAAGAGAATGACAGGTTTTGGTATTTAACAGAACACGTTCACAAGAATTACATGAAATGTTATCCTGGTGTTATTGTCCCTTCTGAAATCGTAACAGTTAGCTGAAGTAATAATTGATAACAGTGCGTTTCTTCCAAATGTAACTTCTTCTGATGATTTATATTAATTTGAACTGTATTGGAAGTTTAAAGTATCTGCACTATTCTGCTTTTATGACCTTTGAGACTAAAAATATCCTACAAATATTCCATTGATTTATTTCACTGTCAGTTAGCAACTTATTAAAAGATCTGCTTGAAAATCAAAACCAAATCATACAATTTCTAGTGTTATAGTACCACAAATGGAGGCAGGATTACATCTGAGCTGCATCATGAACTAGAAGAAATAGATCCTTTCTTGGATCATATAGCTGCATCCTGCCTTACCGAAAGTAAATAGCTACTCCAGAATATTTGTTCTTTGCTTGTGATGATATTTTTCCTCATACTCTTAGTCCCTGCTGTGTACCAGGGAAACTTCCATTCCTCTCACAGTAAACCTTTATTTTTATTTTTATTTTTTATTTTTATTTTAATGATTTTCTGAGACAGAAAACTTGGAGTGAGCTGCAAGTATCATGCAATATCTATACTGTATTGGTGTGACATGGTTCTGGGCAACTGGCTGTAGGTCTCCCTGCTTGAGCAAGGAGGTTGGACTGGGTGAACTCCAGAGGTCCCTTACAACTTTGGCTATTCTTTGAGAATATTCTGTCATAGGTGTACTTACTTTATGCAGATATTAAGATACCATTCTTGCCTTACAAAATCACCTTAATTTTGACCTGAAAGTTATTTTATATTAAAAACTGGATGTTTGATTTTTTTCTTTTTTTTATTTTTTAAAGATCAACGTCAAAACTAAAGAATGAATATGAAGTTATGGCAAATGTCTCTTGCACATTTGGATATATGGGACCTTAAATATTTTTACATGAGCAATATTTTTGCCTTCCATCTTTGAGTGCTGCTTCTCACGGACTGCCATGGAATCATGCATATCATTCACACCAGGGTAGATGCTGGCAGCAAGATCCACTCCAGTAGATAATCCAAAGGTTTTTTATGTCTCTGATAGCTCAGGAAGAGTCACTGTAGTATTACAAACAGTGAACTCACAGAAAATCGGAATCTGGATATCAGGTCAGCTTTTCTGGGTAAATAAATTAAGAAAACACAAACCCAAAGAAAAATCTTAATAATTTACATGGGACAATAACATAAAAAGGTTTGGGCTACATATACACCAAGGGACTATATTTCAGCTGGAATTAGTTTGTTCCAGCATTTCTTCCATGTGCTTTACTTACTGCACTCCAACTGACCTAGCCAAATGCTGAAATAACAGTTCACCCAGCTCAAAGTTAGTCTTGTTCTTTCTTCTTCACAAGCCAGAGGATAAACAGAATAATTGTAGAAGCTTAATCCCATGGAACTGTACTCCATTAGATGCCAGCATTGGGAAATAGCTGGGAAAAAATCACATACTGACAAGTGAATAGTGCTTAAGCATGAGTTTATTAGTTCAATCTAATTACATTATTTATCCGTTATCTATGTAGTAAGTCAAAATCACTGTTATGATCCGCAAAGATGAGAGTCTTAATAAAACCCAAATATTAGACGTGTTGTTTGACAAGTTGCAGCTCATGACAAAAAATTATTTCCTGTCCTTGAAAACAATGTCAATATGATTGTGTTCACTGATGATTAATTGTAATTACTGTGTTTTGTTTAACTTAATTTGTCTAGGTAGGTACATTGTATTTCTGCTGTGTATGTGCATGTGTGAATGTATTTTTTGCAGGACTTTTTGCTGAACGATGAAAATTTGTATGGATCTGTTTGGAAATGATAGCCAGCTTTGTTGAAATGCAGAACATCACCCAGCTGGCATAGTGAAAGCAAATGACACTCAAGCTTCAGAGTCTTTGCAAGTATGCTTGAAAACCATTTCCTTTACATTTTTTTAATGCTTCACAGCATTGCCTCTAATCATAACTGATGCTTACTTTGTGCCTAATGGTGCAAATATCATGTATGATGGCGTTTTATCTGAGATGGCATAAAAACAGTGCAAGAAATCATTAGAGAAAATGCTAAGCAAATGTGAAAAATCAGCAAAGTTTAAAATGAAATGTTCTCTCTTGATTTCATACATTCCTGGCATAATAATACTGTAGCATATCATTATCATTAGTTGTGCTGCTTGAATTAAGGTTATATAAACCAGTTGGGTATATGCTTGTGTTAGAAGGCGTTCTTAGCAGTCTGATTCCACCACAGCTGTCTTAGCTACACTTTTGTAAGAAACCCTGGAATGAAAGACAATATATCTGGCCACCAGTTTGACCTTTTCTTCATTTTGGGTATGGGTTTGGTACATAAGGAGATGGAGGAAAAACTCACATTTCCACTGCTTTCCAAACCAGAGACCAGAAATGGTAAGAAATATACAAGTAGCATGAGATGATTCAGATGCTGCCTGTAAGGAGCTGAAACCTGGTTTTAAACACTCTCAGGTAGCTGGGTGTTATAGTCAAAATATATAGTGGTTCTAGTTGGGAAAGGAAATATCTAACCATAACCACTTTCAGGTTTTTGTTTTTTTTTTCTCTCCTAATTCCAAATAGGAGTTCTCTCTTGAAATCAATATAGCTACAGACAGCAACTGGCAGGATTGTGGCTTTGTCCATCTATTTTAGCCTTTGCAAATCGTGATTGAAAGAATAATGTACAGACTAAATAATATCTGTCTCTTTTCTCTTTCGCCTTCTCTCAAAATAATTAGGAATTCATGCTTGTGTCCACAAGGCTGTTTCATGCCATTCAGCCATTCCATAAAGCAGGCATAGATAGTTGGACTACTTTGAGTCCAAAGCTAAAATTCCTATCTTCTGAAAACAATCCATATTCCATTCTCATATAAGCACTACAAATTTAATCTCACTTGCTTTATGCAAATTTAGTGCTGTTATAAATGCAGAAAGGTGTATATGACTAGGAGAAAACAAAAAAAAACCATCCTAACACACCAAATTGTACCATGCTTGTAAATTGCAGGTGCTATATTATATGTGTTGTCATCATGTCACAGAAACTCTCTTCTGAGGATGGCCACTGATTTGCACTCAGATAAAAACGCATAGGAACCACACAGGATATTAATATTTCCTGTCACTTTTCCACATACAGAGATTGAGCATGCGCCCAGATTAACACCGGGCGTGTGAACAGGCGTCACATGCACTTTAACAGCATCACTTGAGATAATTCTAGGTTTGATGCAGGATCTCTGAAAGAACACTTCATTATGATATTTCAAAAGAGTTTGCTCACATTTCAGTGCATCTGCTGTACTTACTGAACCTGCTGGCCTAAGCATAACTGAGCAGTGAGATGCTGATTCTGGTCTCTCAGAATCAGATCAACAAGACAGCCATAACAATTTACCTGCAAGCCCTATAGTTATAATGTAAACACATGCAGCACAAGTATTTGGGAAGCAAGCATAATTCATTTTATATTTGTACATACCAATATATTTCTAATTATTTATTTTTGTTTCATAGAGTTGGATTACATGGCCGAGAGAGAATTGAAGTAAACTGAGTCATCCTTGAAATGCAAGCTACGGTTTTAAATGGCATTTATAGTCTAAGTGAGGCAAGAGGATGTTTAAAAGAAGCAGAGCGCTATTGAAAAACTCTGTTTGTTTTGCATGGAAATTTTATATCAAACAAAAAGCAGTTTTCTTTTTGTGGTAAAAATATACATTACAAAGTTTTCAGAGCTGGGAGTGGTGAAGTACAAGGACAGAGAGAGAGGAAACTGAACCTTCAAATACATTTCCTTTCAGTACACTTTCTGCAGAACTGGATTTTGATTTTATGTAGAAAATACTTGCGCTGTATCTATATTCTGCTATGTTCTCAGGCATTCTCTCAAAACGAAAACCAACAGAGCAATGCAAATTTTTATGCACCTAAGTGATATGTGCTCAGAATAGTGATTGGCCCCCTGTGGTATAGGGAAAAAATGAAAATCTTTGCTAATTAGACACCTTTATAATAAGGAAATTTAATGGTTATTGTTATGCAATCAAGAATGAGAATTTCTTCCATTACAAAGAGCTATTCTTCACTACTATGCCAGAGCAATCCCTAATTTTATTTTCAGATCAATAGTTTGTATGCTGAGTTAATAAATGTGAAATGTTAATGCAGTATCAAACAGCAATTTAGGCCTCTGGGTCCTAGTAACATCCTTTCTAATCAGCACACTCTGCAGTGATATATAGGGCTATCTATACGGGCAGATGAATCATACAAGAGAGAGAGCTGCTGCTCTCTCTCATAATGATTCCAAGCTGGACAGACCTCTCTGAAGAGGAGATGACCATACGTGCTTTTTTTTATCTTGTTTGTCTAATAAAACCTGTATAATTGTGAAACTTGTTTTCTCAAGAGATATAGCGCATATTTATTCTCTGTCTCAGGCCAGCTGAGCTAATAATGATTGCAATCAATAAGAAAGTCTTTCATCAGTGTAGTTTTCTAATAGACACTGTAAGGGTCTCCAGCTATCAGATGAACCTACTTACATCTTGCGGGTAATTTACCAGAGACATCTTGCAAAAATTACTTAGAGGAGTTAACACTTATTTTCATTTGAAGCTTGTGAAAACCCTGTGAGATCAAGGGAAAGAAAAAGTATTTTATGTCTCACTAGAATGGTAACTAGCAGGTTCAGTTTTCAAAGGCCCCCTTTCGCAGCCTCTGAAATTACACAAGGAATAGTTGTATGCCAGCTTTCACATGCAACTCAACTAAAAAACATGAGTTTTACACAAGCCAGAAATTTTCCTATGAAAACCAGGCATGCAATATTGCATTAAAAGTTAAGAACACACATTTGAAAATTTGCCCCTAATTGTCTCATGTACTGTGCTTGCAAACAGATTCACTGCCAAGGTATATTTATGGGACACGTGAAAGTCATTGTTACTCTTTTTTTTTTGTTCCTCCTGCCTGCTTTAGTCATTTGGATTCTCTTAACATTTTCCATATGCGATAGCAGCAGAAGTCCTCAACACGAAGCTGCGTGAGTGCCTGTAGCTCTTCTTGACAACCAGATCCTTCTTGGGGCTAAACAGCACTCAACAAATGCTTTGGCCACACAAGGCCCAGACTAGTAAATCATATTCTAGATGAAGCTAGTCAATGTAGCCATTTAGTGGTGCCACAGGGCTGCCAGCTTTCCTGACTATACTGTAATTCCTATAATGTTTTAGTTTTCATTTGAAGCCCCAGGTCCTAGGACCAAGAGTATCCTGGCTTTTCTTCAAAGAAAATGAATTTCCAGTCCTCTTCTTTGTGAAGGAAAGCTTGAAACTGTAACTGAAAGCCAAACTTGGAGTGTGGAGCTTAAGATTAGACCTTTTAGGCTTTTTTAAATACCCTGTTTTCTAAACAAATCTTCTTACTTTTAAGGTCTAGCTCCTGATTGTGGAAATATATGCAATAATGATACCAAGTTCTACCAAGCACATTGTTTCTATTACCTTGCTGTTATTTTTGTGAATAATGGTGTTTCTATCTCAATGGTTATTTAAATGTGATTCTTGAAGGCTAGCCAAGCTGAAGTTTGCTCACATTAAATTTTGTTTAAACAGTTGTAAACAGTGATCCGTCTCAAATGTATGACAAACATATTACCCGGGATTTCTCACGTAAAAACTATGTCATTTTTTTATTGAAAGATGAAAGTTAAAGATGTTGGTAAACTGAACTGAAGGCGCAGACATCAAGCCTTTATGTGCTGATGCTGAATATTTTTCCCCTTAGGATACAGTAAAATAGGTAAAATGCATCTTACATCCTTCATACAGAGGACTTGCTTTTCCAGAACTACAGCAATTGTAAAATCATTTGGGTGTTTCCATTCAAATTATAAGCATGTGTTTGAGAATCAGTGCGATGGCACGCATTTCACTATATACATGTTAGTATGAGATGCTGAATTATCATGGAAAAAAGTTCATGCTAAAAAGTTTTATTGACGTGGGACTTTAAATTTTGAATATGAACAGGAAGTTATTACACTGTGATACAGACCAAGTTAGATGAAAACAGAATTGTTCTGAATATTTGCTATTCTTTTCCTAACTCAGGTAGCAGGCAAAACAGCTTCTAAAGACAGAGAATCTTCTATGCTAAATATAGTGAATATAAAGTATGTGTATCTTCACATCAGTAAAGATGCATGCAGAGACAGATAATTTCATGGAAATTAAGACAAATTACATTCTAAGTACCACTGCAAATTCAGTGTCAGCTTTGTAAATGAATACAGTTCTAGCACTGCTACTAAGGTGGTATGTGGTTTGCTTGTGAGTTGTCTATACAGAGGCTGCTAGGACCTTGCAGTAGCCATAATGGAATAGTCAGTCAGTGGTGTAAGTTTTCTATCTATTTGACTCTATGAGTAGTCATGCAGAGTTCAGAGATCAAATACAATATTTTATGGCAAATCTGAGAAAAATTGCCTTTCAGTTTAAGAGTCCAGGAGGAATCCAGCCATTGCAATAGTCATTTAGAATGCCAACATAATATATATGCCAGCAGATACATTGCTATTATGCTGAAATATAAATTAATGACAAATTTTTAAAGAAATCAGTAATACAACTTCTGGTCAGCAAGAAGCTATTACAAATTATCAGTGGAGAGCTGAGGCAAATACTGCCTTTAAGCATGGTTGACCATGCAAGATGAGTCTTCACATAAAGCAATGATTCTTGGTTATTTTCCCACTAAAAATAACACTAATCTCAAGCAGAGCTCTACAGGAAATTATATGAGTATGTAGTGCCTTAGACTACACCAATAGCCACTCTGCAGGTACTCCTTCTCTTTAAACCCTTTAGACTCACATTTTAAGGTTTTTTGAGTGCCTAACATCAAACTGGGAAATGTGAGTCCTGGGTGAGACGTTGCTGCTTAGCTTAATTTTCCCTGTCTGGAGCCTTCAAACATACCTGCTTCTAACTGCTGAAATAGTGACATAAACAGCTTAGGCTCTTAGTTTAGATTGCCTGTATCTGTGTGTGAGAAAGATATCTGAATGTAAGTAAGGTGCTGGTTAGGTGGACTCCGACCCAAAATTTTTTTTCTGCTTTTACATAAAGACCTAGGCATTGACAGAGCTAAAATATTAATCAAGCACTGATATGTAATTAGAAGGGTAAGTGAAAAAAGTGATTTATTATTCATGAATTATGGCATTTTAATTATACTTTCACAACTCCTTATAGTTCCTTCAAAAGCCTATGCACTTTACACATGTAGAAAAAAGCATTCAAAGATGACTTTCCATCACAGGCCCTTTTGTTTTAAATACTGTCACAGTTTTCCATGGCAGTAAACTGTATCATATTTTGCAATGTCTGTGTTCAGTTGAGAACAGTTTGGACTTTGCTTGCATCCCCTGTGAGAACAAAACATTTTTAATTAGAGGACTATAACACCTAGCATCATGTTGGGTATAAATAAGCTTGCTACCTAGCAAATACTCCTGAGTATGTTATATGTCTGTCCTGGGTATCCCAAGATCTGATTAATGCTTTGTTAAGGAAATAATCTTTTGACTAGCTTGGGCAGGAGTGTGGCATGCCAATTCTCCATGCAGTAGAGTTGTTTATCTGAGCGATTTCTCCAACTTCACCAGGCTGTTTGTGAAAGCATTCAACTGCCTCTGCCCATAAATATAGTCAAATAGCAGGGAGGAAGGAGAGTCCTACCAGACAAGGATCAGGAGCAGCTACAAAGCATGTGACTGGGGGCTAAAGAAGGGCATGCTAGTTCATATTCCTCAAATGATATGTTTTGGTAAGGGCAGAAGTTCCCTGTTTAAAAAAAAGTGTCATTCAAAACCTCACTTTTCTGGTTCAGTCACACCTGGGAAACTGTAGATGTATACTCTTATCATCATTTTTAAAGACAGTACTGTGTTTAAATTTCCAGAAGTAAAGTTTGAACAAGAAAGGAAAAAGGAAACTGGTTTGGTTTTGTTTACTTTTTTTCTTCTGTACCAGTTGGAAGGAAAATGGACCAACCATTATGATTAGTTTATCATAAAATGTGGTACTTCTTGCTGAGACGTGCATGTTGCAAAAATTTCTTCTCCCCTCTACCCTTTGATACATTTGTAGGAAAATATTTACAATGAACATACTGCCTATTCAGTAAACCATAATTTGACCACAAGAACAAAGGTGCAGCAATTACTATTACCAAGTAATTCTGTGGATTTATACTATCATTTAGCAGATGGCCCCTTGACCTTCAGCCCCTGGATAGTTCTATGTGTTGTAAAGTGTCCATCCCTAAAAATATAGCATTTACCTGCTGAGAACAACATTATACTATTTATGAAACCATATAATTTCAATAGCCAAACTCAGCAAGATTTTATTGCTCTCTCCACCTGTAATTGTGGAACAGCTGACTCATCAGTCCGTAATCATCCCTTACCAATGAACAGCTTCACTAAACTCTCAAAGTGACTTGTTTTCTTGTGACTGCTGCAGGCAGTGCCTCTCTTCCCAACCCTCTCACTTTTTTGGACACTAAAACAATCATCTCAAAAGGTTATACTTAATTACAGCTCGGTTTAATACGAGGGAAAAATTCATGAAACAAACTCTTCTCTTCCTTGCTGAAAGAAAGATGTATACTTTTAATAACGTGAAGATAAAATAAAATTCATTCATATCTTTAAAAATTCTATATATTTTTTCAGTCAGCTTACATTTTGTCTACGATGTATTAAAGCAAATAATCCTCCAAGGATGGAGACAATTTTCTCTGGTTTTCCTCATTCACTACCATTGAATACTTCTTAACAAGCTTTCGTCTGCTTAACAGCTTCTTCCCTTTAAATCTTCATCACCATGATCACATCATTCACTATGGTCTGCAGTATTGTTAAGAAATCCAATATCTCAAAACCAAAAATTTTCCTATTTATTCCCTTCCATTTTTAGTTCAGAAATGGGAGAAATCTTTGCTTTTGGAATAGCTGAAGCTCTATATTAATACTTACTGTAGTCAAGTCATGCTTCAGGGTTTTAGTGAATTAGTTGCAAGGCTCAGGAAGGAATATCTGACACTTTGGTATGCAACTGGAATTTGAATTTGTTTTCTTCCCTTCTCTTTAGGCATTTGCTCTGTCAACAGCTGGGGCTGGGACACTAGGCAGGACAGCACAACACTGGTCCTCCTTTCTCATGTGCAGTACATGGTGTTATGACTTTTTCAGAGTCAAACCACTGACCAGAGTTGAAGTGAGGGAAGATCTGGGAGGGACCCCATTTTTTTTGCAACAAGGAATATAGATTACCTGTCAGAATAATCCTTTTCTAACTAATTCCCTCCCCTGCAGTAAGATGAACTGTTAAACTAAAGAGCATAGTCACATCTGTAAATTAATGCTCTTCAGTGGATAGGCGGTTGGAGAGTTCACCATAAATACCTCAACTGCCTGTTTTCTACTGATGGCATGTGTATGACTAGCAAACTGAAATACTTCAGGTGTATCTAAGTCATTGAACTCAATCTGTTAACAACTGTACTAAACTGTCCGGTTTGTGCTCTGTAAAAGGTCAAGCTGAACAATGCAAAAGATCCCCTGCATCAAGAGGCTTGGTGAGTCTGGGGGATATTCACAATGGAATTTTAATCTCTGACTTATGTTTGCAAGGGAAGAAAAATCGCATCATAGAGACCAAAAAAATGATGCAGTAAAACTCAGCATAGATGACTCAGTGAATCCAGGATCCAGGCTTCAGAAAGGGCTGTCAGAGCAGGTGGTCCCCTTCAGCACTTTTTTTTTGTTTCTATAAGTAGAGCATGAAGCTGTTGTATGTATCCAGGTGATCACAGCATGTATTTGTCACTACACTCAAAGTAAGGGTTGGTTATTACTCTGAAGAGAGAGATTTACCTTTTTAGATATTTTCTCAAACTCCTACTACAAGAGTGATTACTCAGAAATGTTTTTATTATTCTTTCAATACATTGCTGGGGAGATTGGGCTTTTCAGAAAAGCAACATCCTACATTGGAAGAGCTTGTGAAAGGGCAGGGCTGGCCAGATCAAGTTCCTCTCTGCAAATTCCTTGGCACATTGCTGTCTCTGAATCAATCTAAATCACAGCAGTTTCCCTATAGCCCTATTCTGTGTTAGTGATACCTGCAGTCGTTACTGTATATTCCATGTTTCTGCATCTTCCATTTCCTACTTTATTCTGCTAAGGGAGAGATGATATTTTGTAACTGTCTTGCCAATATTTGTATAAAAGAAAATATTCTTTGGTTTATTCCCCTTGCAAAGTGACTTACATTTCTGTGGCACTGGTTTGTGACACATTGTTCAGGTAAACCAAGAGGAATTTTATTTTCTTCACTGCTATATCTGAAGTGCTAAGATGCACCTGAAGTTAAAAAAAGAAATATGGGAAATACAGAAGGAGTCAGATACTCAGCAAGTAAAAACTGTCATATCCTGACTGCTTTTGAGTGACTTTGCACCAGCTGAAGATTCGACCCCCCATTAAAAATGTTGGGAAAGACAGTTTATTAGTCATCCCAGGTAAATGGAAAGAATGTTCAGAAATGAAAGACAACACCCTTTATTTGACTTCTTCAAAACATTTTTAGGCTTTATTGTTAATAAGATTAAAAAGGAGATGAGCAATAAAGATACTGGAGCCGAGTTTATTATGAGAAAGAGTACACTTCAGGAAGAGTGCTCTCCCACCACTTAGACAGAAAGTTTGTGTACACATCTTTCCATTCAGGTTTTTTTATTGCTGTTTGCCTAGGAGAAAAAAAAAATCCCTATTAAAAGAATGTGAGTGGGAGTGCACTGCCTCCCCTCTCCAGGTTACTCTTGATCCATGATCATGTATTTCCCATAACTATGTAATTTTCTGCCAGTCATGGTTGTAGACCCTTCAGTGGCTGAAACATAATACTTCCCTTGAAAATAAAGTGAGTCATCTGACAAAATGTGTTCCTCCTGTCTTTTGTGGGCCATTCAGTGACTTTATTTTACTGAGGGAACAAGGGGAAGTTTATAATAGGATCAGTTTTGTTTGCAATTTGTTTCTAATAGATGCCAATAAGCCGGTTAACTAGGCTGTAGTTAATGGAAATTTTATTGTTTTTCCCCCTGCAGTGTACATGACCTTTTCTTACAAGAGTCTGTGATTCTTGAAAACATGTATCTGCTGCCTTGCCTTGGGGTCTGCTTACAACAGCAGCGATATGACCATAGGCTCCTCTGAACTTGTTCACCAGCCCTCTGCTTTGAGTAGACCAAAATACTTTGATCATCCTGTCAGTGGCAAATTTACAGCAACATACTGGCTTTTGTTCCATGTGTATTTCTCCAAATATAATATCTCCCTCAAGAAATCAATGATAAGCTGTTAAACTAAAGAGCATGGTAACATCCACAGAGCAGTAAATTAATGGTCTTTTGTGGATAGATGGTTACAGATTTCATCATAAAAAATGGATAAAAGATTACATATCACACAGAGCGAAACTTTTAATAACTCAACATGACTTTTCTTAATGGGTTTTATTCATTTTAATCATTATAGTGTCAATGATGATTATAGTCTTATTAGATTCTGGTGATTGAGGGGCCTGTTTATGAGATATTGAAAATCTTAGTCTGTTCAGAAGTGTAGTTGCAGTCTGCGTAGGCTTGATGTGCAACTTCATCTGCGGGAGAAGGGCTTGCCAGGAGAGTTTCAATTAATACTTTTACTAAATTGCTCCTGTCTGTAGTGACCTAGGTCACAGATGACTTAAGGATTCCACAACATCAGCTTCTCAAAACATTAGATCATCATGAGTGTAAATCAAACAGAGACAGGGAACTAAGGAACTAAAAAAAAAAAAGGGGGGGGGAGAAGTCATATGGCAAAAGAAACCAATCTGCTTTCCTCTCTAGCAGGCACATAAGATTCTAGCCTTAAGTTATCCCTCTAGGCTAGGTCTTCCTAATGATGGAGCTTTTCACATAGACTTAAGGGTATATGAGTTTTCACAAGAATGGCTTAATTAATATTACTTGAACAGAATAAACAAAACTGGTGCAACAGTAATTATCTTTGTAATTATCTTTGCATTCTGAGGTGCAATTATTGTACCATCTTTCAAGAACTGTTTTAAAAAATGCATTATCTCTGCTGTTTCCTTTTAATGTGGACAAGAATACCCCAGACCATGTCTTATTTATTTATTTTTTCCTCTTGTTTGAAGTTTGTGTAAAGAACCCTTCCTTGTGAGACCACAGATACAATCTAAACATTATGAAATGAAAATAATGCCATAAGTTTGTTTATAATTAAAATGGAATATATTTAGTAATCACAGGTAGCGCTCTCTCAGGAGAGCCAACTTCCCCTTACATATCAACAACATTATGAACTATAAAAAGTTTAGATCACAGCCACAGAAATCTATCTGAATCATCCTGAATAAATTTAACTTTTGGGTCATGAAAATCTGAGGTGCTTCAGTTGCACCCTACTTCTTAGCCTCACTCTGCCCTGTGGCCTACCGCTCACCATCAGACTATCAGGGCTTAAGCTTGCTGGGTCCCCTCAGCTGTAAGCAGGATGCTTGCCCCAGTCACTTTTGCTGCCCCCAAGTTCTACAGGAGCTGGAAGCTGCTCCTATGCCAGGGGAATTGGCAGGAGATCTTCAGAACTGCCATGTCTTTCCTCCTCCCCCCTGCTTTGTTTGGTATGTTCCGGGTGCAGCAATCACTGTCTACAGAACCTTCATCTCCTTGTCTGGCAACTGCTTCTCTGCAGTGTTGTGCCTTTTTCAGAACACAGGCAAAATTCAGTGTAAACTCTGGAATCCTTTATCCTGAATAAGGATGTTAGTTCTGCTAAGGATTCAATTAGACCTTGCAGTGTCCATGGATGTATTCTCTTTTGCTTCTTTTCAGCTCTAAAGCAATGCTAACAATCTCCAAATATGTCAAAGACAGTTCAGAAAGAAAGGAAATAAGCTTTTCTGGGTGCATTGTGGGTAACACGGTGAGTGTTTAGCTTAAATTGCAGCAAAGAAGGTATAGGCTAGAATCAAGAAAAAACACTATAGATGGCTAACAGCACAGATAGTTAGGGATTGCTGTTGGTCATGTAGGGAAGTTATAAAAAACCCTTTCTAAAGTTTTTTTTAACCATCAAGAGAAGAACTAGACAATTTTCAGAGTATGTTTTAGCCCAGGTTTTTGATGATTTCTAGATACTCCTCCTTATTCATAAATTCACACATTTTTATGTTTGTTTTTTTTAAGTTCTGGGTGATCAAACAATTTCTAACTTAAATTTACTGCAGTTTTGAGTTCTTCAATGGGTTTAAGGTACTGTATTTTCTTTTCCTGCCACTCAGATTGCACCAATCATAATGAACTGGTTATCAATATTTACTTTCTTAAATCACCATACGTGTTACTGAATAACCATACTTACAGTAAAGGATTACAATAAAAATCTCATCACTATTACAGCACCACAAATGGATGCCAAAGGAGACCAACAAGAATAAAAAAGTCTGGCAAAAATCCTTCAACTCAGTCAACATGATGTCGTAGTTTCATGCAATGGCCATGAGGATCTGTTTGCTGTTCTTGATTCACACTTCTATTATTCCATTTGCATTGAAGATAAATCGCTCCAACTAAAGACCAATGCAGTGAGTGAATGATCATTTACCATGTTCCTACAGATATATTTTGGAAGATGATAAAATACAGACTAAAACTCCCCCACTGATTCCCATGTTTTTTTTCAGCACTCTAGGTGTCATGCGTTGCTTCAGATAGTTAGAAAATGTTATCTTTATATTGCTATATTAGGCAACACATGTGTACACAACCAAGTAAGGAAACAGGCCTTTGGATTTACCATTTCTATAGCTCCTTCACTTGATTCCTTTTTTCTTAGTAAGCCTATCGGTAAGGTAACAAATATCTCAAAGAAGGCAGAGAAAGGACAAAGGTGTTTGTTTTAGAAATGTCTGGGGATTTTTTTAATTAATGTTGCAATCACTTAATAAGCTGCAGGGCAGACTCAGTAGCTGGGACAATCCAAATAAAGCCCACATGCTCCTGTTGCAGTCACCTCACTTTCCTCAGGGCAGGCTTATTAACTCAGAAATGGGAGAACAAGGTTTAAAACAATGCTACACACTTGGAAACAGAAATCTTTCTAGCTCTGCGCAGATAAAAAGGGGGGAATCTCTCCTTGATGTCTCTATCTGGACCATCTTGTAGCTTCTTAGCTACCCCCATGTTTCTCTTGCATTCTTCTATTTGTTATTGTTTTGCAGGAATACTGTTATAATAAAAGCTTTCAGAAAGGACTAGCAAACTGCATGGCCTACAGTTTGCCATGCCCCCTGTGCCCTGAAAAAGAGGCAAACAGATTTTGAGCCTTAGAGATGTTGCGCAGCTCCATTTAGATCTGTTTGGCTCTGCCTTGGTGCTCACCAGACAGCAAGCTCCTCCTAAAATACGGCCAAAGAGCTGCTCTCAGCTTCCCTGCCCTGGGAGTCAGGGAACGATGCTTTTGTCTGTGGTTCTCCTATTAATCAGAGAGCAAAGCAGACTACTCCTGGCCCAGATCACCAGTAAATTGCTTCCCACTGTGTGCTGGGGTGGGTGAGCAGAGGGCTGGGGCTCTCCCAGCTCCTTGGCAGCCTGCTCTGCCCGTCAGGCACAGACAGGGGATATGCAGGGGCCACCCAGGGAGACTTTCACTTCCTTATTCCCTGGAGTGGGTGCGTGGGGCAACCTTGCCCTGTATTAGCAGGAAACACTTAGCGAATATATCAAAAGCACTGAGACAGAAACTTGCAAACCACAGTCTTTTTATACTTATGGGGAAGGCTGATAGCATTTAATAGAAAATAAATACCTTTCTGAACTCTCCTATCAAATTTCACTGGGATTCCTACAGACTGGGCTTCACAGGCAAGCATGGAGATGAACCTGGCTACAGGACTCTTCAGAGTAACGTAAAAACCGGCTATCTTCCTGGTTGGCTTTAGTCACGTCTAATGAGCTCTCTAGGTTTTGTCTCTATCAAACATTATGGGACATCGTAAAACTTCACAACATTCCATCAGAAGATGGACTGTGTTTCTCCGGTGTGGACAAACATTACATCAGGATGTGCAGGATTTGGCCAAGCATGCTCAAGTCTGCATATGTTACCACCTAGTGACTATTCAGGGTACACTGCAGCACGTTTTGCACAATGTGCTGATGTATTGGCAGACTTGCAATGCAAGCAAATAAATGATGATTTATCAAAGTGGCTGATCAATGCCATTAAATTAATGTAGAACTGTATTGGTGTAAATTGGGCAAGTAAAAAAAAAAAGAAGCCTGATTTCATTAGAGAGATAGACCAAAAATACCTTCTCCAACTATTTGGGTTTTCTTCATTAGGGTGAAGCAGCCTATCCTGTTTCCTGGAATTTGGCTGGTAGATTCATGGTCCCATCTTTTCTTCTTTTATTGAGGTAATAACTAATTGCTTCTGCTCCATACTTTTGTCATATGTAATTGCCATTTTATTGTTCCCTAAGGTCAATTTTACTAAGACTTTTAAAAAGCTGAATTTAAAATGACTAATGTCGATAAAAAGTAGGAATTCAAGGTTGCAAAGCCTGTCACAGCCTTATGCTATTTCCTGTGGCTGTATTTTAAGGTAATTAGGAGCAGATCTCCCTGTAGTGCATCTTTGTAAAGTAACCGCAAGTGTATTAAGGCACAGACCTACCTAGTAAATATTCATGTTTGTTTGTGAGGTGGGAAGCTTTTCCCAAGCATTTTTCTAAATCATTCTTCATTTCTGTATGTGTATCAATAAAAATTCTTGTTGGCCATCACCAGAATTACTTTAGACTGCTTCCCTCCCCGAAGTCAAATCCAGCGACGGTAGCATGTCATAGAGAAGTGGTTTAATCCTACCATCCCTTACTCACCTGAGCAAGGCTAACACAGCTTCTGGTGGAGCTGGCAAAAGCTCAGGATGGGATTTCCAATCCAGAGCTTCCAATCCAGCTGGAAAGGATTGCCTTCAAAATAAAATCTCTAAAATACAGCTATTTTTGCTGGAACTGCCAGTGCCAGCATCTTTGAAAATCAGGGTTGCTAGCTTAAAAAGATAGTAAGAAATTTTGCATGTTTGAAGTTCTTAAACCATGAAAAAGTAGGCTGTCAGTAAGCCCGCTGGAAATAATGAGCCTGGTTGCTGGGCATGGAACCCTTAGCAAAGGTAATGAGTTTTACCTCTCAGCAGAGCTTGCCAGATTTAGTCTATTTCTGCTTTTACTCCAAGGGTTTTCATTCTCAACCTGGAATTCACAGCTGAGAAATGTAAAGGTACATGCTGAAAGTTTCTGGAAAGAAACTACTCAGCTTGTGAAAGAAAGTTGGCTAAAGCATGATATAGAAGAAATATTTTATCGTAATTATCATGATTTTTTTTTTCAGTTCTATGATGCCTCTTTTAAAGGTACCATAAACATTATTCGAACCAGGTTACCATTACTAGGAAAGGTCAAATCTTACGGTAGACTCACAAAGTCAGGCTAGCCATTAGTAAATAAGGGTTTATGGAAAACTCATAAAGCACCTAAAGTGCCAGCTTATGTAATATATCTAATATAATAAACACTCTGAGGGGAGTCTAGGAGTGGAAAAAATGCAGTTTCTTATTATGAAATATTTGAACGCAGTCAAGACTTTAGAAACTGATCAAATTGCGAGAGCCAGAATGCTTTGTCACGAAGCCTAAAATCTAGGAGACCTTTAGCTTCCTGAGGAGAAGCATTTTAGCAGACCCTACAGGGTGAATTGTTAATACAAACTCGTATTCACAGTGCTCTCAGAAGTTGTGTAGGAAAGTTATCTGGCACAACCATTGTCAGATTCACATTACACTAACTACTGTACAAACAACTGCCTGGTTTTAGGTTACAACAACTATTCTGTACTGCCAGTGAGACCAAGTAATGCTGGAGGAATGGAGCATATCACTCATTTCTGTTGCATAGACGCCTTTTAAAGAGAGCCACTGAGAAAGCCAGTCATTGATGGCTGGTTGGCACTGAGTTAGGCTGTTTTCCTGAGCAGGGATATTCCCACAACAGTTATAGTCACCTGGTATTGTACAAACTACCAGTACAGAGGCGTTTGATTTGACACTCCACCGACGTGCTATTTTTGGCACACTCTTTCCTAATTTGTGATTAACAAGGATTAGGTTGTTTTCACTTTGTAAGGGCTATTTATAGTTCAATAAGAGATTTCCCCCCACCCCTCCCTACTCCTACAGTGCATCAATAGCACGATTTTAGTCTGAACATGTGACCACAATTATACAGTCATGTTAAGTAATTAAAAAAAAGAGCTGATTATGAAATACAAGGAGCTAACTAGAAACATAGGAACAATGCGCTGCATTTATGCAACATGTATTTCTTCGAGAACTAGATTTTGACAAGACTTTGTACGATGCTTTCACAATTAACATACCTCCTTCAAGTGGGCTGTACTCTTTAGCAGTTTCAAAACACAACAAAATCGTGTGGAACAGAAACTGTAGAATAGATCTGGACTTGAAATAAAAGGTCAATATTGGATCTGCCCAATATTTCTGCCCCTGAAGACAACAGGAGTTTTAAGACTGAATTCAGTGGGAGCAGGAAGAAGCTTGAAAAATAGTTATCTAAGAGGGAATTTGACTGAGATAATGGGGTGGTGATGTATTTGTAAATTCACAAGAGAGATCAATGTGACATAGGACAGTGCCCATAACAAATTAGCTGGGGGTTATTCTAAGTGGACAGTATACGATCTTGATTTAAGATGAAGTTATTAAAAGGACTGAAATGCTGGAACAGCTGCGCTCCTACTGAATTCAGTAGCTAAAAACAACAACAAAAAAAGAAACTTTTCAGTATTTATTTTAAAAGCTGAATATTTGTGTATCTTCGGATAGGGATAGAAAAATGAATTTAACCATCCAGTTTAACAATTCAGTTTAACAGTTAAATGAATTTAACAATACAGATGGAGGCTGTCTGTATTGCAGACTCCTCAAAATAACACAGCCATAGAGGAAGCAGCAGACGAATAACTCTACTCAGAAATACTGCAGTATTCAGTGGTCAGCTATGCTGATTACAGTTAGCAATACTTTCCAACAGACAACAGTCGTATCTGGCTGAGATGAACAGCAAGTGTACATGGAAACAGCAAGAAGAAACTGTTGTGGATTCAAGAAAATGTATTGTAGTAATGGAGCTGAATAAGCACAGTAGTCTTCCTAAGTAAAAGTGCTTTCAATGCAATTTGGCTGGGTGATGCAAGGTGGGAAATATGTGATAGAGATATCAGCCACAGGTCCAGGAGAATGACCAGTTGCGGGCTGTTGATATCAGTGGTCTTGATCTCTTTGACAGGACAGATGCATATACTAAGGTTGGCATCCAAATTTTGTACTGTCACCTATCTAAAAAAATCAGGTTCCTAGTCTAAGCTAGCCATTGAGAGAAAGAGGGCTTTCATCCTGTTGCAAGACAAATGTGACAAGAGGTGTGATGAAATCTTCCTTTGAGGAGCATGTCTCCTTCCAGGCACAACTGCAGTAGTATAGGCAGCCTAGAGGCCAAGCTTTTGGACTGCTGACTGTGCATGAGATGCATTTAATGTCAGTGGCTGCAAAATGCCTGCCTGGAAGCTCCCTTCTCCCTTGCTATGCATGCTTGCCTATTCTGATGCAGCCATATGCTGCTAATGGATAATGTGAGTCTGAAGAGCTAGAAAGCTGGATCTGTATTTGCCTGCTTAGATCCCTGGCTTTGTTTGCTTTCCCAGTTGTGCTATCTTCATGCTCACTTAACTGCTGCATGCAAACTGGTATGCTAGCCCACTGAGCCAAACTTGTACTGTTCTGTTGCAATTCTCATTTACACTTCCTCTGGTTGTGTGTCAGCAGATGAATCTATTACAGGGGCTCTGTTTCTGCTGTTGTCAGATAGCCTCTTTCCCCATCATTGCTCTGCATAGGGATGTAGCATGCTTTGCTGGTGCTGTATGTCTTCACTGAGCCCCAGGAATGCGCTTAGAATAAGGACTGGGACATCAGAGTGCAAAAATCTGGTGGACAGCCCTGCATGCAACTGGCAGTTTCCAGTTTTGCATCTCCCTTAAGCATGTCTCACAGTCCAGCACTCCCTTTCTTCCTCTGGGCTTTCTTCCCACATTGTACTGCTCACCTGGCAGCCCTCAACACATCCCGCTTTCTGACTCAAGGTCTTCTACTGGTGACAGTTAATGCTCTAAAAAAATGGTGGCCCAGAGAAGTTAGTAGCAATCAGCAGCCAATACTAAAATGGCCACCCTTTTCACCGATTGCAAACCCATCCCCTACTTGCTCCCTCTCTATTTTGTCCTCTTACTAGATATGCCCTTTGGTGCAGAGATGCAAATCTCAGATAGCTTTGATGTCATGAATACAAATACTGTTTTTATTAACCTTCCAAATGACTGCTACAGTGGACCACATCCTGCTTTTAGCTAGTCAAATGCAAATAATGTTTCTGCTTGATTTCTGTTTTCCAGATACTCATGTTGCTTTGATATCATTTTATGTGATAGTGTTCTTATTTTCATGTGCGTTTTTGATTAGTTGGTCACTTACAT
Organism: Pezoporus occidentalis; assembly: GCF_034315485.1. Classification (NCBI taxonomy): domain Eukaryota; kingdom Metazoa; phylum Chordata; class Aves; order Psittaciformes; family Psittacidae; genus Pezoporus; species Pezoporus occidentalis. Next base: position 158,532 of record NW_026914350.1, on the reverse strand, counting down.
ATTGTTCTCCTTTGCCGGTAATTCCTTCACCTTTACTGTGTCGTTTCCTACCTCTACTAAAAAGTGAAACATGAGTAAGAGCCATTAAGCATAACCAAATATAATGCAATGTACTTTATGAAGTCATTACATTTGTTCATTTGCATTCTTTATTGCTTGTTTTTCTTATAAAGTATCAGGAAACATGAAGATTACCATTTGGTCTTAATACTTAAGAGCTCCAGCCATCCTTACTTATGAATTAAAGTCATTGTTACCACAATAGCTCTTCCACTTCATCGCAAAGGATTGAGCTTGCAGTGAAATGAATTCAGTATAAATGGGTTCTGCTGGATCTCCGAGACTCTTGCCTAGATTAGAGCAGGTTTTCAAGTTGGGAAATGACATATCTGAGCTGTGATCAGTTGTGCTATCTAGGCAAGTCTATTTAAAAGCACTTTCCATTTTAAATATAGCAATAAAGTACCACACTAGCAAACCTTCTTGATAAGGGTAAAAGCAATACATCCAAATCCAATCTAAATTTGACATTGCCTAGAACAAGAATTCACATTGATAAGCCAGGACTCATTTACAAGGCCGTAAATGGGTGGGTAGCTATAATTTGGGTATTAAACGTGTAAAATATATTGATGGCATGCAAGGGCTAAATAAATAATTTACTACAAGAAAATTGGAAATCTTTACACAGTACTTAATTGACCAACCACTCTCACATGTTCTTGAGAGCTTCCTATTTTGCATTTTCTTTTAATTTTTCACACACTGAAATGTTCCTCGTGTATTTTTTCCCAACTTCAATGGATGTTCATAAGTTGCTGTATTTCTGCAAACATAACCTGTTTCCATCTTTGGTTCATCAGTCAATTGCATTCTTTCTGACATTTTCGTTTGTTTCTTTAACAGCATGAATGAATCAAATGTCTTTTCTGGGCACAGCTCAGCTGCTGTTATTCTTGAAACTAAAATAAGATTGCCTCAGTGATCAGCCTAACTTTGAATGTTAGTTAAATCCATTTCCAGTGCAAAGCAGAATGAGATATTGTAGTTAATGGGTATTCCAGCGATCACAGTAACCATGGGGTTGGCAACTTTATACAAGCTTATAAAAAAAATCTTATGACTACCTCACTGGCCAGTGTAACTCAGGGTAGTTGCAGTAGTGCAAATGAATTTTGGCTTTAAAGGAGCTCTGCCATCCACAGATATTGAAAATCTGGTTTTGAGATTCCATATAGGTCCTTGGTTGACCCTGCCCTCCACAGCACCTCATGAGTCATGAATCAGACCTACTAAATGCATAAAATTTTGTTTTTAAATCATCACACTTGGTTTTTGTTAGAATTCTCCTCTGAAACCAGACCTCTGGGGTACACTCCCATGAGCTTTTCCTGTGACCAGAGGAAGAGAACTGGGGACATCCACCCACCTCCCCAGCTATTGTAGTTTCCTTGGGTGACCATGGCACTACTGTATGTGCTTTATCCCTTTGATGCACATGTGGACTCTCCATGTCTGTGCTGGAGCAATGACAGAACAAAAATGTGCCTTCCTTTTGCTCCTTAGGGATGCTGTGGGCTCTGTGTACAGTGCCTTTCACATATTAAAGAGATCAAATTCTTTTTGGAGGAGTCATATAATACTTTGGGTTTGAAGGGACCTATAAAGGGCATCTCATCGAACCCTCTGCAATAAGCAGGGACATCTTCAACCAGACCAGGTTGCTCAGAACCACATCCAGCCTGGCCTTGACCATTTCCAAGGATTGGGCATCTGCAAAACCTGTTTCACCATCCTCATTGTAAAACATTTCTTCTATCTACCTAGCTGTATCTACCCTCTTTTAGTTTAAAACCATCACCACTTGTTCTATTACAACAGGACGTACTGAAATATTTGTCCCCATCTTTCTTATCAGCCCCCTTCAAGTACTAAAAGGCTGCTCTAAGATTTCTCTGGAGACTTCTTTTTCCAGGCTGAACAACCCCAAATCTCCCAGTTTTATTTCAAAAGAAGGGGAGGTGCATTTGAATTCAGTTTCCTCCTGGCCTGTTTTGGTCCATTCTTATCTTTAGCTATTCACAGCAATCTACTGTGCAAAGAATTATGCTTTGGACAGGCAGCAGTGGTGCTTCCTCATGCAAACATCCTTGGAGAGCTTCCCACTGGAAGCTCATACTAGCAGCAGAGTTATTTTGCTGGTACAGGCTGTACAAGTTTCCCAGGGGATACCAGGTCGACTGTCAGAGGACTTTGTGGACATCACTGCTTCTCTGAGAGGGCTTTTTTCTAGGCTGAAATGCCATGGCAAAACACATGCCATACCAATCCAAGTCATATACTGGACCCAAGGTAAGCACCTGAGAGGTAAAGGAGCAATTCTGGAAGGAGCACAACAAATTCTGGGTAAGCAAAGGGAGAACTTTGTTCCAGCTGCTCTGGGCCAGTGCCATCAGCTTTCCTATTGTTACAGGCACCCTGAGACTCCCATCTCATTCCAATTTCCACCTGCCCTACCCAATAAATTCCTTTTAAAATGGTAGTTAGTTTTGCTCAAAATATTTCCATTGTTTGCTGAGGAATGTCACCCCCCTCCCAGCTGGGACCCTGCCCTACAGGCTGGATTGACAGCACTTTGCTTAGCAGCCACACGACCGGTTTGGAGCCTAGACCTAGCTTCGGAATAAAATTTGGTGGTGAGGGGAAAGCCTGGTATTCCTTGGATGGTGATAGGGTGGAATGTGGGTTAGGGCTTTTAAGTAAGAGTTGTTGTACCCAAATTCAGACCTTATAAATCTCTCTTGGCTTTAGGAGAAAGGGCACATGCTGGTGTAACTTACATGTGAGGGAGCCAGAAGAAAGGAAAACTCAGTGCTCTGCTTTACATGTGTGTAGTATGCTGCTGCCTGAGGGAGTCAGAACTCGCTTACAATCCCGCATGGATTACCCTGTCTTTGTCCAGGTGCATGAAATAAGCAGGGCCACACATTTGTGTATTTCCTCTCTGGGGATTAGAAATTGGAGGGTGGGAAATGAGTAGAGCCTGGGGTCCATTCTCACCCGCCAGCTCAGCTGAGCTGGTGAGCACTCGAGGCGGCTGGTGGAGGAAGAGTGGAATATTATTTTATTTCTTTCTTAGTCCAGAGGTAAATGACTGCCAGAGGGAATAGGAGAGGAGAAGGTGTGCCGCTGAGTTACAGTGCCTTGGGGTGCTCCTGCTGCAATGGTACAGCTACGTAACGCGCTCCCTGGGGGGTTGAATATGAAATAAAAATGTAGCCTGTTACTTATTGGCATTAATGTTCACTTGCTAACATCTTTTATTGCTTAACTCTCCTATTTTGGCGCCTGGGTAACTACTTAGCCTCTTTTAAATTCACTGGACAGAATTCAGAGATCACATATCCAGAGATCTATGTAGAGTTCAGAACTGGCTGAGTAGTGTGGTCCGAAAGTAGTGAATTTAAGAAAGTCTAGGGAGAGAGTCGTAATGAATAAAAGGATCACGGTAGATAAAGATTCTTGCCTGCAGCCTCATTTACTTTCAGTCTGTTTAGCTGGAATGGGACCTTGTGTCTCCCTGGCTCCTTTAAATACTGAATCTGAGGTGTCTCTTCATGAAAAAGGATGTTGACTCAGAGTCAGGAGCTGCCTGTGGACTCTAGCATACTCAAGAAAACTTTGTGCAATACTTGGTAATATAACATGGAGGTCTTAGCTCTCCAGTAATATCAAGTTCACAGGCAAAATTAATCACCGTAATAACCTTACATGAGCTTCTCATGAAATATCCCACCAGTAAACCTGTCTTCAACATGGAAAGAACACCCATTATTCAGCATATTTCTGGACTCAAACCTCTAACCTCTATTTCCTTATTTAATTACCGTGAAGCATGTCGCCATTCTCTCTGCACTCTAGTCTGTAAGTTGGACACTATTTTTTACTGGGTGTTTCTCTGAGTCCTGTCATCCTGGCTGCATTCAGAGAATAAGCTAAGAAACAGTCTTTCTTATCCATGCCCTCGTGACTGTTACAACAGTGATGTTGGCTCAACCCCAAACACTCCCAATGCACAGCATGGGCATGGATGTCAGGACTGCTTGGTTTTCTGGCCTTGTCTGGCAGGCTTGTGGCTAGTCGTTGGCCATTGAGAATGTTGCTGTCAGGTTTCTTTTCTCAGCCCATCACTTCGTGCCCATCATACTTTTCCATGTCACCTCCCATTAATACTGTGTCTGCACTTTCAGACCCCCTCACATCACACGCTCACTCTCTTTCACATCCCTTTCTAGTACTTCCAGTTCCCACTTACCATCAGTATGCATTTCCAAAAAGTATTCTGTCCTTTCTCCTTCAGATATGGAACTTATATCCCTAAATGCTTACCAAACAACCTCGTTATCACCAGCCAAGGGCTCTCTTGAAACTTTACTCTGCCACACTGCTCTTGAGAAGGCCACTGGACTTGTTGTCCTCAGTGGGCATCCCTGCTTTCCCGTTAACATCTACCCATCTGATGTTTCCTGTCTTTTAAGAGAGAGAAAAGACTATCTTCCTACTATTTGTACAGGTTCTAGCACCCTGGGGCTGATCACTACTCTAGCCATACAAAATGCACATAACAGTATCTTCCCCAAAAGCCATGGCCCTCTTCCTTAAGATTTAAAATTACATGCCAGCTCATGGGTCCTTCTGTGCTACGGAGCCATCGCACAGCAGCTGGGAAGGAGGGGGGGGGGAAAGGAGTATGTACAGAGCTCCTCAGTAAGGCAGGGGGAGGAGAAGAACCAGCTCTGTGTATTTAGTTACAGTTAATTTTAAGTTTATGACCTTATGATGCAATTGTTGTAACCCTTGCTCAATATAGTTTTCAGGCAGAGCATGCTGAACATACAGAGGGGGTGTATTATTTTATGGCTGCAGTGTTTGCTTGAGCTGTGCCGATAAGAGATCTGTAGAGAGGTCTCAGCGCAGGATGAAGTGGAGCCGTTTTGGCCATGTAGCATTGGCAGGGTTTGAGTGCCTCTGCTAAAAGAGCTTATGAAGTGCAGGTGTAAGCCATGCTGACCTGTTGTCCTCTGCTTTCTCTGGCAACAGGGGTTGAATTTTGTCCCTGCATTTTCAGAGGTGGCAAAAGCTAAAGGAGGGGGTTGGTGTCATTACCACATAAGGGCAACTAGAATAGGATTTACTTATTTTCTTGAAAGAAAGGCAGTTTTGGAATTTGAAATTTGTTTCACTATAAGTTTTAAAATGCTGCACATTTTTTTTCCCCTCACAGTTCATATATATTATGCCCATTTTATGGATAAGCTAACTGATTCAGAAAGTGAACAATAACTAGAGTGTCATTTTCAGGTCTATGGATAGATTCAGAGACCCTTGAAACCTTAATCTGCTTGATCCCACTTAATGCCTTCAAGATGCATTGACAGGACAAAAAGAAGTTTAATTGAAGTGCATCAAATTCAGTTTAGGCACTGTAACCCTTCTGCTTACAAGGTTATCCACATAAAGAGAAAATAAGGAAGAATTAGCTTGCATTTCCCTGGAAAATAAGTAAGCAGGAATGTCTGCCACATCCTGGCTGGCATTTTAATCTCATCAAAGCGGAGCTCTTTCCCTACTGCGCTTTCCAAGATGCACAGCACAAATGTGCTCTGAGCACAGCAGAACTAATTGAACAATCACAGCAAAGGAGGTCAAAACCCAACAAACAGTGTAGCATCTAAAATGACTCTGGAGGATTTTAACAGATGGACACTTGTAAATCTAACAGGATTTCCTACTGGTGAGAATGCCTTGGGTAAAATTCAGAATGTCTCATTAAATTGTCAGTCAGCTATGCAGCATTGCTCATGTGAATATGAACAGCTATGCAGCTTTACCGTAAACACACACAGCCATGCATTAATATAGGCCTGGAAAGAAACATTTGGATGCGAGTTCGGCTAGACAAGCCTATCAAAACCGAAGGACGATCAGATGTAATGTTTCTGGCTGGGATCCATTAGACATACAGAAGGGAAATTCAGCTGGGGGTCAGGCTTTTTCTCTCCCTGCTCTCAAAGTTGTATGGTTTTGCCTGTGTGTGCACTTCCATGCAAATTTGCAAATCAGTCTGCTTTAGACTTCTCTAATCCCTTTTGCTATTGCTTTCTTATAATCTTCCATGTTCTTAGGCTGTTGATGAAATGCATCAACAGACCCAACACAGGTATAATAGTGCTCTGTGTCCTCCAAGTAGGTGTTCTCATGCCAAGCATTTGAATGTAAGTTAGCACAATGCAGCGAATGGCACGGCAGTTGCACATTTCCATTTTTACACGTTTATTTTACATAATGCCAGTGATCTGGATAAGGGCAATTAGTCTGTTTCTCACCAAAATGCTGTGTGCTCCCCTTTACCTCCTCCAGCAACCCTACTGCTTATGAGATCTGTGAGCCTGTTGTTCAAATCCACATTCCTGTACAATCCCACTTTCTCGGTAAGAAATAGTCTCTGCTGGGTTTATTGGTATTTCTCACAGTATCTGAGTTCAAAGAAAATGATTACAAGTTAAGACAGAGCTCTGTTCTTTAAAGCACCACAGTGTATAGATCTGTTGAGTGATATATAACATAGAACAACTTCCAACTGAGGAAAGCTTAACACAGCTTGGGCTAGCTTGCTGATAGCTGCTCAGCTCCTAGAATTACTGCTTACAAACCATAAAGGCCCCAGCTTGAGTTTCATGGAGGGAGGGGGGCCCTGTGTGTTGTGCACACCGCAAGTACAGCCACAGGGCGGGTAACCCACCAACTCCCTAACCTCAGCCAAAAAATCTGGCCACTGCCTGACATGCAGAGTATGTGTATTCGCTGTCTATCAGTAGCAGCAAAACAGCTTAAAGTCAAAAAAGAATCGTGTGAAGCCACTGAGTTTAGTCATGGGAGTACTAAAGTGCCGAATTGACATGATTGGTATCTGTTAAAACTGCCCTTCATTTCTGTGATATTTTTGGCAAAGAAACAGCCCATAAATATAAACAGATCACTTCCCTCCTTACTGAAAAGCAGGCACCTTGGAGGGAGGAAGCACACTGCATGTTTATCAGAGTCATAAATTCTGCACAAGGTTTTAGAACCAGCACGCAGGGGCAAATTTCATGATTGAGTAAGAGACTCAAGGAAGGACAAGTTAGCTGCGAGAGAAAAACACATGCAGTGTATCCCCCAGACCACAGAGCACTCCTCTGTTGGGGACTGTTTGCACTACCGTGAGTAGGGGAATTGCGCCAAGACAGGACACATGGGTCTGTGATTATTGACCAAATCTTTAGCAGAGAGCAGGCACAGCTCTCCCAGGCTGGAATAGTAACCGTGGAGTTGTGTTTCCATCCAGCATCTGTCCAAAGAGCCCTCATCTCGCTGACATCCCCTCTCCTACTTCCAAGGCTTTTGTATTCAGGCTTGCACTGGGGAAAGGTCATCAAATGTATATGCATGGAAATGGGTTATGGTAAAATCCTCACACTGCTACAAAAATTGTGCTTGGTGTGACCATAATGCCAAAGCAAATAGCGCACAGTGTATTGTTATACTAAATAAAGGAAATGTAATCTTCATTAAAGCTTTAACAGAAAAATGATAGACCACAAATGCCAGGTGAGATACCTCAGTATTATGCTATATGAATACTTCGCATTTACTGCAGTTGATCAGAAGTGGAAATCATTCTTAATGGAAAGTTATAAGGGACATACATTGTGCTGTTTAAAAAAAATAAGGATTCTGATTAAAAATTAAGAAGTTATTAAAATTAATTGTTCAGACACTATTTTCCGTAGAAGCTACTATTTCAAGTTTAAATTTTCTTCATTTTCACCATCCAATTTTCCCCATCTTAACTGCCCACCCTCTTTGAATTTTAGCATATCACGCATACACTAGTAAGTTATTACTTTATCAGAAACTTAATGATCCACACACCCCCTTTTATCTTTCAGCATCTTTCTCCTTTCTTCATACTTAAAAGTGTCTTTCTTTTCACTTGTTTCTAAATTGAGCTTGAAGGAGAGAAGAAGGAAAATTGCTAGAGTATTAAGGATAGAACATATGCTAAACCTTCAAAACAAGAAGGCCATGAAAACAGACATAGAGGTGGACTTCCTGTATTTGTTTTTCCATGCCCAGTGTGTGTTAGAATTCTTTCCTGGGAAGAAGAAACCAACAACTTTGAAACTGTGTCTTTTGAACTGGAGTGATCCTGGTTGTTGTGGTTATGAAGCTGCACCACAAAAGCAAGGGAGAATCAGGCATAATCTCTTTACTGGGAGAAACCCCTCCAACAGCCCTCAAAGCTGCAGTGGTGTCCTGCCCTGGCGTGGTGTTGTCCTGAGCATGCCTGGGAGGTGGCTGACCAATGTGCCTCTCTCCTCCAATTTGGGAAATCAAAGAACTCTAAAAGATTTGTGAGATATGACTTGTTGACAAAAGCCTTCTTGATTCTTTCCTGCTACAGCACATTTATCTGTACAGCTCCTAGCTTTCTTCTCGCTATAATCTCTACTTGGGGTGCATGGCAGAGAAGTCAGACCTACTGGTCTGTAAATCTCATAATCCCTCAAAGAGGAATATGACCTCTTTGATATCACCTTTGCTAGTTTATATTAATCTGGTATTAAGATATGTTTGATCAGTAAGTTATCTGTATCACAATTAATAATGCATTTTTGCACTTAAACTTGTTCGGATCTCTTGTGTGAATACTGTCTGACTCTGGCAATTTCTTATTTTTCCATTTATTGAGTTATCCTGAAGTCTGTATTATTATCACTAAAATGTGAAAATGGTCCTTAGATTCATAGATTCAGAGAATGGTTTGGTTAGAAGGGACCTTTAAAAGTTGGTTAGTCACAAACCTGTGCAGTGAGCAAGGACATCTTCAACAAGACCAGGTTTCTCAGAGCCCTGTCCAACCTGACCTTGAATGCTTACAGGGATGGGGCATCTACAACCTTTCTGTAGATTCATCCTTCTAATGATCAGCTCTATCGTAAGAACCTTGTTAAGGTCCTCCTAGTGAGCACAAATGTAAAAATTTCATTTAGATTGTCAATGACACTTCTATCTTTTCTAACTGTTCCTTTTTTAATGTTTTGTTAATGTTTTCACCATGACAGATCTTTGGAAGGCATCCTGTTTCCGATGAGTTTGTTATTATTAGTTTTTATGGCTGCAGCATAAAATCAGAACCCAGATTTGAACTTTCCCAGATTTTAGAGGTTCAGATTTGGACTATTATAAAAATAGGACCAAGATGTAGGACCTAAGGCATGGCTTTAGGCATAATATTGCTTGAAAATATGGCTGTGCTGTTGCAAGGTGACTCAGCAGAAGAACATGATGGGGCTCTAAGTGCTCATTTTCAGCTCATTTATTTTCACTTTGTCATGCTCTGCAAATGAGACACAGGAACTTGGTTGTTTTTTCCCTTTGTCTTTTTCTCCTCATCAGGACTGCACAAAAACCTCACAGAGTACAAGGTAGTCTGGAAGTTCTTTGTTGCTGCTGATCACATAGGAGAAGAAAAGGACCCACATGTGAGATAAAGTCTGTACGTTTGTCTCTTACATGTCTGTTGGATCATTGGCTGGATCAACAGGTGTTGGATCATCTACAGGGAGTGCTTACACATTTGCTCTGTTGTGTTGTGAGCCACTGCTAGCTCCCTGCAACCAACTTCTGAGCTGACTCCCAGTCATGCAGCTGTAGGGAGGGTAGTGCCCAAGCTAATTAAACCCTTTCGAGGGACAGGTGTATTGCCGCTCAGATGGAGTGACACAGCCTTTAGCTATCTTGTGGTGTAAGCTTGCACTTGCTGGGATTGTACCATTTTGTGTGTTCTGCATACAGATTTGTGGACCCATCTTAAGGAACATGGCTGCCTGGCTGACCTGAGTGTCTCCTCCAGCCCAGAAACCTCACTTTAGTTTTCTACAAGCTGCTAAAGAAAACCTCAGACAAGTGTCCGTCTTTTCTACTTGCCATTTCTCCTTCTCTGGTATATCCCATATGTTTGCTGTATGTCAGCCCTCATTGTAGCTTCATATTCTGTCATTGAAACAAGACACACAGGTGAATAAATGTATTAAAGTAATGGTGGTGTGTCTGTGATGTGATGTGCTGTTTTACTGTCAAACCATTTCACATGAGGCATGCAAGTAAAGATTAATTAGAATTGGTCCTAGGAAGTTAAAAATAAAAGGAGTGTGGAAGGTTAAATTTTGATGAGCTGTTTTTTAATTCCTAACCGTATATCTCAGCTCTGTATACAGTGAACAAACTCAACAACTAACTCACACTGTGTGATTTTTACTTTACTTGTGCCATTATTAATTGTCAGAAAGGTAAGGGAGAAGTGAAGAAAGGAAGACAGAAACTAGCCCAAGAGGCTTATTTTTTTTTGGAAAAAAAACCCTAATTTGCAACTTCTGCTCATACATTACCTTTTCCCTGAAAACTCATGGCTTAATATTAAGTACAGCAGTGCCAAGGACCTGATTTACCCTGAACATCAAATACAGCAAATAACTCTCCCATGTGAAGGAGAAAAAGCTTTTCTGTAATTGAGCTCTCACTATGAAAAAAGTAGAGAAGGCAGGGAAAGACACAGTCCCTGACATTTTTCACTTGCCATATGCATATTTAAAAGATTGTCCAGACAGCCAGAGAGCCATGAGGGGTTTGTTTTGCCTTTTCATGGAAAGCCATTTTTTTTGGTGGTGAAGATTCATGCATAAAAAGGTAAATTCTGAAGAAATTGATTGCACTCTTCTGCAATCATATTTCTGACAATTTGTTAAAGGCAGAAATCTTTACCTGTTAGGAGAAGCAGAATGGGGAAGCAATACAGACACTCTGAAGCAGAAGGATGCCTGTATTAGAGGAGAAAGAGAAGGATGTAAAGAAACTCACTTTTAATAGTTCCTATTAAAAAGTCATGATACTCTGACAGACTTTTTTCTGTTTTTTAATCTAAGAAAGCAGCATGTCTCTGCTCTCCTTACTCACCTAATGCTTTGTCAGCAAGAAAAGGGAGAATTTAGGTTGTATTTCTAATGAATGTAGTTGCAAGGGATGCTGCCATGAGTGCAAAGCAAAACCATCTCACTTTGCTCTCCCTGGCTAGGGAACATTCTCCAGAGGAGAGCTTATGCTTGCAGAGTTGGAAAGCCCAGAGCTGTGCCAGGCATCCTGAACCTCCTCCCTACATGTGTCTTGAACATGCTGAGAAAATGTCAATGTAGGGAGAAGTTGCATCTCCTAGTTGCATTTCTCAGTGGGCAAAGGCTTCCAGCTGCTGTCAAGCTACAGCTAATGTGCATTTTAAGCAGGTCCTATACGGTGACAGCGTACCTTTTTTCTCTGGGTATTCCAGGAATTATCAATTCTCATTGACTTTCCTGACCATGCCAGGAAAGTGTCCCTCCGTGGCAATCATAAGCATATAGGGGAAATTTGTAACAAAAGTATTTTGGCAATCTATTCATGCTTGTAATAATCCTTCCAGATGGCAGTAGTGGGAGGAGACCTGGTACTATCTTGCTCTGTAGGCCAACCTGGCTCTCGAATTGAATTCAAGAGCAGCAGAAGATAAAATGCAATGGGACCATATTGGCTTTATCAGTTTTTGGGATTTGAATTAGGTGAGCTCAACTAGGACCCAGGACTAGTGCAAAATACTAGCATCCTCAAAGCTACCAAGTGTCCCACATTAAAGATTTCTAATTTAAACTCCTGCAGAACTTTAGATTTTCCAGCTGAAATCAGTGCCCTATCTGTAATTTCCAAATATGTGGGCATTATAAAGCCTAATGTTTAGGTACATACCTGCAGTGCCTGAGCATGTCTCGTGCACCTGGCAAGGGTTGCCAGTGTCATGCTGTGCTTTTGCTCAGGAGCTCAGCAATTAGAGCTTTCCTCTGAAATATAAAAGACCTGGGACCAAACTGTTCTACCTGCTGGAACATGCATGAATGTCCTCTTTGGCAAGTCTCATTGTCCCAGGCAATGGGGGAAGCTAGATTCAACCACTTCTGCTGAAGCTGCCCTGCGACATCTAGGATAGTTCATGGTGAGTATGAAAGGAGAAAGAACATCCTAGGGCCACAAAGGGACAAGCAGAAGTACTAGTGCAGCCTGCTGAGTTCTCCAGGGAAGTATCAGAGAGGTGCAGGATGTGCTGCAGATAAGTGGGTGGCAGGCAGGGAGAGTAAGAGTTTTCTGTGCTCCAAGCCCTTTATTTTTGTCCTGACTGGATGGTCTTTCCACCACAAGATCTCTACAGGTGATCACAGCATTTATTGTAAAGATTATTTAATTCTAGCACATAGTGACTTGGCTCCAATACAGAGAAAAGGAAGGATTTCCCACCCCACAACTCTGTGAAAGCTAAATGGACAGACAGAGCATGTACAATACATGCTCAAATCCCCCTGGGCTTGAGGCAGCAAAGGCACTTAATGTGATGGTGGGTCCTAAGTCATCTTGAAATCAGCTGTAATTCCCTACTAGCTGAAAAACAAACCCATTTACAGTAATTATACTGTGTTTACAGCTTCCAGAGAGAAAACAAATGAAGCAATTAAAGGAACTTACAAAAACAAAGTGACCACTCCACATTAGGAATGGCTCACATGAAAAAATATTTTCTGAAGTGATCAATTTCTTAACAGTTCAGAAATCTTGGAAATAAAGAAGTAACTGTATAGTTCTTTTAAGTAATTTTAAATAAACAATTAATGATTACTCTTTTATTACCAAAAAAATAAATTACTTAGTGCCATTAGGATAAAAAAATAAAAATATTCCAATGAAACTATGTACTTCCTACCACAGGAAGATTTTGCCTTAGGAGATTTTAAAGTCCCTGAAATGAATACATGCTATAGCATATCCAAGTTTTGTGGGCTGTGACATATACATGTGCAATAGCTATCACATGCAATGCATGTATATAATTTTATACAGTATTCTGGGATTACAGTCTTTGACTTCAGTGGGAGTTGGAGAGACCCTTAAGGAACAGAAGAAACAAAGCCTAGTTTAGATGTGAATCACAATGCTACCATTGAGTTTATGCTCAGTTTAACCTATTAAACAATGTGAGATGAGCAAAAATTACTCATTTCCATAATGCTGATTTTGCAGACTTCAGAAACCCTGAGTATGAAATAACTAACTTGCTCTTAATAACTTTGAGCATGGATAATATATTTAAATGTGGGAAAATGTAATAGATGTATTTTTATTGCCTTGATGGTTACCTCTCAGTATTAATTCAGATAAATGCAGAAGTTTAAAATTATAAGGAACTGCCTAAAAAATGTTTGTTCATCACAAGTGAAACAGTGGGTAGACCATGCTGCTCTAGAAGGTTCTGGTGATTGAGTCAACTATATCAATATAATCAGTACTGTATTTCCTGAATGACTGGACTGATTGTATAGATGCATCTGTATCATGAAAATGCAATGATAAAATTGCATAGAGGGAAAGACTGGAAGTCACTGTACACAAATTTAAGTAATATTCCTTTACATTATTCTCCATTAGATGGATTTCCTGTGCCAATATACTGTGTTCATTCCTGAAGACAATACTCTGAAAAGACATCTTAGCACTTGAAAAGTGTGTAGCTGCTGGACGTTGGTTTCTGTAATAAATAAAATGAACATTTTGCAGAACCAATGCTGTGGGAGTTTAAAAGATAAATTATTCATATTGTAAGTAAGATGTATAAGGACTAATTTTTCTGACATTAGGGAATGGCAGGGAAATTGGTAATTATGAAATTTGTTTGCTTTATGCTGGCTAAATTGCTGGTATGATAAATTTCTATGAAATTTCCTTATGCTTGATTGATAGGTAAAGCTGTGGTCACTTCTCTACAGCTGCTTATCTTTGTGAAGTCTTTTAATTTCTCTTTTTCTACTGCACCTAGTCTATGATGCTTTTCACCACCAAATCATAATTTCACATGCAAAATTGAACAAATAAGAGAAAAGAAACCCCATCTAACCTCTTTGAATTCCTTCAATGACCCTTAGGTTTTCTTCTCTCTTTTACTACCTTTTCCTTCCAGCTTTTTTTCCCCCGTATTTCTTTTTTTCCTTGCCATGACCACAAAGACTTGAAAGACAAAGATTTGCTCAGTACCTGCAGATATACAAGCTCTACACACCAGCTGAGACCCTGGTACCCGTAATCATCTTTCCCCAGACCTTTCCTTTGCAACATTTCCTGTGAATGTAGCTTTCTCAGTAGAGCAAAAATATGTTATCAGCTTCTAATGATGCACAAAGAGTCCAGGGTAGCAGGTGACTACAAGTATTATTGGAAAGCATTAAAATGCATGATCCTGTACGCCAGTGTTCTCCTGAAGATCTCTTATGCTTAGAAACGGAGCTGCAACATTTGTGTAAGTTTCTATGTAACTTCTTTCTGAGCTTCCTCTTTACACTGGTTATATATTCTTTCCTCCTGAGCTCCTGCACCGTTACACCTCTTATCTGTTTTGAGGTTTGCTCTCTTTGGCTCTGCCTTACTAGTAAAATGGGTCATGTCTAAGAACAGGAGCTGGCAATGGGGGCACCTGCAACTGATGTTGCCTCTGTGAGCAGAGACAGAGAGATTCAAACTTGATAGGTATGCGAACTCCATTCAAGAGACATTGGACATCATCAGTTTCATGTGAGTCATAAATTTTTAGGGTAAATTGTGACTTGCAGAGCTTTGAAAGTGTTTAACTTCTTCCTGAGGTCAGGGTGTAGCAATCCCCTGAGCTGAAGATGATCTGTCCTCGGATGTGAGCTTCTGCAGTGCCCTGCCATTGTGCAGCAGTGAAGCACATGCATAATAACTCATCCTACACAATCTATTATTTCTGAAAAAGTCAGCATACAGAGGGTTGAGACAAAAAACAAAACTGAGAAACAGCCTAGTGAAAAAGTACTCAATGTGTTTCTAGGATTTTCTCTGCAAATGAGAGAGAAAAAGGGAGAGAGGAACAGAGAGAGGGAGAGAGGAAGACATTTTTCTAAGTCTATAAGAACAAATGTCCTCCTGAGCTTTCAAAATCTTCTCTCTCAATATGACTTCATTATCTTATTTACAACAAAAATATTGTATTTTAACACATACCAAGTTATAAACATAATACATGTTATACATAGGCCGCCTTGGATGTACCCAATCCATTTATCTGGATCAGTGCTGTAATCCACTTGGGTAAGGACCCAATAATTTGGGAAACAACTGTTGGTTTTATTTCAGATACAGTTCTGGGATTATTGTTCCCTGTCTTTTTAGAAATACTGTTAAGTGAGATTTTTAGATACAGCATGCTTCCTTATGATTTCCATTTAAGTCCTATTGAATACATGCTAACTTCCTGCCTCCTTACTAGGAGAGAAAATAGAAGTTTTCAATATAGAGATTTTTTTCTGTGTGTGCTTTTAAAGCAGCATGTATGAATGAAACTTGGAACCATCTTTCAAAATAAACTGGCAAACTTAAAATTAAACAGATAACAATGAATTTGTAAGTGTCTCTGGAGACATGCTTGGTAAGACTGCAAACTACTTTTTAGTAGTGACTAATTTTTTTTGAATGGATGAAGATCAGATTTTCAGCAAGAACAGATATAACCTCATCAAACATGTCTGTATACAAAGAACACTGTGCTTTAGCTGTTGCTTTCTTACAGTTAATTTCATTTTCCATCTGCTTCTTATCTGATCAGCAAGCATATAATGAGACTCATTGTATGAAATGCATGTAGCAAAAGTTTCTCCACCCAATGAAGATACAGTAAATTGGCCCAAGAGTTAAGAACTCACTTTAAAAGTTGTCATCATTCTATATTGTTACTTTCAAAATAATAAGTTCCAAATTCTCACTTTTCTTAGCCACTGTTCTTTCCTGAATTACTTTCTTTATTTTTGAGTGTCAAAGCTCTAAGTTGTTTCAGCCTGATCAAATCAGTTTTGGCTTTCAGTGATTGTGATCTTCAATAGGCCCATCAAGTCATTTTGATTCCCCATTCTTAAAAAAATCCAGCAAATGTTTCAGACATCTCTGAAAGCTCCTTTTAAGCAGATGTGATTCTGTTAGGCAAGACCAAATGAATCTTTGTTCACAACAAAAGTAAAGAAACTCAAGATATGGCCTCATATATTTCCTATTGTACTGTTCCCATTACTATTCCTCTTTAATGGCCATATGCATACTGATGCTCCTTTGGCCAGGATTAACAAGCCTTTTTTTCTACATGCTATTGGAAGCATGCTCCTGCCATGACCTATTTGGTACCAGGATGGAAGTTTAGCTGCCACCTGAAGAACAAGACCTTTCACCCCTGCCACTGTGGCTGGGGGTGAGCCTGTGGTCTGTCTGCCAGTCAGTTTCAGCTCCTGCTGACGTCAAAACCAGGACTTCTGTGGCACTTTGGGCTCCAGAGGCTGACTGGAGAAAATGTCTCACCTTGTCATGTCTGTCAAAGAAGACCTTTTCATTTTCTTTCGGGCTAAGCTTCAGTTCTTCACATTGATGCTATTGTCTAACCTAAAAACTTGAATACTTTCACTGGGTCATCAGGGAGGACTATGGTTAAGAACGTGGAGGTTGTTAACTCTGGTCCCATCCTGCACTAGCACAGGAGCTGCTAAGCCCCATTTGAGACTCACAATAGCTTGCACATTGTCTCACATTCCAGAAAGGAGAGTGGCTGCTTTCCTGAGGTGATTCATGGGGCCTGGCAGATGCTAGCTTTAGCCATCACTAAAAGATTGTCATAATCCTCCTGAGGAATGAAATAAAGAGGGTGAAAATACCTTCCAGAGCAAAGATACTCCATAAGAGAAAAACCAGCATGTTGTGTAGTCTGAAGTAATGATACTTTCAACTTTGTGTTGAACTCTTACACAGAAGGGTTAAACCTGAGAGTGTAATGTCTAGGCATTATAAGGTTATCAGGTATCCCAATTCTTTACATCATGTAATGCAATATGTGCATTTACACTTTATATACAAATTTGCTTTATTTACTAGATATTTGAAAATCTCTTCATGCTATCAGTCCTTCCTTTTTCCCTTTTTTTTTTTTTTTTTTTTTCCTAGGGGAAGCAGATGAGATTTTTAAAGAGGAAACTTCCATCCAGCAGCAGAAGATAAGAGTTCTCTGGAGTAACAAACCCTTCTGCTTCCTGCTGCTGCAATTGCCATAGAAACAGAAATGCCACTTTACTGCTCTCCCTTCTCTGTAACGAAATATTGCCATTTGAAGGGATTTAGAGGGTTGTATGCAAAGGCCTTGATCCTGCAAGGTTCTGAACACCCCTGGAGAGGTGCTGGGACTCTGGTTTCCAGGGTATTTACGTATAACACATTTACTGATTTTCAAAACCAAAGGTAGCTTGATGTAAAATGACTTCAGAGGATGTGATCCCCGTGTGCCTTTTAATTGTTGCTAAAAGAGCTGAAAGTGTAGAACTTAACACATTTCCTATTGTTACTGTCTGGGACTTCTGCTGTTTAAACAGTAATAGGTCTTCATAAGTCTTCTTGGTATTTATCTGAGGTTAGAATAGATCGTGGAAGGCAGCCACTGCTGCAGCACAGACAGATGCTAGTGCATCCCTAAGCACATTGGTTTAACTTGCCCAGTTCTTACTATTTTCATGTCCTTATTTAAATCTTACCCAGTCAGGTGGCTGAAGCATGATATATTCCTTATTTACTGCTGAAAGCACAGGAAACTATCCACAGCAAGTGGGTGGATAATTGCCTAAAACTTAAACAAATTTTTGGGTTTTTTTAGACCCACAAAGGAATCTAATTTTTTACAAAGAAAGCAAACTGGGGCAATAATAATCAAAGTAATATTTACCCCTTAATAAATGCCTATTTTTATACTGGTGCTAGAGGTTAATAGCATTGTTATTTACTCCTCTGCCCAAAAGTACTGAAGGATATGAAATGTAGCAGTCAATAAAGCTGAGCCGTCAGATAAATAACATTCATACTACTCTCTGACAAATTCTTTTGCTACAGAGGGATATAAATAACACTAAGAAAGCAGTTCCTACATTACAAGTTTACTGATGTGTAAAATGTAATTTTAAAAAGAGCCCAAAGCACCAGGAGCATGACTTGCTGTAAGATGATGTATAGAAAGAGATATATGACATGTCTAACACCTGTAAGGAGAAGAAACTGGGAGAGTGAGACATCTTTGTGAAGGTGGGATGCACCATTAAAGTGGAAAAAATGGAAAGAGCAACTTCCATTCAGAGAAGTGATGATAGCTTTACAGACTGAACAAAGCTTCAAAATAATAATGATAATGTTCCTGTTTCTGTGTTCACAGTCCTCAGAGGGATGGATTGGTCAGGAGCAGGCTGGCTTTCAGCAAAATTGCATTATGTTGTATTCAGAGCTGAGGGTGTGACGAGCTCCTGATGCAGCACAGGATATTTACCTCTGAGGGTTTCCTTTTCCATAAGCCCCAAGGACGGACCACTCCAGCAGTGAACAGTCACAAAGAGGGACACAAGAGTGTCCTTTGGGCCAAACTCTCTGACCTTAAAATAATACTTAATCGGTTCAGCCCCTTGAAAGTGAAAAAGACCACTATTTGCATTTTTACATTGGGTTTTGGAACGACTTGTTGAGAAGACAGATATAGGTAGGTAGGTAGGTAGGAGGGAGAGAGAGAGTGGGACAGATATGGTGCCATAGCTCCTGAGGGACTCTGGAGAATGCCTGTGTGGCCCTGTTTAAAGTGTTGCTTGACATGATTATTTGGATGACTGCTTCCAGCAGCTTTTCTTTTGGAACGTGTTGAATAATTACTTCCCCCACACAGACTGAGGTGGGTATTTACAAGGGCTCTTGTCCTGCAAGTTGCCGTAGGATGTGTTTTCTGCTGTTTTATATCATTAAAGAGATTTTCTGCACTGTGCTACCCATCAATATGTACAAATTATTAAACTTTCAATTCCCTGAAAATCTGATTTAGGAAAATGTCAGTCTTGTCTAATGTTTGGTGCAATAAAGAAGCCCCTGCTATCATCCATCAAAGACCCCAGTGACATCTGCTTTGCAGGGGGAAAAGAGAGGTGAAAGAAGGACAGAGAGGAAAAAGGGTGGACTGTCAGCTAGTGACCTCGCAGTTGAGCTTGGCTGTTGCTGAGGTAGATGACTGTTCTTGAATAGTCCTGGATTTTGCTTTTTTATGAGCGACAATAAAAAGATAATTCAGGGTTATTGTCTATGATGTTAATATTTTGAAACTTCTTGGAAATATTATGTTGATATTTTAAGTTCTATGTTTCCAGAACAACTGTATTTCCTCTTGCATTGTATCGCCTCAGAGCATTAACAAGCACACAAAGAAATGAGAATAGAGAACTATTTGTATTCTCATATATACTCTAAAATCCCAGAAATGTCTTTGTCTAGCTAAGAAAATCTGTAGCACAAACCAGAAGAGGCAGAGTGTTTAAACTGCAGCAGGATAATGACAAGAATAAGCAAGCGTACTGATAGATTGAACTAAATATATAAGCAATACATTTCAATCAGATCTTGATGCTGTGGGATTATTTACATGCGAGTGGAGAGATGTCCCCTCAGACTTTTCCCTACTAATGGCAAAAGCATTTCTGTAATCCATACAGTTTTGTACTCTGTCTTCTTCCAAGAAAATAAAGAAATTACTCAAATAAATATTAATTAAGGATATATGGAAAAGTATTTCTGCAGCAGAGGAGTGAGACCTCTCAAATTTCTTTTAAAATGTGTTTCAGACATGGTAGCTGTCATGATAAAAAGGATAAATTTTTCAAATATTATGAACATATCCATTTGGGAAGTCAAAACAAATATGATGTAGACCTGGCTTTGTCTTAGATAAATAGTTCTTTTTGTGGCAAGCCCTGGAGTATTTAGAGCAACCCAGCAAAGTCCAATGAAGTGTCAGCTCAAGCGAGGAGCAGTATTATTTATCATCAGTTAGGAACTTCATCACTTACAGACATCACTGGAAATACTACTGATGATTGATACTGATGGCAATGATGATTACTCTTGCAATGAGCTTAATTAAAATAATGAAGTACTGTTACACAGAACTTGGTTGTTGTCCAGGCAGGATAATGTATAAGCAGCACAAGGAAGTCATCAGCTCAGAGTGCTTCATATTTCAAGTATGACATGGCTAGGGAAGCAAAGAGGCATTGTGTGGCATTTCTCCACTATTCCTACTCCATTTCCTATGTGCATACAGAAAGAATTGCTGGAGTAGACACTGCAGGGAATGCCTCTTAGATATTATCCTAACTCTCTACCATAATGAAGTGTATATTGGTCATAGTGGTAGTATTGCTGTTTTTATAAGATGCTGCAAGTCTCTGAGAAATTATTTTGTCATTATTCTTCAGGGAGCTCTTCTCTGACCATTTGGTTGTGACTGCTTAATTGATTTTCATCTGCCACAGTGAATAACTCATGCAATCAAAGGTTATAAGGGACCTGGAGGAAGAAGGAGAGAGATTTCTGACCTCTCTTGTTCTTGGTAGCCAATGTCAGAAAAAGACTCAAGCACTGCAGTGTAACATCTCATTATTCTATTCTATTATCTGTGCATTTAAATGCTCAGAATACAGATGTAAACTTTGAACCATCCAGGCTGGCTGAGCTGGTCTCAGACCCAAGTTTCCCACAGCATAGGGAGCAGCTATAAAGACCTTGGGCAGCTCCAATCTTGGAATAGGAATATCTGCATTTATAAAGAAGAACACTATCCCCATATTCTAGAAGTTCTGGATTGAGTTAATTCAGACACTAAGCTGTAATAAACATTTAAGGCCAAGTTGATTATAAGGGCTTTCATAACAAGATTTGTATTTCTAGCTGGTGTGGCATAATGATTCAAGGTTAAGCAGGGATTATTTAGAAATCATTTAGAGAATCACACATCTGTTGTAGTAGGTAAGATGTGGACACTCATTTAGGAGGAAATTTCATAAGAGGTTAGGAAAAAGCCTTTTCTGAGCAGGTAAAACGCAACTGTGCCATCAAATTAGGAGCCAAATCTAGAGCTGCCACCACAGTTGTGTCATTGGTATGGTCTCATTTTGGATATCCTGTCACTTGTCCTTCCTTATTTCTAGGTCAAAGACTGACAATGTTTAAAGTTACGTTGCCTGGAAGCTTGCACCTTGTCCCTTTGCCTGTCCATAGTTTATGAACATGACAAGTGTTTGTTTTTCTTCCCGGCTACTTTCCACTTACTTTAATTCACTGAGCACTTCCCTTTGCACTCACACCAAAATTTTGAATATAACCTTCCACTTGAATGAGAAAATACTGTAAAGCTAAGCAGTATTTTGTATAAATTACACACTCTGCAAGTGAAAAGGAAGAGACAGGAGATGTCCAGATGAAGGAGAAAGGGCAAAACTTAGGCACTTGTTTTACTTGTACAGGGTATTCATACAGACTTCTCCTGCAGAGCTGAGGATGCACCCTCACCAGCACTATTCCATTTGCTGTTCCAGTACCACCAGTATCCTCTTGATTTATGGCAATAAATTATTTTAACTGAATAGACCTTTTTTCATTAGTTAAGCCTATATGCTGTCTCTGTTAAGGGGAAGGGAACTACAAAAGAGATATGCAATCAGCTGAATAGTGGTGGTTGTAAAACTGGTTTCACATAAGATGATATCGGAGTCTGAATTTTCTTGTGCATACCAAGAAGGTATATTTGCCTTTGCAATGAGATGTTTTGCCTGTTAAACATCAAACCACACAAAGTGCCAATTGCAGAGTGGGAAACCACCTGAATCCTCTCTAACAATTGTTACAGGCAATCGTACAGATTGAGGTCCAATATTTCTTAAAGAAGGGAGAAATGGTTCAACTAACAGATGTGTTTGGCTAAGCTGTTCTCAGGAGAGGGTAGCATTTTCAGAAGGTACATTTGACCAGATTTTGTAGCACAATAAAATCTCTGTGGCTTTGTGTCTTGATATACAATCACGAAACTGAGGAAAATGGTTGCCCCATTTAGGCCATTTAACAAACTTACTTACAGGGAAATACATTTAGCAATATTTTCTAAGGAACTGGCAGGAGTGGAGCAGCAGAGCGAGACCAGAAGGGAAAGAGAAGAGGGGTTATGTGTGTGTGTGTGTATGTGCCCAGGGAGAAATCATATGCAAGGAGAATTACTCAGAGGACAGGCACAAGAGAGAGTTTCAGCTAAGCAGGAATAAGTTTATTTGGTGAAAGTAAAGAAAATCGGTTGAGTTAACCAAAACTTTAAGGATTGAGCTGTGTTGGAAATGAGAGGGAAGAAACCCAAACCAGTATAAAGCAAATCATTGCTCAAGACTAGAAATTTGGGGGGTTATAAAAGCAAGGCAGCTTTACTCACAAAGCACATAGGTACTCAATTGTAAGAAATTGTGCTTAAATGCTGTATTGAAAAAGAAGAAGCAAGTGGGCAACATTTAAATGCATTTCTACACGGGACAGTGTTGCATCTTTCACAAATTAAGGCTTCAAAGAGTTTCCGCAGAAAGAGTAGTATTCCTTCAAAAAATCCAAACACAGAAAGGCTGTAAATTTTCCTTTCAGACCCCAAATATGTCTATGCAAACATGCTATGCATAATGTAGATTCCTCCCTTTCAATGTTGATTCACCAGTTTTGCCTGTAATACAGTGAAACAAGGAGTCTCACAATGTACCATCATTTCTCAGAAAGAGATTCTGGTGTAAGGTCAAATATGCGGGCTGCTTAGGGAATTAGAAGAAAAATTAAAGCATTTCAATGACTCCCAGAAAGCACCACAGAAATTCCCGTTTAAATGTTTGGTTTGGTTTTTTTTTAATGCAAGTTTTCAGTTCTGCTGCTTTTTTTTTTCATTGTGAGAAGATGACTGCTCAGTAGAAAACTTTGACGACAATTACTTTTTCCTATGTTTGTCAAACTTTCGAAAGGACAAACTGATACCAATTATTTTCTATCCTAATATTTATGTTTTTTTTTAAGCCCAGATGCAGAACATACACATTTCATGAAAACAGGTCATTACAAACTGTATCTTACTGTTAAAAATTACCTAACTATTGTATCTCAAAACATAATTATAAATGAAAAGTCATGAATGTATGAGAGCATTTCTAGTGGGGCTCTGTAGAGATTGGTTCTTTGCTAAAAAGAAATATTAATCATTTTATATGGAACGTAAAAGTTATGAAGCATGTCTGATAAGGATGGAGGAAGTGGTTAAATAATGATGAGGATAGGTCAGGTATTATTATAATCCTCGTAATGTGATGAACTGGAAACAGTCAAACAATATGCATTTTAGCAGTCATTTACAAGGTCATACAGGTAGGGAGAGATCAGGTAGAGAGAAGGCATACTATTAACACTGGGAAAGAAGTGATTTTGGAAAGGACCGGTTGGTCACAGCAGACAGACAATTAAATATGATTTCTCAGTGTTAAACTATGGTTAAAACACTTATGCAATGTTTCAGTATATATAACTGAGGATAGGAGGGTGATATTGTCTATAAATACGGTATCAGTTAATTCACCAGTAGACTGCTGTGTCTCTCTTTTTTAGTGTCCTTCCTTGATAAGGGTATCAAACCATTGGTTGATAAACAGCTGTAACAATAATCTGAGGACTAGAAAGTTTGCCTTATGACAGAAATTCTATATATTTAGCTTATGAAAGTGAAATTAAGAGCTAGCAGTTCTGGTTTATAAACATCCGCCCAAAGAAAGAAGTTCTAAGTAACTCTGATCCTTTTCAATTAACAAGCGCATAACAGGGTCCGGGCAGGAGAAACCAAAAGCAGAAAGAACTGAAACTAGAAGCATGCAGGTTTTAAGACGAGCAAGGCAGATCTTACAACAGACTGATGGTAGAGGAAGAAGTTTTCTACAACCTGATGTTTTAAAATTAAGATCAGATTGCCCACTAGTATTTGTGCTGTAGTTGAACTAAAAGAGTATATTAGTAGCTGAGCACCTACAGTCCATGCAAGCAGTCTGCTAAGATGATGCTTAGGCTCCAGATAGTCTTCACTGTTTGTGGATATATCAGAAGAGAACCATCGTATGTGGCACATCGTGGAACAGGCTGCCCTAGCATGTATCTGGTACTTATGAAGTTCAGAAACAAAAAATAAGGTAGCAGGAGCAGACAGCACAAATATTCTGCTGTTCCCTACAGACAGCACTGCACAAAGCAAGAGGGAGAATAACCATCACTCTTTGTAAGAATGAATAGCAAAGCAGTAGTGCTGCAGAGAAGGCAAAATCATTTAGGAACTTGAGGGAGGGTCTTATCCAAATTAGGTGAAAATATGCTGATATTAATTCTAAGTGATAAATGGAAACTAATCCATAGAGGAAAGTTTAATTTGAACTATCTGGTCATATGTGGTTCTGCTCTCACTGTAGCTACTCTTCAATCACCTGTCAGAACCACCTGAAATAGCACACAAAAAAAAAAAAAAAGAAAAGAAAAAGATAAGAGCGACTAATCCAGGGACTGTTGTAATAGCATGATGTAAATCTTACTAGAATCCTTTTGTTTTCCCATCTAAAAGATGACATAACAGAAATTGGAGAGCTTGGAAACAGCTATGGATGGTAACGAATATATAAATGATTCTTATTTTGAGAGGATTAACTTGAAGGAAAAGGTGAATTTAACTGCTAACAACAGGATACAGTGTCATGTCTAGCATGAAGGTGGGATGTCTGCACTTTTGGTTCCCCTCTATCTTAATTAAAAAATGAAAGGCAGTCAATATAATTAAAGGGCAACTTTTTAAAAAATTTATTTATTTAAACAGTGCCTAACCAGTGTTGACACAAACCCTCATTTTAACCACATACTTCACGGGACTGAGAAAGACAGGACCGCTGCCTAAAAGAATGGCCAGCATCATCTGAAACTGAATTTTAAGCAGATTTTTCCTAAGCACGCGAATAAACCCTCATGCCTGGGACAAAAGCCAGCCACTAGACAGAGAGTTAACAAGAAGCTTCCTTAAGAGAGCAGTTACTCCAGAAGGCCGCTGCTCAGCAGTTCTTCACCAGTTAGGAAAGCCTGTTGAGTGGAAATGTTCAAAGGGGTAGAAAACAATTAGGTGTGTAACTCCCACCCAAGGCAGGGGGGAGGAGGAGAGGCGAATGCCAGACTTCCACCAGGCTGTTGAAAATCTTCCCATGCCTGAAGTTAAGCATGTGCTTAAGCGTCTTGGACTTTCATGGTAGAGACGGGACCCTGGATTAGAGGGCTCATGGAGTGGATCAGGCATGGGGAGGCCTATGCTGCTGTACAATAAAGCTGAAGTCTCTTTTCCTGTTGTTAATCTCTTTCCTGTCTGTTAGCCTCAAGGCACAGTGAAGAGTTAATTGATTTTCATCCAGGAAAAGAGGACTTCACTAAACAGTGCAGTCATGGAATTTTTTATTTTATTTTAAGCACCAGGCACACCTGCCAGGCTTCCAATTATTCCTCAGGAGGAGAAAGTCTACTGTTTTTCCTGTGAGGAAACCCTCTGATCCAAGCACTTGTCAGAGCCTTTACTTCATCTATGCACTGTGTTAATCTGTCTTCCCTTTTAAAGCCCAGCTGCTGGTGGAGGTTTTTGGGGGTGCCTGTCCTTTTGTATAGGTGTTTCAGGCATTTAACCAGAGAAGGAGAAAGCCAGGGCTAGTTTCCTTTTCAGGCAGGGGTGCTAAAAGCAGGGAAGTCTCCCCTGCAGCCCTGCTGCCTGCCCAGCAATGAGGGAGACAAGGGTTTTGAGCCCCTTGGGGTGGGCTGGCCAACCTTCCTGGGGACGAGCTCAGAAAAGGGGAGATTCCTTGACATAGCATTTTTTTAACTAGAAGCATTTTGTGTGGGACCTGACCCTGCTGCTGAGTGCTGGGGTCTGGAAATGTCTCCTCGGCCAAGCAGCTAAGAGGCTTTTTGCACCATTTTTGTTCAGCAGCATTAGGTATGAGGTTGAGCTCCTGCACAGGCTGTTGAAGCTGCATCAGGGTGCTGCCTCATTGCAAATCTGGACCATTTTGGGTGCAAGATCTCTGGGAGAGCATAGTGCTGCAATTCCCTTATGGACATCTACTGGTGCTGGTCCAGAAGTTCCTTAATTTGCTCCCCCAGCCCTAACACGAACAGTGTGGACACTGGGTTCCCAATAAAAAAGGAAGACCAAAGGAGGACCAAAAATTTCCCTCTACAGCACCACTTTATATGTAGATGAAGTCTTAAATCTTCAAAATCAGGCTAATTCTTATTTAAGGTACCTCTGTCCTTTTTTTATGCTTTTCATCATTCATGTATTGAGCCACTCCACAGTACTCTGCCAGAACAGTTTTTATAGTATTACATGGGGAAATGAGACTTGTGTTTGACATTAAAAGAAAGAAAAAAACCCAAGCCCAAAACCGAAAAGTGAAAAGAAAAAGCGAAAAGTGAAAAGCAAAAAGTGAAAAATATCTGTGCTAAATTCAAGCTTACACAGGAGGCAATAGTGGCTCTGAATTTTGTTAAATACCAGCATGACTTCTGTTGTGTGTCTTGTACCCACTAATGGATTTTAACTTTATTACTATCCAGTTTTATTGGAACTAATCAGAAGACTGTAGGAATGAAAGGACTCCCACATTACTGAAACAGTTAATTTTTTTAAAGCCAGGCTACTGAAGTGCAAGTTAAAAGGGAGGAGCAGATCAAATCCATGTGCGGGTCATTTAAGAGCTCAGTCTCATTTTTGAAATATAGATTATCCAGGAGAACATGAATTCAGCATTTCTATGTAATGCTGTTTCATTGATTGATCCCTCAGGCCAGCAGCACTTGGCTGCAGATAGATACTTAAAAATCAGTTTTAAAACTTTGCCATCTTTGAATATTTTATAACATGTCAAAAAACCACCCAAACTAACCCAGTCAGAGGCTCTGCCTTTTCTCAAGTCCTGGTATCGCGGCAGCGGATCTCCAGCAGAAAGGTGGGTTTTTTTCATACAACTGAATGGTAGTTGCCACGGAAGCACATGGCGAGTCATGACTCCGAAGGAATTCCTGGGTGAACAGTAGCAAAGGTGAAGCAAATGGCTAACACCTGCCAAAACCTGCATGGAGAGTGCTGATGTCATCAGCATTGCCATCACTTTGCAGGCAAAGCCTCCACTCAGGTCTTGACAGGTAAGGGTAGGAGGCTACGACCTTCAAATAGTCTATTTTAAGATTCATTTTCTGTGTGGTCTTTTTAAGTCTCACTGAAGCCTGCGCAGGACCCAGCCTTTTACTCATCAGGTCCTTATTTATGTTTATTTATAAGCTTTCTCATGGATGTAATCCTGGTACTATGTGAGTGCATTATGTATATTAATAGCCTTGTACTCAAGCTCTGCTAGGAGTGATGAAAGTGCGATTCCTCCCTCTGACAACAGGGAACTGATGCAAAGAGGGGTGAAGTGATGGGCCAAGGTCATGCACAGAGTCTGATAAGGAATCTCTTGGGCTCCAGCCTCAGCCTTAACTACTGCTCTCCTTTTTGCTTAAATTATAGCTATTTACTTTGTTGAGAGCTTTCATGAAACTTCCCAGGGTCAAGTCTAAAATGTTTGTGGTATATTGTGATAGACAATCAGATGATTTGATAGACGTGATAGTAATGTGATAGCCAATCAGATGGATACACACGTACACAAAGGTCAGGACTGAAGCGTTGTGAACGGTTTCACAGACATCCCTAGAGCTCCACCAGGCACTTTCTGTGAGCAATATGGAGACAATATCATCCAACAGACACAAAGCCAGAGGTTGAATTTCTGGCTCCACCATTGGCTCAGCATGGGAGTATCGGCAATTTTCTTATTTTTCATGCAGCATACTGCAAAACAGACATTCTGATGCTACAGCTATCCTGCCAAAGCCTTTTTGAACAAAACACCTGGATCAAAAGCAGTTGTTCAGATTCTGATACCCTTCATGAAATAATTTACTTTTCAAACCTTGTTACCCTGAAAATTCAATACCATACCCTAAGCAACCATTCACTGAGGTACTGGGAATACAGCATCACAGTTAAGTAGCAGCAGTAGCAACAAGGTGTAACATCTGCCTGTTTGCCAAGGCCACCGTTTGGGAAAAAACTGCACATGGAACTGGTTAACCCATGTGATACTAAAATACTAGCAATCTGTATTGTGTTGACATTTAATAAGCAGCCAGGAAAGATGAGAAAACACAAAGGAAATTGCAGTCCATCCTTAGGTATGCTGAAAAGAAAAGCGTATTGTTCTCATCCCTTAAAAGACTACCATGCTGTAGCATCAAAACTGATGGTCCAGGCTAACTGGCAGCGGATTTAAGGTTTCAGGACACACAGCAACTGAAAGTAATGTGGACAGAGGTGATGTGTTTAGCCTCAGGAAGCATGGAATTAAACTGTCTGCTGGTAGAGGGTGAGAAGGGAAAAAGCTGGAAAGGGAGCAGCCCCTTGTTTTGGCAACAGTAACCCACAGGAAGGTGGTGGTGGAGGAGAAATGAGGGGGGTGAAGCCACAGCAAGTTTTCCCTTCAGTGTACCTAGCAGGAGATTAACAAAGAATATGCTTAATTATTGCTTCCTGCCCACCTGCCTCGCTCCTTCAAGAACCAGAGCTCACTCAAATAACATTCACTCCCTTGGCAAATGCACTCCTAATGGAAGCAGTTACAAATTAACCAGGTCTGTTGCTTCTTTTACCTAGAAGGAATTGTAATTATTTTGCTCTATCTTTTCTTCAGACCTGCTGGTGAACTTGTAGTTTCCAAGGATCAAAATCTGGATGTCATGCTGGGGTAAATCAGCGTAACTTCTGTTCAAGGCAGTGATATTGTCTGCATTTACACAGGTCAGTCATACGTCAGTTCTGGATGATCAAATTCACTGTCCTACTTACTGCCTTCGGTAATTCTGTGTTATCCTAGCCAGTGCTAAATTTATTTGGTTAATAATTCATGGGTTGCTTTCAATGTACGACTCTCTGTGCCACGCAAATGACATGGAGTAATTAAACTACCTTTAAAGCACCTTGAGTGCTGTTGGCAGGAAAAGCAGCAAGTATTTAAAAGAATATTTAATACTGTGCGCTGCCGGCATGCATGCTGGGAAACAAGCTTGCATCCCAGACACTACCCTGGGCCAATCACAAGAGAATGGCTTAATTGGTTGATCATATATATTACAGTCACTTAATCATTTTAATCACCACCAGCCAATTAGCTCAGAGTTATGGGCTCTGAGGTAACAGTTATGCAAATGTTTGTTCCACTGCAAGCTATTAACAGCCATATTTTCTATATCAAGCTGACAGTGACTGATGTGAAGAGGGAAGTGAAGAAATTGAGCCTTTGTTTAACATAAACTTCTCTCCTTCTGATTAGAATGAAGCAAATGATGGGAATGCCCTTAAAATAGAGCAGTTGTCTTTTTCATCATAGAAAATACCCTCCATTGATTATGCTGGTGTGGGCATGCTGAAGTGCTCTCCCACATGTTTTTGCAGAACACTACCATGATTGCCCCAGTGTCCCAGCATCACTGTCGCTATTAATGAACCCTTTCACTAGCAGGATAGGAATAAATGTTAGGATTCAGTTACTGGAAATCTGCAAGTGAGTGAAGACTAGTTGGTTACAGTCCACCAAGAGTGGATGATTTCCTGGAACAGAGGTGTGACACCTTTACTGTGTAGCTTTGGGTCTCCCCAGCTGTTTCTGTCAAAATCACCCCAAAGTCTCATCTCCATGATCATAGTGGCATCATTCTGGTTTATGTGGAGATACTTGCTACTTGCAGTAAGGATCAGAATTTATCCCCAGCTCTTTTTCATAGCTGAAAAAGTATAGATGATATTTTTCAGTACTGTATGGCTCATTTGCCACTGGGTAAAATGAGGCAACACAGCAAAACAGCAGATGTAGGAAATACAGAGCAGGAGAAGCATCTTTGTTACAATGGGACTAATGGGTGCACTGGAGCTGGAACATACAAGACTTTTGTGTGATTCATTGGTATTAGTTTTGTTCAGGAAACACAGTGTTCTTCCCTGTTGCCAACTCAGTCTTGCTTGGTAAGCATGAAGAAGTTTCAGAGCTTCATTCCTATAATAAAGCTACTATGGGAGAAAAAAGGTGGAGAGGAGGGGGACATTTGTTAACATTACTTTTTTGTAGTTTACATATTCATCAGCCAAAGTACACTTACTTATATATCTAGCAGACAAAGTGGGTGCAGCTGGCATGATTCATTAAAGGAGTGACATGTCTCTCAGAGAAACACTCACATCCAGTACACATGGAAAATGCACTTCTTATATCTGGTGTGAGAAGCCACAAATCACCTGTTCCCAAAAATGCCTCACTATCATCAAGTATCTGATCTAAAAAGTAAGGGGGGAGGTTTCCACAAAACTCCACTGGCTTCATAATATTTTAGTTTGATTTTGTGTGTGTGTGGTGCTTTAAAATATTTGGCATTGCGAAGTTCCATATTTGAGGCACTAAGAGGAGTGACTACACGTATCGCTGTCACCAGAGTTGTGTCTTATGGCTTAAATTAAATGTGGACATCAGTAGAAAGAATAATACTTTTAAGCAATGGTTATTTGAAATCAGTTAACCTGTTGGACTCTGTAATACTCGATTAACAAATTATTACTACATCCATTAACCATTTATTAGTCCTTTATCAGTTACTCAGAACCTTAATCCAAAGCACAATCATTTTGTCTATCTAAATTAACAGTCAGTCTGGAGAGATGACGTACAAGTTAAGGATAAAACAGGACAGAGGGATGTATCTTGTCAGGTAGAGCAGAAAATTCAAAATCCTTACTATATATTAATCAACAGAAAAACAACTAGGGGCTGAAAAGGCTGCTCACAAAGTGCTTCCTCTTTGGTGCAGGGGAGGAGGAAAGAAATATGTTTCTGAGTTTTGTCTCGCTCTCAGTGATGCCATGAATAAACAAGCTATATACATATTCTAAGTAAAGTACCTTAACAAACAAAGCTCCATGAACAGGTTGCGACCTCTGAAATGCAAAATTCCAGGAAGAAACCTGCTGCTGCAGCTGCAGATGAGTCTGTACATGCAAACCAACTCAATGCCAACCAGTAAAGTCTATGGTAAAGGCAGCCAAGCTGAATGGCAACCACCCAGAGGGCAATCCCATTCATAATAAGTCTGTGAACTACGATAATATTTGCATACAAATTTTATGGAGGAAATTGAAATTGAGATTAAAGACTTGATCTTATAAAAAGACTAGACCAAGCAGTGGTCTGTGCTTATAGAGAGAGGATCTGAGGCACACCACATAAGCACAGCACTGTGCCTGCATGGGTAACACAGCCCTGAATGGCGTGGAGACCAGTGCCATGGCTGCAGGATAACTCAGACCTGAAGCTCAATCCCAAATAAGAAGACCAGGCCAGGAATGACACGTCTCCTCTCCTTGTAAAGGAATGAAACGCCTTCTTTCACAGTTCTGGTGCCCCAGTGCTATTGCATCTCTTGATGACCTCATTTGGGGGAAATCCTGAAAAACACTTCAGTGATACTTTTAAATTTCTGCCTTTGAGCAATACTTTACCTTTCCATAGCACCAAGGAAGCTATGGACGTGTAGTGATATCTTTCAGCTGTGTTGACAGGAACCCCTGGCCTTTGCTGTGCCCTCAGCAGAGATACTTATGCCTGGTAAGCACTGCTTCCTCTGTCAAGGTCATTCTGCAGCTTCACAGACACAATCTGCCCGAAATAAATTAATAATGGAGCACACCTATCAATATTTATTACAATTACTCAGGCAGAATGTAAAACAAAGGCTTCATCCATCACCAGCATGCAGTCAAACCATTGCAATGACCTCAGGACCAGGCTCCCACAACTTTCAATGAGCCCAGGACCAGGACCCCACAACCTTCACCCTGTGTAAATGGTGTTATGTCCTGTCAGATGCAAGGGTTGGAGATGCTCTTCTGCTTCTGCAAGAAAGGTGGAGCCAGGTAAAGAGTCCAAACAAGAGATCTTCCTGCACAGGAGGGAGAGAGCTGTGAGGGCTCTAATTAGCTTTCCACTAAATGTTTCCCACTGCCAAAGAGGAACTGTGCTATCTGGGATATTCATTTACTCTGTTAGGCTGAAATCCTTCAAAATCTTTCTATGGCCCACATGCCAGAGCATGTCTTTAGAGCGGTGGTTGTACAAAACCACTCACTTCAGTAGCCTGTTGCTTTTCAGCTTAAAAAAAAAAAAAAATACAGTTGTGATAATGTATGTGTGCATGCCCTCTTAAAAGCCTTTGAGAGAAAAAATCATGTTATTTCCTTGCTAGTTTATTGAATGACCACCGACTGTCATATTTTGTCTTCTGTTACTGAGAAAATGTTTTTGTGGATGCTCAAGAAGATGCTTTAATGTCAGGTTTTCTTAATTTCTTTACTAGTGCTACTGTTTTCCTGCTCTTACACACATTTCAACCAAACAGTGTGTGAGGAATGCCAGATCAGGCTTCCTTAAAATTAGGCTCAATTAAGCCAGGTGGCCTTAGATTGTTAACGACTGATTAGAAAGCAAAAGACAGATTTACAGCAAATTAGTCAATAACTGAACTTTTTTCCTTTTTAGTAAAAGAGATCTCCTTTCTGCCTGTTATTTTTTTATTCCATCAAGATGCCTGTATTTATGTTGCCATGTCTCAACAGAAAGGCTTTTTTTATTCTATTGACAAACCTGTCCCTTAGAAAAGAACATACTGCCGCTCCTGGTTTTACTGATTAGTGATAGGGTTGACTATATTAAATACGATAATAATCTTAATATATTGTCATTTAGGTACACGATGGTGTTTGTTTTCTGCTTGTAGAGAGGTCACACTCTACCACACTATTTGTTTTCATTAGTGTGTTGAGGGTGGAGAGGTACATCGGTGCATAACCCCAGAGGAGGAGCAATCTCCACTCAGGAACAGTGCTGTGCAAATGCTTTTCTCTCTAATATTTCTAACCTTACAATGAGCACAATGAATCTTTGACCTGCCTTAAGCAATAGTGTGCCTAAGGAGTGGCTTGCATCACAAACTCAATCAATATTTGTCTCAGGCATTTTAGTCCAGACAAGCAAATTATCTGAGGTTGCAAATGCCAGCAAACACAGGTAGGTGGCTAGACTTAAATTCAAGAATGGGTCATGGCAGCAAAGTGCAGCTCAGTGAAAGTTTAGGCATGTTAGGGAGCAGCATCCAGATAGGGGCTTTCTGAATCTCAGTTTTGGCCTGAATTCCTGTTGGAATTGAGGTTTGGATGCTGGTATGTCCACTAGCTGTAACACCAATTACAGCTTAGCAGCAAGGTAATTCTTGAGAAAGATCCTAGCCACTTCTGGTTTTAGAAACCAAAATATTTTTGGAAATCTGGATCTATAAACAGCCGTACAGAGAAGCATCTTACAGACCATCACCAAAACACAGACTTTTCTGTCATTCTTCTTCCTCATCTTCCTGTCTTTGGCATCTTCACCAGGCTGCAGGAAACAATAAGCAGCTGAATGATACCTAAACCTGGGATATGGGTGCATGGAAGAAGGCTGGTCCTTTCATGACCTACATTTTGAAAGCAGATCTCAAAATCAGGAAGGCAAACAATTGACCCTGTTTTTCTGTGAGAGTAAAGTACAAAACCAAATATATACTTCGAACACCGGTATAGCTGGGTGAGCCTTGTCTTGGGCATGTCAAGGCATTGAGTGCACCCAATAGCTATTCCCCTTTGGTACGGGGCAGGTTTTCGCAACTGCCAATGCAAAGGCAATCTATGACTGCAGACTTCTTGAAGGCACTGGGGACTGCAAACTCCCCTTTGACTTTCTTCCTTTGCAGTGATTGCATGTATGGATTCGAAAGATGCTTAAGGGCCACAGGGAAGTTAAGACAAAATCACAGCTGTACTGCTTAAGAAATGTAGCAATAGAAAGGACATGGTTAAATTAATAGGGTTGTTCTGTTGTTCAGATCTGGGAACATGGAATACAAGCCAGGTCTGGGCAGTGAATGTTAAAGCAGCAGTAAAATAGGCAACATTAAAAGTATAAAAGGACTATTATAAACTCCTGATTTAGCCTTCTTAATAAAAACTGAAAGCTGGCATTGCTTCCAGTATGGGCTACTGAAAGTGTGACTGTGTTAGTACAGGTGGGGCCAGGGAGAGGGAAGGGAAGAGAAAAAAGAGCATCAGGAGAAAGTGTGTTTTTATTGTCCGATTTTTCGTTTTATTGGCGAAATTTGTATTGAAAAAGGGTAGCTGGATCGCTCCACTTCACATAGTGAAGGAGAACCTGAAGACTCCCCACAGAGAAAGAAGTAGCTCATCTTTTTAACATGCTCCATTTCACATCTTTGAATGCAGAGATTTCAGGCCCCAGGCAATAGCCAAGGCAGAAGATAAACAGGAGAAGACAGAAGAGTTTTCTTTCTTCTTTTTGGGCTGGCTATAAGTGAGAAGTGATTTTACCTCTCTTAAGGCTATTTGGTTGTGCATTGAGGTAAGTCAAATGACCTTGAGCTAGTTATGGGCTAAAAAAAACAAGCTACTCTTAGCCACAAGAAAGGACTTGTCCTCTGGAGGGTTCCCTGTCTTTGCATCTATTGACTACACAAGGGCCTTCTTCAGCGATTCTTCCTCACTGGAGTCCCTTAGCTGCATGCCAGACTAAGGTGCTGTGAACCTGGGGACACTGTGGAACAAAACATGACCTCTCAGGTTGAGAGGGGCTCTTGTCAGTGCTGCTTCCACTGAAGACCACTACTTCTCCATGTGTGCTACACTTCTAGCAACGTGCCACAGGTCAGGAATTCAAAGCACTGAAGGCCTGACCCTACCCTTCGCATTGGCTAGAGACTCTATTATTAGCTCATGACCAGAGGAACTCTGTTCTGTTCGTTCTTTTCTCATACACCATATATTGAATTAACTGATGAATTTTACCCTGAAAAACTCTGTCTTCTTCCCATCACTCTTTTTCCTTTAACCCTTATGGATAGCATCTAAAATAATTGAGAGCTAGAGTTAAAATAGCTAAAAAAGGAATAGCTGTTGACCCTGATCTTTCAACTGTTCCTTTCAATTTTAGTTACTCTTGTAAAGATTTTTAATGAGGGACATAGAGTATTTTTATTATTTTAACTAATTCCAATTATTTAAATAATTAAAATAATTATGTCAGTTGTGTCATGCATTATGCTACTACTGATCAAGTTTATGAAGATTTTTTTCTTAAAAAGAAGTAGGTTAGATCTGTTTGTCACTGACCAAGGCATTTGATTTATTTTTGCCATCTTAATTGACAGAAAACAGAGTAAAGTAGACAAATAATTGAAAGACCATTTCTCATCAGTTTCGAGCTAGTAATGGATTTAGATTGACCTAAGACTCCAGTAAAGCAGGTGTGAATGAGTATCTTTGAGCGTAATTAATTTCTGCTTCCTCAGTGAACAGTACAACATATTTGTCTGTACGAATGCCTGTTTTTACAGTATAGATCTTTATGAACGATTTGTCAAATCAGCTTGAGAGAAATGATGTTGAGAGATTTGATGAAGTACAGAATAAAGTAGGTGGCATACTGAGTACCTGTCTTCCCACACAGAGTGTTCAGCCTCTTGCAGGATTAATCCCTTACTGAGGGCTATTATGATTCACATTTATAAAGACCAGACCACACTATGAAGAAACAAACTAAACTTCAAACTTTGATGCAAACGTAAATTGGCTGCTGGTCAATTAAACAGATATTAGATCATCACTCACTAGGTCAAAGGCATCAACAATATGTTGATGTATTTCTCAATAGCAATTTCTCAAAATCCTTCTCCAGCTGTAATTACAGAAGGTAAGGTTTCTTCCTCTGTCAGCTGTGGTCATGTTCTCATGCATGGGAGCTCTGGAGAACTGATGAAAGGAATCAGGTGACAATTTGCAATCCTTGGTTCTGCACTCCCAACTTGAGCAAGGTCTTGTGCCTCTCATGCTGGGAGGAAAAAGTCTGTTTCAGACAGCCAGAAAAAACACATCACTAGATGGGAGGTAGGGCTGGACAAGAGTAGGAATTTCTGTAGTTGTAGACCTCTGGAGATGAAAACAGTGTGGGAAGATATTATAGGACAAAATTTCCTAATAAATTTTTGAATGTTAACAAAAGAAACTATGGAAAGAGGTGAGGGATCAGCATCAGGTGCTATATTAGTGCAGTAAATACGGTAATTGCTTAAGGAGGAGAACAGTATGTCATGAATGCTTTGTAAAAAGCAGGAAAAGCAGCTGTTTGATCATGTGTTCATGAGTAATACATGTCTTACAGGTCTGTGATTGTTTACTATGCATCATGTTCTCTGTATTTCCATTTCTATTTTATTCCAGATAATTATAAATGGCTAATATTCCCACAAGTACAAAGCTATAAAGATGTACTTTCATCTCCTTCTGAGGATTTCATGTCATTTTAGGAATAAGAAAACCTCCCGAACTAGATCAAGTGTTTACTCCAGACTAAAAATATATCCACAACTGTAGAAGGCTATGAGAGTGTCTCTGAGTCCAAAGGGTGTCTGAAGATTCCTGTCAAAGATCAAAGGACTGCACAAAAGGTTATACGTACGTGGGAATCTGTGCACAGTTTATGGACTTGGCTGGATAAGGAATGTTGTGGGCATGGCTGCAAAAGAAAAAAACAAAATCAAAGAGTCTCTTTCGATTGTGTTAACTTGGTTTGTATCACCCTTAACCTTAGTTTTACCTTTGTTTTGAACTGAAATATTGAGGATTACAGATAGAAAAGTAATACTGGAGAACTGCTGAAGTGGACAATTTTCCATAAGCGGTGTCCATTTCCAGTGACCCAGAAACTGTCATGAAGACTCAACAACCATATATTGTGTATCCCCTTATTCTGAAAAATTCCTGACTCTTGGCTGGTCTAAGTCAGGTACCAAGCTAACAGCAAAGGTTAAGCCAGGCCAGTTCAGCAGAAGAAACTGTTCTTTCTGACCTTAAGGAAGAGGGAAGGATGGGATATGTGGGGAAGATGGACCAGTGGTTTTAATACAGAGAATTTGACATTGGAGGCTGACAAGGAAACAGAAAAGTAGAAATGAAGGCAAGACAGCCAGAAGACAACTAGCTGGGCAAGGAGAGAGGATTTGGACACTGGGAAGGAACTGTGGGATGGGAGAAAGGAGAGAGACTGCATCAGAAGCACCACTGAGGTTACCAGTGAAAGAGAAGTGTACTGGAAGGGACCAAATCGGTCACACAAAGTGCTGAGCAAGGAGGCTGGGTCTGATTGACTGAGACAAGAAAGAAGACTTCAGATATGAGGCAGGATTGAATGGTGAACATGGGTAGGAAGAGCTGCCCAGCTCAGTGAGGAAGGGCAGTGGAGTAAGAGGATACTGCACTCTGACAGAGAGGCTGTAGGAGACTCAGCAAAGGGTTGCACTTGAAAGGGAAGAGGAAGATCTTTCCAAAGCTGTGAATCATAGAACCATAGAACGGTTTGGGTTGGAAGGGACCTCAAAGCTCATCCAGTTCCAAACCCCCCTGCCATGAGCAGGGACACCTTCTACTAGACCATATTGCTCCAAGCTCCATCCAACCTAGCCTTCAACACTGCCAGGGATGGGTCAAAAGCGGCTTCTCTGGGCAACCTGTTCCAGTGCCTCACCACCCTCACAGTAAAGAATTTCTTCCTAATTTCTAATCTAAATCCATCTTCTTTGAACTTGAAGCCTTTCCCCCTTGTCTTGTCACTACGTATCCTTGCAAAATGGTAACTAGGATCCCCGGTCTGAGTCTCACTATTCTTCTGTCAAAAAAAATACTATGAAAACTGGTAAATATTTCCAGTACTAGTCTCCCAGAATGATGACAGCTTAGTACTATTATTGGTTACTCCATTAACTCACCTACTAGAGGTCCAAAGGTCCAGCTCTGCTGATGATCCACAGGAGTGTCAGTGTAACACCAGGACATGGTGCTTGTTTTTCCATATGCTTTCCTGAAAGCCCTAGGAAATTATTCTCACCAAAGCATATTAAAAGGACTTTATTAATATAGCAGAGTTAATCAGAGTATATGCTATGAAATGCCAGAAGTGCCACAACCAGCCGACTGTTACTCCTCTGGGGTGTTGCAGCCCCCACTAATAAAATATCACAACTGAAATGATAATAAAAAATCAAACAGATTGTTTTGGGTCAGTCATGCTGTGCTCACTTTGAAAATGGTTACATAGTAAGGCGAGATTTTAAAAGTTCCAAACAGAAGCAATTAAGTTGGTGAAAGAAAATATAGCTATTTGCAAATATGCCTTCTCCTCCTTCACTCGCCAGTGCAAGAGGAGTCTTGAGGGACCAGTTAATTTCTGCATGTGTATGTACTGTTCTTTAGGTCACAGTACAGCGGACTGAGACATAGAAGTTCAAGCCAAAATTGTTTTGCAATTAAGAAAGTGTTGCAAGGTGAAGTTGTGAGGGGAAATAATAAAAAAGGAGGTATTTAGTAACATAACTTTTTTTCTTTTACTTCAGTGGGTCTGAAGCATATGTTTTAATCTAAGGTACATGCTTGAGAAATATCGTTTTGAATTAGGTCACACTTGGATGTTTAAGGGAATTCATGAACGAGGGGCAAAGCTGTACAAACTGCACATTGTGTAATGCTTTAGTTTAAGGGTCTCTGGTCATAAGAGAGTAAAACTGATGTAAATTGTGTTAGTCACATACATTAAGAATAAAACCTGAGGAAGGACTGACATACTTTAAGCAGCCCACATTGTGACCACCTTACAGCTAATGGAGTCCTGCCTTACAGCAAGAAATTACTTTCCAGCAAGCCAGTGAGATATCAACACAAATTAAGACTTCCCCCCTGTCACAAAGAACACTTTGGATTGAACCAGGGTCTCCTGAGTCCTAACCCAACCTTCACAGCCCTAAGCATTGTATGTAAACTCCTTCACGCTAACTAAAAATAGGCTGAATACATTTTAAATGGCAAGCTTTTGAGAATTGTATTTTCTCAACAACCAGCCATGGAATACAGAACAAAGCAGAGCCCAAGTGTTAATTGCTCCAACCGCATAATTAAATGCAGACATACTGTACTCTGACTGCGATTCTTGAAAGCTTGCCCACTTGTGTTTTTTTCAGTCCAATAAAAAAGAACACCATCAATATTTTGAGTAATGCAGTTTGCAATAGCTGACGTGACAATAGGTCATTGGCACAATAATGATCAGCAGTGCCTTCCTGCATTAGCTACAAGCTAAAAAACAAAGGCAGTAGTCAAGCCACTGCAAATTATTCTGCTTATGAACATCCGGTATGCTTTAGAAAGCAGTGAACGCGCATGTGTTTATTTTGCGGTTCTGTCGGGGAATGGCCCAGGGATCAGATTTAGTGCCTGCCTGGATGAGCCCATGCTCTTAGTTGGACAGATGCAAGCCTGTCTGGCCCAGAAGGCAAACACATCAGCACAGCACCATGCGCAACCTAATGAGTGTTGCTTCTTTGCTACTATGTCTTCATAGCTCTGGACCAAAGGCCAACCTACACGCATCCAGACCAAAGCATTTGCAACGAGAGCCAGCATCACTCTTCCTCCACGTCCCGTGATCTCAGCCAACATGAACAGTTTTCACCTGACCCACAGCATGTAGGTCCTGCTATCCCTCCCCAAATGTGTCCTTCACTGTTAACTCCATTTAGGAACTAAATGCAAGTTGAACATTTATGATTTAGATGTGCCAAGATCAAGCTTTTACTTCCCAGTTAAGGTGGTTTGTTCAATAAACAAGAAATTCCTTTCAAAAATTGAATCAGGATATTACCTGCCCTCAAGGCTTGGACCCCTTAGGCTACCTTCTGCTTATGTTTTACTTGTATCCTGCACGTTTTCTTTGTGAGTGAGTGTCTAGGTCTGCCAACAAAACCAAAGCTGTGATTTTCATATGATCACTTGTAGGTGCTTAAATCGAACACCAAATTTAACAGGCTGCTGTAAAATATGGGCAACAATTTTCATTTCCTTTAGAAGGTGGGCAGCATTAGGGCATTGCTCTTGTCACCAGCTGTATGTCAGTGAGGTACTTTCAAGTGAGTGGGAAGGCAGAGGTACTATTGCTCTCACTAGGGGTTCCCCTCTGAGGAAGCCCTGCTCATGTGCTTGTACTTTGGAAGTACACTGAACCAAAATGCAGGTTACCCCATGGGGTCACGCTCCACCTCCTTCGCTCCCGGCACCACCTACCCTTTGGGCATTTACCATCTGTCCCCAGGTTGTCATGAAGAGAGGAGTTAAAAGCATTGCTACACTTACATCCTATGCTCAATGGACTTTGTACCACAATGGTTTCTGCTGTGTCCCAGCAGTAGTGGCTGGTAATTTGAAAAGTGCTTTATGATCCCTGCAGAGTGAAATAAACTTGTAAGTGAGAAGTAGAGCCTTGAGCCTGAATAGTGCTATAAAGCTGTTTAGCAAGTTAGACAATCTCAAATAATATCCCCTTGGGGGCTGAGTAAATTCTCATGGGAGAGGAGGAAGAGGATCAAGATACGCTGGGTAGATGCTGTGCTACTGGTGGGGTCAGGGATTTTACCTGTGACATGGAGCATGCACTCGTCACTCCTCCAGCCACAGGCTGCTGGGCTATGCACCCCACCTGCAAAGCCACTCTCTGAGATTGCAAAGAGGTCTTCTGACTCTCATCTGAACCTCCAGAGTGTCTCTAAATCCGATCTGATGATTTCCTGAGCAAGTATACCTGTTTCTTCTCTACCTCTTGGTTCCCAAATATAATACAGCTGGTGAATTAATTGGTGATTTTTTTTCCTCACATATCAGTACTGTATCCTACTGTCACATTTGCATTCTTCTTTATATATTCCCTTACAAATAAGACACTAAACCTGAGGAAGCTGTGGTTGCTTTAGGGAGTCTCTGACATAATTCAAACATCTTCCTGGAAAAAATATAAATTATTCCATTCTAGATTTGTCCTATGGTTTCAAACCAGAAATATAGCTCTTCTGAAGCTGTTAAATATGGTGCAATTATTAAAAGGCTATGGTGTGCTCAATGAAGAGACAACAGCATCACTTCAAACAGGTAAATCATCCCTGTAAACTGTCTTAGAGATCCTTATTAATAACAGTAAATAATTACTATTAGTTGTATAACCAAACTGTTTTAGGCCCATTGGAATTCAGGGAGAGAGCTGACTTCTCCAGTGAGAACTGCAGCCATTATTTTGGCAGCATTGAACCTAGATTTATGGTATTCCATTAAGAAGGAATGCATTAACTCTACAACTGTCACCACTGCATTGATGTCAAAGGAAGTGCTCTGCCTGGCTTTGCTGACTTGATTGATGGAAAATAGTATATCAGTCTGGTCGCTCTCTCTCTGATGAGAAAGGCAAGTATCCTGGATCCCTGAAGCTATAGCAAAGCTCCATTTTTTCCCCCTGCTCTTAGCTATTTTTCCTACATTCTTTGGCCCTGGCCATGGAAAAGAAAAAACAAGACAGTTGACTTTTTTACATAGCCCAGAGAGGAAGCAACCCAATAGGCAGAGCAATGAAGATGAACCCTTCTCGCCTTCCACTCCAGTTCAGTTTCAAGCTTTAACTTTGCACAAACGCTATTGCCATGGTGGGCTAAACTTAAACAGCAAATTCAAACACCTACAGATTTGGAGATCACCACAGGTTCAGACCCAGTCAAAATCTTGATTGCAGGATAAAGATTTCTTACCATGGGGCTACTCCCCCCGCAGAGTGCAAAAATACTGGATTCATCTCTGGTGAACACTTAAAATAGCACCTTTCCTGCAGCACATTAAAAAGGCACTTATTTTTTGCAAGGCAGGGAACTGCTGCTATTGCTCTTGAGCAGACGGAGGACTGAGACACACAGGAAATGTCTAGTAAGTAAAATAACCAGGGACCATGCTTTGGCCCCGAGGCCAGGCAGCACAGCATGGCTCAGCTCTACATACCATAGTCTCTCCTTTCCCTTCCCCACCCCCTCAGAGCCAGGGTATTGGAGTCGAAATTGCCTGCTGGGAATGGTCCCTGGCACATGCTCTCCCCTGAAGCGTGTCTGTGTGTTGTCTGGAAGAACAGCAATCAGCACAGCCAGGACTGCACTTGGGAGTGTGCTTGCAATTAAGGAGCATGGACAACCGCTGGCCTCTGCTGCCTCCCTGCTCTGTCTGCCAGGCTAGACACAGCAAAAGGAGCTCTGTGGCCTTTTACGGACTTGTAAAGGACTTGGCAGAACACGAGTAATCAAGCCCATAAATATGCTCCTTGAAACTGCAATCTAAACCTATTGGCATTTCAATTTTTAACAGCAAGCTGACCCAGACAGGTGACATTCAGCATCTGCATATGTCCCCAACTGCTTCAGTTGTGGTGACTGAGAATATTTGCCTTTCTGCTCTGAAAGACTTCGACCAGATCGGTAAGGGCACTGTTGTCAGTCAAGTCAGGAGAATAACATAAAGAAAAACCAAGATCCACGATCAGATTCATTAGATTTGCAAATGAGATCCCCAAGTACACGCATGTGTATGCACGCACACACACACAGAGCTGTGCAGATGCACATGTGTATGCACAGTCCAAGAGACAGTGCCTGGTAAAACTTCTTGGAGGCACCGAACAAACACGCAGCAGACAGGGTTTGCAGAAACCAGTGCCTAAGTCTCTTCATGAATCAAGTGATGTCCCCACAAGCATGCTGGGGTCTTAATCCTTCCCATGTCTGACCCTGCTCATGTCTGTGGAAGGCACAGTGGTTATGATTCTGACCCAAGACTTGAAAAATCTGAATTCTTCAAAACCCTAAAGGACAGGACCAAAGCTAAGTTATATACCATACATAAGAGAGGGAAAAATCTCATATTTTTCTGAGCTTTGTTTCCACTTTGGGTCAAGAAGTAAATTCATATTATAGAAGATACCATTTTATCAGCTTCTTCACCATATGCATTGATGTTTTTGATTCTATCTTAAAAAAAATACAAATTTAGGATGCTTTCTGTTAGTTTTCTTCCTGTGTTATTATTAGAAATAGTCCCTGTAGACTTAAAACTAATGTTCTCTTTACAGAAATAATCTCTATTATTCATATTTTTGGCCTGAAATTAGTCCTTCCACAAAGCCTTCCCATCTCAGCTGGGAAATATTAGTCTCTTTACTGTCTTGTTTCACTGCCCTCTTCTGTTACTCATCTGCTCATACTTCATCTCATCCAAAGCTTTTGCAGAAGCAGGGGGCTTACAATGAACCCATTAATCAGCGTTTCTGGAGTTAAGATGTGGGGAAGTCTCACCTCTGCACATCCTCTCATCATTGCTGTGCTTATCATCATCTTAAATTGGTTTGTCAGCCAGCCACTCACCTCAGCTGCTGTTTCTTGCTATGCCAGCACCACACTCCCTATAAGAAATCATAAGTTATAGCATGCAGTGAGGTTCATGTACTTTTGAGACAAAATAATCACTAAGAATTTGGTTACTGATGTTTCCCTCCCAGCCTCTTGCAAAAATATGTGTTTTTAACTCAAGTTTTTATGTTTTCTTTCTGCCAGTTTTCATTTAAGTCTCATACTTCTATTAAATGTGAGCTATTGAACTAAGTTTACTGAGTTATTTCACAAACAATTAACAGATTATTCCAGAAACGATCATCCCTTAATTCTTTACCTTCTAAAATGTATTCACACATTAGGTTTCTTTAAATTGTCCCTATGTAAGAACTGAGACTGCAGTATTGTGGTGATGCTGCTGGAAAACTACTTGCATTCACTGAATAGGAAATTCAATGTGAGCCATGCAGGAAAGATCATAAACATAGCTGTGTACAGAGCAGTTGGAAAACTGGCCTTTTCTACAATAAGGATCCCATTTTTCCTCTAGATTTGCTTGACCACCATCTTGCCCTTTCTAATGCACTTAGTCATCAGTGTTTTAGAGTACCAGGCAATGTGATTCAGCAATCTTCAGGCAAAACATAGCACAGATGTCTTTGGTCAGTCTGCTGGCTAATTGATAAAATATCAGCTGACAGCCTGCAGGGGAACTGGCTGCAGATGCCTCTCACTGGGAGCTGTGTAGCT
This sequence comes from Pezoporus occidentalis, assembly GCF_034315485.1. Taxonomy (NCBI): domain Eukaryota; kingdom Metazoa; phylum Chordata; class Aves; order Psittaciformes; family Psittacidae; genus Pezoporus; species Pezoporus occidentalis. The sequence continues at coordinate 114,210 of NW_026914350.1, read as the reverse complement.
GTGATGCCCATTATGAGCACATTAAGCTTCAAATTTTGTATTTTTGTAAAGAACTCTGAAAAACTGATGGACATTTAAATAGTCTGAAATAAATATGCTACACATATTCCTCACTATCTGATTTTATTATAAAAATCTGCAGTTGCCAGGGACTTTGTTTTGATATAGTCACAGGAGTTATAGATGGAAAGAACCACCATAAGCTTTATATGATAATATATATTTTTAATTGTTTGCATAAACCCTAGTAGGAAAGCACTCTGTGCAGCAACCTAACACACACTCTCATCTTTCTGTTTGATTGCAGACTTCCAAATAACCATTGGTAGGACTAGCAGAACACAACAAGCATCTGTGCCTCTGCTTCAGTTTCTATTGCCACAACAATTATCTGTATGAAACCAGTTCTTTACTATAATATGTGCTCTATCATAACAGACCCAGTCAGTTTGGTACAATGACTCTTCAGAGGATTTAACTATTTAACTTTTTATTGTATTGAATCAGAAAGAAAGAATAGCTGACTAGAGCTAAAACATGTTTTATCCATTCAGGCTTTCAAGACTGTACTGCATAAACTTTAGCTATCAAAAAAACTATTAAGATGTGTTACTCATTTTAAACAAATGTTCCTATTGTAGCATCAGATTTACATGTTTTTCTGGCTTTGACTCAGATGGATTCTTCATGGGGATCAAAGTGATAAAGTTCATTACATCAGAAAACTCACTTAGATCAACTTACAGCACTTCAATGAAAGAGTTTCCTTTGCTGGAACAACTTAAAGTACATGCATCTATTTTGATGTTCCTGGTCCCAGTCTTGTGATGTTCTCAGCCCAAATACTTCCCTTGGCTCCAGAGACACAGAAAAGGTCATAAAAGTATTCCAAGGTTATGCCGCTTATACACAGAACACAACGTTGAAAGTTGTAGCTTTAAGAGAAACTGAAGTTATTTAACACTCTACCAAGTGCCTGATGCATCATTCAGGAAGATTTTTACTGTCTTCAGAGGGTTCGTGATTTTGTCAGCAAGCAGCCATGGATTAGGTTGCATATTTAAGGACCTATTTAATTTTTTGGTCTATTACTGCCAACTTCTACAGAATATTGTCCTATTGCCCTGTTATCCAAACATTCCTTTACACCTACCCACCTATTCATGAAAATGAAAGCAAGATCAGGAAAATAATGTTTTAAACCATTTTTGATAGAAAAATGAAGGTCCATCCATCAGAACGTTTTGTGAGAAAATATCATTTACATAAATATTGCAAAGATTTGGGGGATCCAGAATGGAATGGCTGGTCAGAGGGAACAGAGTAAGCTGGTAATGTACAGGATTGAATTCCCAAATACCCACCTTTCCTGGGTTTGCCTCAGCTATTCTGAGCTGGATATTTTTTATTCCATTTAAAACTGATAGAGCTTAAGGCCTCGTTTTATCACAAGACAAAGCAAATGTCAAACACTGGGATTTTTTTTTTCCAGACAAAATTCCTGTTTTACAGCCACACTTACCTGAGTAAAACTGATCATCCCATCATCTTTTACTTGCATGGGCTTTCTGATCTCATACCATATTATCTTGTTGGACAGTATTTCTTCCTGAACTCATTCCTCTAGCTCATGGTTACCAGTCAACTGTGTTTTCAAACAGTTATATATTTCCACCAACAGTTGCTTATCACAAATGTAGACTACGACATAGCTGTCTGAGCTATCCCCAAATCAGCTTTTACCACCATGTGGTCTTTAATCTCTAGAGGGAAATTCTCTTTGACATGCCCACCTGGACAGTTTGGGACAGATCTGTCCCAAAACAGATCCTACAATAAATGGAGGAGATGAGGCAAAGACAGACTTGAAGCATGCAGGCGGTTTCATGCCATGATTACAGATAACGTTGATCTACTACTATATTGCCCCCACTGCCAGCCTGTGTGACAGAAATGTGCTGACCTGTGCAAAGATAAGTATTCAGCAAAATGGATTACCACAGGGCTAGAAAGTGATGGGTTGAAGGCATGTGTTTTCATGGGTTCCCAAAGTGCTAACTGTGAATATTTGTAAATGATGCGTGGATAGTTTAGATCTAAGCTTATGTGCTGCCTAAGTACCTACACAGTTTTGCTTACCAAGTGGCTCTTAGAAGTGACCAGTGAAGACTTGCAGAGTTATGCTAAATACAAAGCAGTAAAGCTACATTATATTCTATAGCACTTTCCTCTTTCTCCTTCCAAACCTATTTTTGTGTTTGGTGTTAGATCCAAGCCCCAGTGAGATTACCAGACGTGAACCCTTGCCATGCAGGTCTCAGCACTAAGTCATACTCAACGACTTAAATCTAGTCCCTCTGCTCCTTTGTCTTTCAGAGCCTGAGGAGAAGGATCCTCTTGAACATGAGGGCAAATACGAGAATCTCAGGAGAACACATGAGTTCATGAAATTATCGCAAAGTTGAGACTGGAGACCCTTAAAGGATTTCCCTACCATTAAGCCAGAATCTGAAACTTAGCCAAGGTTCAGCCTTTAACTTGAAACCCAAACCCGAATTTAAAGCTGATCTTAAGTCACATCTGGTCAACAGCTTCTGAGTTTACATTCTAAAGAAACATTGAGCTGGTTTTGTTTTTTCAAAGGTGATGTGCTCCTGTTTGAACATTGAAGAAGAGAGTGTTTTCATTTTATTATTATAGTAACTTACATTTATATAGTTTTTTTTTTATCCCCCAAATCCTAAAGTACTTTAGAAACCATACAAAAGGATCTCTTAATCCGCTTTGAAATAACAACTCTTAATGCGATACCATGTAGGAGCTTAGTAGAGGATATATGCCAAAAGTCTCTAATGACCACAACAGACAGGGCCTTGGTTTTAGGTTTCACCCAAAACACAGTAGCTCCATGAGCATGGTCTCCTAAGCTCCAGGCTGGGTTGGCAGTTCAATTCCAACTCCAGACTGCCACTTACTAAGTACGGGTGCCACTCATGGTGGCACCAACACATTCCTCAGAGCCCTTTTGCTCAAGCCCTTGTCAGCCACAAATCCACCCCAACCTAAGCAATATGCCTGCACTGGAAAGTGTAAGAAAGCATGGTAAAAGGGAGAAGAATATTAGAGAAAAAAATACTTGCCATCCAATCTACACTTTCTTCTTAGAAAAATACAATCTACCTGTCAGATCTACTTTCAGTTATCATCTTGTTTATAAAAAACACATAAAGGTACTTGCTTAAAACATAATACCACTGAGGCACAGAAATCAAGCTATTAACACATAAAGCTTAATCAATAAATTACATTAATTCATGTATTGACCACATAATCTGTTTTAAAAATAAGTGTAACAGCCCCTCTGGTAATATAAAACATGAATGAAAGGAGTATACATTTCAAATGGTACCTGGATTATCCCTCTCCTCAGAAATCCTAGACTCATCCAATAACATTAGCAATTCATAGAGGATGTCTATTTTACATAGAGCACATCAGCAAAAATAGATTTCTGAATCAACCTGAATATTTTGATGACAAATTATCTATAAAAAATTCTTTTTGCATTGTGATAAACTGGATTCAGGCTGTTACCTTTTTAAATTACTAAACTTTTAAAAATATGCGGAGATGAAAAACAGTCCTTGCAATATTTATATGGTTCATATGTTTATAAAGGTTTTTCAAGACTGACTAACAAGTTGGGAAGCCTATGTCCAACCAGATACACCTTTAATTTTCACCAGAAGTCTTGAATTTGGCATTTCAAATCCTGTTTGACTATTTTATCTGGAAAATTAAATTAAAGGAAAGAAGGAATGATTTCTGTGGATTGTCCCTATGATAAGAAATTGGAAGGAGAAGACAAAACTGAGTATTTGTTGCAAGTTTCAAAGTTTTTTATTGTCCAAGTAGAAGGCCATAAGAATCACATAGGAATTGGGTCCACCTGCATGAATCTGAAAAGCTATGACCACTGTATCAGGCTAAGGCAGCTTCAGGGGAGGAGTAGCAAGTGATAAGCAGAAGTAATGCTGCGATGCAAGAGCTCATGAATTGTGTCTCATTTAATTCCCTTCAACCTGATCATACATATTTCCTGTAAAGTAATTTCTGAAGATCTTAGGTTGTCCCAGAAAGATTAAGAATACTGCACTGGAATAGGAGAAACAGTATCAAGTCAGCTTTTTCATTAGTAAACTATGCAAAACCTTGCTGTACCATTAAGGTACACAATTACTAAAATATGTAAAATTGAAATAATAAACATGTAGTTTGATTAGATGAGGATATAAAAGCTATGGTAGTAAAGTCAACATTTGAATCAATCAAGTTTATGAAAATTAAACTAGCACAGCATGCATAAATTAAGCATGCAAGCATTACTGAAGTATTCAACATTTATTAGGGAAAATAGTGGAAGTTTTGTTTTCATCTAGAATGATAGGACATACAGGCATGACCTCTGTCACCTCTTCAGTGCTGAATAAATGAGCTTATCATGCTTAGTGGCAAATGACTTCAGTAATTTTTGTTGTTTGCTATTTCCCATTAAAGAAACTTTCAGGACAATAGTTTTGGTGCTGCAGTGTATTAAAATAATAATAACTTCATCCATGAAAACAATGACCAGCCTTTTTTCACTTAGACAGTACAAAAGGAGGTCCAGCATGCCAGACTGCCTAGCTCCTGCTGAACACAGAAATGTTGTTTCTGAGCTATGAATGCCCGTTTCTATGAGAGAATGTTTCTAAGTGAAGCTATTCAGGTTTCTGCCCTAAAGCTTTCTCAGTTTCCAGACTTCAACCTCTATTGGTTGCAAAAGAAAAAGGAAAATCAAAAGTTCAGGTTAGTCTTTGTATTCCATTTGTAAAAATGGATTCAGAAAAATACCTATTTTGAATCCGAATGTACCAAAACAGATGGAGCGTGGGTAATTTCCCCCCATGTGTTCACATTTCTATCACAAGATTGTTTCATATATACAAAAGCAAAGGGTCATATATTATGCAGATGGCAATAAGAGAAATGCAGTATCAAGGCTGAGAACCCATCATGTGTAACAACACCTCGAGGGCTACTCTCAATTGCTAGAACAAAAAAAAAGGTGGATGCTGCCTAGGGATGCATATCTGCTCTATTTATGGCCCTTCTGCTTCCTTTATTATCCCAAATTGACACATTTTCCTTGATCTCTTTCTCTTGCTCCAGAGATCCATTCAATGGTTATTTTCCCAATGAGGAAGCAAGGCTTTAGGCAGATTTGTTATGCTGAGTTTAGCAACTGTAAAGCTAATTCATCCCTCTACTTGGAGGGGAGATACCTGCTCATCTGTTGATCACCTTAGTCTTTTTTTCTTTGCTCCCTTTGGCAACAGTTTTGTGTCTCCTGTCTTCGTATCAGGCAAGTTAGGCTATCTCCTCTGAACCCTGACAGGGATGTCCAATTGCTTCAGGGTTTAAAACAGCTAAAAGGGATGTGTTTGGGTTTGGGTTTTTTTTCCTTCTTTTTCTTTTCTTTCTTCTTAGTAGCTGCTATTAGCCTTACCCTCATGTTTCAGTGAGTTCTCTCCCAGCAGGGAAACTGCCTGCTGCAGGGTGCTTTGTTGCTTTCATAAATCTCTAATTAGGTCCCTATCTGATTTAACAAGAAGTCAATCCTGTCCCCAGTCATCTTGAAAGCTTTACAAATCTTTGCTTTTTGAAGATCCCAGTGAGAAAACAGCCTCCTACCTATCCCACAACTAATCTTTTCTACATGCTTTGAAGGTGTTTCCTAATACCCTAACCTCCTCTCTAAATAAAATTGGAGCAATTAAATAGGAAAACATTGTAACATATATTTCCATGCTCAAAGGATGTCTCTCAGATGATTAGGATTGGTTCCTGACTGAGGATAAGGCCCTTTACTGACAACAACAGGGTCCATGAAAGCAGGTTTAACTCCACGATGCTTTGGCAATATCAAGATATTACTTGAATTTCAAAACCTTTGGCTTTTTTGTTGGGCTTTTTGGTTTGTTTGGTTTTGTTTTTAAGGATTAATTTACTTTAATGTTATTCTGCATTCAATTCTAGACTTGATGAAAGCGGACCACCAGTGGAATTTGTTAACATTATCTCAACTCAGATATTGGTCACTCCTTGCTTAGTAGGTACAAAGGCAAAATGGAAGAAGCATCTGTTCAAAAGTTGGAAACACAGTCTGGAAATCAAGACCAGTAGAATACAAGCAATGATTGTGCGCTTGAGGTCTCCCCCTGGGCTTTTAAAAGGAAATGTAACATTTCCAGAGTCTGAAGAGATTATTTCTGTACATGTAACACAAGTGGGATTAAGCACAAGCCGTTTTCCTGACAGCAAAAAATTGAAATAGTCATATTACCTGCCTCCACAGCTTAAATGACAGCTTCTTTTGAGGCTTTTGTCTCCAGGGGAAGCCCATTTTAACCCTGAAGTTTCTCTGCACCTTTCAGCTCAAATGCCAGAGATCTGGCAAGATTAATACATCTTTCATGAAGTCATGCAAAGCGCACTGTGAGAGGTGCTACATGCCCTTTACTCACTGGATCAGGCCAGTGGAAAACTAGAAAAAAGTACAGAAACCAGCAAGAGAGCAGGAGAGCAGACTGGAGAAATTTCATGGTGTGCTTCCCTTGCTGTCACACTCTTCTCTCCACTTCCATCACTTATTGCTATGTGTGACAGGAGGCAGAACTTTATGGTTGGACGTGAGCTGTTTCTTACACAAGACTACAGTTCAAAGAGAACTGTTTCACAGGAACTGTTTCACTGCAATTATATGAACGGACATTCACAGAGGAAAAAAATCACAGCATTTATTAACAGCCATATTTGCTTGAGGTGCAAACTTCAAACTTTTGCAGATTTCTCCTCCAAGTATAGTTGAGTCTAAACAGGGGGGAATGAAGAACGGGAGACATAGCTGAGAACATAATTCATGCCAATAAGAAGTTCATTTCTTGACATCATTGAGAAGATGGACCCAGGAATAACTTATATTGCTATGATAATAGCAGTAAGTGCCCAAATCCATCAGGAAGACACCTGTATCTCACATTTAGCTATCACTGGGCATTTGTACCACAAATCATTAGTACAAAAAGCCAAAAAACTCACCCCAAATCCTAAAGGACAAATGTATTGAACACTAATTAAAGGCCAGAGCCTCTGTTTAATATTGAATACAAAGAAGATGACAAAGATTCAAAGATGTTGTCACACATCCTCTAGTGATCCTGTGAAACCCAGTAGCTGGGTGATTGAGCTAGAATATGCTTGTTAAAAGAATTCCCAAGGATGAATTTGTCACTTTTTCTTGTGAACTGTTTGATGATTAATTACTGTTGCTGTCAGCCAGCAAACAGCACCTTTATTTCCCTGACTTGGATTTTTCAGGCTTCAGTGTTGAACACTGGAAGAGAACTGGAGTTTGTGTCTCTGCTGGGCTAAAGGGCTGGCCAGTCTTGGATGTGTTCTCTCATCATTACCAGGTCTGCTCTTTACTTCCTCTTTGGAAAGCCAGTTGACTCATGGTTCCCCAGCACTTCTGGTGGTGTAACCTGTCTATAGCTGTCCTAAACACATCTTTCCCAATGACAGCTCATGCATGTGATGAGTGTTTTCCAAGTTGTAGTTTTTACAAAGATCTCTAACATATGCCCCATGAAGTTATCCAAAACACTCCTGAAAGTTTATTCAGGATCACATCCAGCTTTCTAATGTGCGCATATCTCTAAATATCAAAGCTAGCCACCTTATCCTAAAAGTAACACTGGGACATCACCAGTACTAAAGAGGAACATTAGGATATTGATGTGTAAATGAGCAGACTGGCTGAAATCTCAGGTTAACTCTAGTTTAAAAGCTACTTGGTAGAGAAATTGCCGGACACAGCAGGTCTCTTCTTTGGAGCTTGGTTTTGCATGTCAATACACAGCATGCTCCCTCCTTAAAGGTCGATGATAACTAAAGAGGGAACATAAGGTAGCCAGGGGCTCATTTCAGTAGGGTCTGTATGAGAAGAGAGATTTATTTTTTGGGGTATAATGTTTGTGAGTAAAGACTCTGCAAAATTCCTAAGTATTGAACATGCAGACTTACAGGGGAATAAAAATGAGGTTTATCACCGTTTTGGAAGAGCATCAAATGTATTGCAAGGGGCTCACCCAAGTGCAAGTCATTCTTTTGATCTAAATCAGAAGAAACAAAGTGAAAAAAACAGCTCATCAGCACACTAAAGGCTCAGGAATCCTGCGGAAAAAACTGTAGACACATTTGCACATTATAGCAATACTTAGGTCATGTGTGACAGTGACAAGCTATAGAGCACGAGGTGGAGGGATTCCACATACAAAAACTCTATGAATGAGAGAAAATGATCAAACTATTAAAATATATTAGATCTGTTTAAAAACTTGCATTCCAAATTAAGAGAGTAACAGAAAACAGTGACATTTCTGCTGACTGGCTCTTACCTCCTGGTAGGTGCATTGTTTTGTTTCCAAGCAGTGACAAACAAAATTGAATATTTCTCCAAAGGTCACATCTATCACAGTTTTTATTTTCTCATTTCATTCAGTGTATTAGGGTCTTGTTATATTTTCTATTTTACCTGTTCGGTGAAGTAAATGATTCCTCCTCTGGATGGAAACCAAATGTTATTTATAGAGTTGAGTCAATATTTCACAGCAAATAACCTATCCAGTCAATTCAGATTTTCCTTCTGTTCATTATTTGTTTATGATCAGCTTGCTATTTCTTATCTCAAATTAGGGATAGTACTTGAGTCTAGATCAATGGAAGATTTAGGCAGTCATGTGTAAATTCATCGTACTTCATCAAGTTGCAGCAAATGAAATTATTGCCAGTTGAATTCTAAGTATGTTCTACCCATTAGCAGAAAAGCTTTCATAGGACATTGCCACTACATTCAGGGTGGCCTGGCAAAGCTTGCCTTTCACCTTGATTTAGACTATAAAAACTCACAGGGCCAGCCTACAAAGGAAAAGAGATAAATTTGTACAGTATTAGACATAAGCTAGCTCTTTTCCACCATAAAAAGAATTAACTTAGCATTTAAAACTGCTGCACAGTAGGAAGAATTTCTGAGTTAGACCCCTAACTCTTTTCACTCTGGCTCCTTTAACACAGCTGGTTTGGCCACCAGCACAGATCTTTCACCTACAGCCTGGGTTTTTTTTTGCCAGTTCTTATTATTATAGTATGAATAGAACAAGAAAGTTTTATTTTAGAAAGGATAGTTTACTCTTTCACTGAAGGTTTGGAATCTCTACAGTTGTGAAGTGGTCCCTTTGCGGGTAGAATGCTGCAGTGAAGCCACAGGTTTCTAACCTTACCACAGGGTAAAGAAGCAAGAAGCCATCTCATTGCAGATCAGCGTGCTTGGGTGTCTGTGGGTAACACTGTGGAAGAGGATGTGTACAGAGGAACACTTTTTTACTGAGCACTGGCACAGGTTGCCCAGGGAGTGGAGTCTCTACCCTTGGAGATATTCAAAAGCTGTCTGGACATGGTCATGGGCAACTGGCTCTAGGTGTCTCTACTTGAGCAGGAGAGGTTGGACCAGATGCCTTCCAGAGGTCCCTCCCAGCCTCAGCCATCTGGGATTCTGCGATTCTTCCACACACCTGAGGCCACAGGGATGGCAGACTGCTACTCAGCATAGCAGTGGCTGCAAATTTCAGCAATGGGTTGTCCTTGTTTACCTCTTCATCTACGAAAATAATAAATAAACCAGGCTCCTAACTGTGACCCTGTAATTCCTGAATTCTGGCTATTCAGTATTTGGCTACCTTTCACCAGTAAACTTGTTGATCTCACTCAACTTTCAAGTCTAGACGATTTGCTCCTCTGTTTCTGAAAGATCCTGTCATACAGCAATACAATTCAGAAATCAGCTACACTCTTCATATTCACTATTTCTTGCAAAATTAATTGGTTTAATGATATGACCCAGTTTTTATAAAACACCTGACACTTTTCGTAACTTGAAGAACCCAATTCCAGTTTCATAGTGCCAAAAAAATTAACATAGGGGAAAAAGTCCTGTCCTACTGATGTTGTCCTATAGGCAGATCATTAGCTGGTATGCAGCAGTAAATCGTAACATTTCCACTGACTCCAGAAGCACTCAGATTTTTTTACTCGCTTAAGGCAAAATCATGATCAAGTGGCACAACTCAGCTCAAAGACAGAAAAAAGATGTAAGCAATGTGTCAGAAATATCAGCTGCAGTTTTTCTCCTTCATATTCAGAAAAGCACTATGATTCTCAGGTCTTGTTGATGAACATGCCTAATGCTATGACCATTTCGCCCACAGATATAAGGAAGTCTACAGGAACCAGAATTACTTTCACTATAATATGCTTTTAGTAAATACTTCGATAGCATTCTTTTAGTACAGTACAATTTGTTAGCCTTTATGGCATGCAGTAAATTAATAAGAGCTACACACTCATTTTTATTACTTTAGGTAGAAAGATCACAGCCTTCTCAATGTAACTGAGCAACTGTAAATTACTGTTAACAACTACATGAGAGAGAAGGAAGTGGAAGAGTCACCTCCACACGGATGATTGTTTCCTATTCTTCCTTTGTGGGTTTTGGGAAGGGAAGCTTTCAAATAAAATAAATAAAATAAAGGGGAGACTGATGGGTTGGAAACCCTGTATCTCTGCCAGGGCTACTGAGGACTTTGTAGCTCACCATCAAAGGAATTCCTTACAACTAGCAGGATTGATAGCCATTATGTTGTTAAAACACATTTTTCATGAATGCAAATGTATTTTGAAATCTTTTAAAATCCAGGGTCATAAAAAGAGCCCCCACAGAGAACAGGTTTTGAATCAAATTTATGTCTTGTTTCCACAATAATAATTGGGTTAGCCGACTAAGAATATAAAGCCAACTGAGTGTTGCAACTCCAGTATCACAAAAACATCTAGACCATTATCAGTATGTTTCCCAGAGTGAGTATTTACAATATGCAGAATATGGTCGCAGACATGATATTTTTCTAAACAGAAGATACTTTTCAGTGTGAAGCTCACCTCAGATGACATCAAGAGAATCCCCACAGAAGTCCATGAATGTGCTCGGATACAAAATCAGTGTAAGTAAGAACAGGATCCGCTCCCCACTAGTGGAAGGCTAAAGCTTGCAATCTCACATTGACTTGATGTGGCACAGGTGTTCTCAGATGTTAAAATAACAGAGGTTTACAGCAGCAGTGAAAAACCAGCTCCTCTGAAAGGGTGAACAGGATCTGTCTACACCAGCAGCACAGCAGGAGCAATCTGGAAAGCCACACAGTTGGTTTTGGAGAGCCGGTGTCCACACTCGTACGTGTTATGTATCTGGAGCTTGCTCAGACCAGATGCAGCCTGTTCATTGAACCATAGAATGATTTGGGTTAGAAGGGACCTTAAAGCTCATGCAGTTCCAAACCTGTGCCATGGACAGGGACATCTTCCACTAGACCAGGTTGCTCAAAGCCCTGTCCAACCCAGCCTTAGGATGGGTCCTGTGCACAGAGGGCCCATGAGCAAGTCAAAGTCTGAAACAGAGCTGGAGCACCATCCTGCTACATTGCTTCATATGAAAGAAAACCAGCTTGTATACTCTGGGATTGCTCTGCAATGTGAATCCAAGTATGGTAAATGGGTACAGTCAGAAAATACGCTGTAAAGGAGGTTCCTGCTCTGGGCTGCCCCACTGGTTTAGGCACAGCCTTAAAGACTGATAGTGATGCAGCTGTTTTTGAAGAAGTGAGAGGACACTAGATGCTAACTGGGTCAAAAAGTCAATTCTGGGAGCAAGGACAAGGTACAAGATGTGAGAAAAAGTGAATTCAGTGACATAAAATCCAACCTTCTTAATAACTTCAGCAAGATTCAGGAATCACTCTTCAAACTGACCACACAGTGTGTATAACACCTGTGTGAGTGTTAGGGGTTGCAAAGGTACAAGAGAAAAAAAGTGCAGTTTAAGTTGAGCAGGAGAGCCAATGGAGACAAAACATGCTAGCTAACAAGATAAAAGGAAGGAGACCTATAGCAATGGTTGGGGTGGAATTGGAATCATATGCTGACTTTAGGGATGAGAATGATGTGTCTCTGCAGATGGTGTTTTGAGACAGAAAAAGACATACACATTCAGGTGTGATGGAAGAAGGGAGGAGAAGACCACAAGACACAGTGGCTATGGGAGGAGGCGAGTCAGACACTTTTTACAGCCTGTGATGTGGATGCAATGATAGAGGAGAACTGTCAGAGAGGGAGAAGTGAGAATCAGCATCAAGAGAATAACAGAAAAGGCTAGTTTTATACACACTAAAATGAAGATGTTTCCTTAACCACCTTGGAGGTGACATGAAGCAGTATGAACAGATACAGGTACCTAAGAAGTGGCTGAAGACAGAAGAGGGTTCCAGAAGGCTAGGAAAGATGCAGGTATTGCTGGACATGTGGGACATCTGATGTGTGAAGCCATACAGGTCCCTGAGCCCACTCCTGCCCCTGGCTGGACTCTGGTGGTGGATAGGAGCTGGGCTAGAAGGGAAGAAGGCAGAAGCTGTAGAGCTCAGGGGTCAGGCACAGCAACAGAGAATGTTCCACCTTGGATCACAGCTTTATCCCATCAGGTTCCACTCTTTGCCCACAGCCATACTTAGCACCCTCAGCACCAGAAAAGCAAGCCCCGCAGTGCTTTGCAATGCATATTGAATAGCTGCTGTCTAAAGTGGCTACAGACAAAATAATTTTCTGCCTGCTATTTATATCCTTAAGCATAAGATTTTATTATGGCCTGTTTGATAGCTACATATTTTACCGAGCTGTTTAAAATAACTCCAAGAATTTGACACACTGGTTTCCAAGAAGAGAGCAAAGAATTCCAAAAGGTGTTTTACATGCTGTGAAATTGCAGGTTCTTTCCTTTGTTCTAAATTTACTAGTAATTAATTTCCTCTAGCAATCCCATATTTGAATCTTGGCACTATAAAACCAAGGGGCTGAACACAAGCCTTCAAAGGCAGACAGCTGATGGGCTAGTGCAGAGTGCCCTGCAACAATGCAGGTTTTATTTTTTTGAGGAAGTGCTTGGGTAATGTTCTTACCGTAGTTGTATTGAAAAACTAGCATCTGGCTGATGAAATAAATAAATGAGAACCAGGGAAGAGTTTCTAACTACATTTGGCCTGTCCATGAAAATTATATGTATTTTCCTCAGCCCAGCCTTCTACCCTATGTTTTCAGGCACGAGGACACAAAGCTAAGTTTACTTTCCATGCAAAAGGGGACACAAAATGGAAATAACATAAGCAGTGAAAAAAATATATTTGTAACATTTTTCATTGTTATGAGGGCACAGCAGAACTACACAATTAAATTCCCTATGTCTAGCATCAATATTATGTTTTAAACCACACATACCTGCATTATACCCTTATTTGTATACCTGTCACGCAAAAGTTTGTGAGAAATGAAGAAAGAATCTAGTCTGTCCTTTTTAAGACCTTTACAGCCGCAGCAGGTTTACACTGAAACCGCTCACACTGGTCAGCAACACTTCTGTGATGTTTTTTCCCCTTCTGATACTTTTTCGACCCATCAGAAAAAGCTGCAGTTTTGCTGCTTTCTTGATTCAGAAGAAAAACAAACTGTTGGCCAGGCTGAAGTCAGTTGAGATGTAATGCACTTTAAAATGCAAAGACACTGAAGTACTGTAGCTCTTCTACAACCCAGGGTGAATCTCACCATCTGCTATGTTTGTGGCTGAGACTGACCTCCCTTTGTATTAGACAAAAGTAATTGCGGGGATCAAAAGAAGTTTAAATGAGGAAAAAACGTAAGTGCCAGATTTGCAGGCTGCATACAATTTCTGCACACAAACCAGCAAGCATCCACGAGGCATTTATTTTTATTCAAAGGCGATGAGTATTTTACAGCCTAGCGAAATCCTCTTCAGTGAACACTTCAGCTCTGCGATCGTTCTCCCGCAGATACAAGTGTCTGCTTCCCAGTCCTCTCCCATGTACATTCTTTATCCAGCCAAGGGTGAAAGCCACCAATGAGAAGTAATTCTTCTCCAAATTTCCAAGTATGAGCTATTTTTCTAATTCCCCCACTCCGGGTCTAAAGAGGCTCAGCAAACATGCCAGACTGCCAGTCATCAGTTGCCTATTAACATCTATGTAGAGGAAAGGCACTATTTCCAAATCAGGATCCTGCCCCTCCTCACAAAGCAATTTTCTGCTGAGATATCTAAAAGGAACCCAGTAGCTTTCCCGCAAGTAAATAGCTCGTTAAGGCTGAAAGTAGGGTTTGTGTGCAATGACTGTCCTATGCAAATCGGAGCTGATGAGCACTTAACTAATCTGTTTACAGACCAGAGCTGCTGGGCAGGCCTCAGTGATTTTCTATCAAAGCAAAGAACCATTCTTTATGGGCATCTGGTTGTCCCTGAATTGGTAGTTTAAGCATATACCCTTGCTTCAAAGAAAGATCAAAGGATTTATTACTTCTAAATGAGTGCATTATTTCCACTTACTACTTTCTTGTTTGCAATGTGTTATTAACAGCACCATGGCAGGGGTACCTTAAGACTCCAGTTTCTCATAGATTCCGGAATGTGACTGTAGATGTTATACGTAGCCTAAACCACGCAGGATGTTACATAGATAGAGAAGCAAATAAAACACTAGCAAACAGATTAGAACATCCATTTCTGGAAAATGGATTAAAAAAAAAAAAAAATCCCAACAAAGCAAACCAGCTGTTTTTTAATACAAGAAAAGGGCTAGTTTTCGTTTTTACTGCAAATGTAAACAAATGAGTCTGCTTCAAAATGACAGCCACAGGTCAGTGGACAGAGCCAGTTTTGGCTCCTCTTTCTATGAAAAGAAACACACATTGCTCCCACTCTCAGAAAAAGCTGAGATACCACAGTCATGAAGTAGCACAACGACCAGTTCAATGAACAAATTCCTATTACCCCATAAATGCCTGCCATCCCCATCCTTTTGGCTTACTGTTTATAGCTCCATTTACTTATTAAGTCTGGAAGAAACAAGGGAGACACATTCATTATGTGCTTTCTGGCACTATTGGGAGCACATGGAAAGTGGGTAAGACCTAACATCTTATTTGCAGGCACACTGAAGGCCTACAGTCAGCTCGGGCACAGCACTGGAAAAGGAATTTTTGGGAGGAAGCGCAGAAGTAGATTCCAGGCAGCCAGGGCCAAGGCAGACAAAGCTGCCAAAACTAGAGCCACAAGTGGCCCCAGGGAGAGTTTGGAGAGGCTGGTGTGATGTTTATTGCTCAGACGCAGAGCTGGGTGGTGCAGTGCGGGACAGGAACTGCATTCTGCTGGCTGCGACTTTAGTGGTGGTATCTAAAGATGTCTGCAGACTTGGTGTCTCCGTCTTTATCATGGTGCCGGAGGGAGCAGATTGTTGTTCCCTTATCTCTTTAACAAGAAACCACCTTCCCCTGATAGGTCACACAGCACAAGATGCTGCCTACTTCTCCTCTTTTATTAATCACAGGCTCCACTGCATGCACATAAGCTAACACAGTTCTCTGCCCAGGGACAAGCAGAGGAAACAAGTCATAGCAATATGGGGTAGGGACAGTACCCAATTGCTTTCCAGTGTGAGTAACATGTTGGCATCAGCTGCTGTGACCTACCAACCTCCAATTGCTTAGCAGTGTTTTTCTCCCCTTCTCCTGACAGGGATGAGGAATTGGCTATTTCTAAGCACGAACAGTAAATGTACCCCAGACACAGTCAAATGCAGGAAAAAAAGAACCACCTGACATATTGCGGACTCTTGGTGCCATGCTATACACAGGTTCAAACAAGGTAGAGCTTGTATTGAAAACCTTGTGTGTAGAAATGGAGAAGAATCCAAGCATATCTTAAATCCACGTGTCTGTGGCTCCAGCTTCAATCACCAGTGAGTGACTGAAGTTAGTCTGTTTTGTGAACAGCAGACTGATGGCTGGCTGACACAATTACACAATACCAAGGGGACTTGTCCTAGGCATCGTACAGAGGAAGAGAAAAAGGCACAGACTGCCAAGATGATGTTGTAAAACAGGTAACAGCTACAACATCTAATGCACTATTAGCCTACTAAATACCAGTCATTGAAAGCTTCCAGGCTCTACAGTCATGGAGTAACATGACTGGAAAGCAAAAATGGCCTACTATTTCTAGCCACAAACTAGACAGTTTAGCTACTGGAAACAGCTTGTCTACACAGCACTGCTGCCCCACTATTTACCCAGCTTCCTAGGAAAGCCTCTGGGACTAGAAATCTGCAGATAGGCAAACAAGCTAGCTTACAGCTGGCTCAGGCATGCCTGCATTCAGTGATTACAGTCCAGTTAACACCATTAAATCATTTGGAAGAAAGTGCTCAGAAGAAAGTAGGCAGCTCAGAGATTTTAAGAAGTATTATTTAAGTTGCTTCCCACATCACTTGCTTCGCTACAGCTGCTGGTTCTATAAATTGCCTGCATAAATCCAAGCTAGTTCTGTAATGCATCTCAAACTGGAAGACAGACGGCAGTAACACTTGATTCTGGCCAAATAAAGCTTATGTCTGACCACATTTATTACTTTTGTTTTACTTGTCTGGTTTCTCTTTGGAAATTCAAGAAGACAAAATACAATTTAAAAAAATGCTGTAAGGACTGAAATGTATTATGGCTTTTAATTATACACTGGTTATTATGAGACATAGAGTAGTTTAGAAAGGCTTGTCCACCTGTTTCAATTTACCCCAAGTGCTCACAATCCATGGCGAATGCCAAAACAACAACAAAAAATATCACCATATGGACACCTAGATGCATGTCATACATGTATTGAACACAGCAACCACCGAAATACTCATTCTCTGTCCACCTAAGAGAATTTTGTAACTGTTGCTATTCTTATTGGAAAAAAAATGAATGTGTAACTGTGCCAGCAGGCAGGATGGATTGTGACAAATCACATACAGAAAACAACAAATCTTAAACAGACCAGTAGCCTTCAAAGACTGTACATCCATTATGCTCTTGCACAGAATGGCAAAGACATCTTTGCCATTGAAAGCCTGAGCATGTCAAAATCACTGTTTATTCTAATTTGTAGATGTTGAACTGAACTTCTCCCACTAGTGAAACACATTTTTCACTTTTGCAAGGCTTGCAGTAACAGTTCTAAGAACTTCAGGCTGAAGTCAATAAAAAGGCATCCCTCCCACAAGTCCCACAGACTTTAAGAGGGTCTTAGCAAACCTTAGGTCTAAAATACTGCAGAGAACCCCAGCTCCACATGTGCCAGCGCACCAAGAAAACCCAACAGAGCTTTCTAAACTGCTTTGAAGTTTCCACAACAAAATTAGCCAGCCTTGTAAAGACAGACAGGATTCTCAAATTTTCTTGAGAACAGCTGATTTAAATCTGTTTTTATATGAAGGAGAAGCCAACAATGATGATGTAAATACAAACTGAAGGCAACAGGTATTGCTACCAATCAGTTTAGTACCCTCAGTGTTGTGCCTGGACAAAAAAAAATTTGGTCTTACAAATCAAGCTGGTGGACTGAAAGCATAGAAAGACATCTATTGCATAAATACAGTAGCCCTGTATGATGTTAGCCCTTCTCTACTTGACCTAGGGGTGTCCACAGTCTTTCTGTTCCACAAACCATTTAATAAAATCTTCTTGTGGCAAAGAGCCATAAGATTTAAGCAGCTGAAAAGACAGGTAGCTCTGTTCTCAGGCAGGCAGGGACAGCAGCTGTTCTGTCCTACTCAGCATCTCTCTCATCTGGGAGATGTGGAACAAGGCTGGGAAGGAGACAGGCAGTATCAACTTCAGCAGTTCATGCTGGCTCCTTCCTCTCACGGCCACCACCCCAACTTCTCATATTCCTGATGCCAGTAATGTGGCACAATCCCTGGCTAGAGGGATGTGCTCGAACTGCTCCAGGGTTACATCTTGGCCACATCTGCACTGGAATCACATGGGCATTCAACACACACTGTGAAATCTTGGCTGTATTGCACCGCATGGCAAAATTCCCACTGATTAAAGCAGAGCCAGAATACCACATATAATACTTGGTCAGAATACCTCTTCTTCCTCCTGAGGCTTGTAAGAGCCATAAATAAAGTTAAAGCAATATAGTACTCACCAGTTTTAATAGAAGGCCTCCTCTGTTAAACGACCACCAAAAATAGTCGCTCAAGACGGGTTATACTGATTCATAAATGAGAGAAGGCTGCTTAGGATGTATTTTTTTTAAACCATCACTACTTTTATTGGTTGTCAATGTTTTCCTGTTAGTTAATAAATGCATTTGATATAGATGAGTTTCTAAACTAAGCATGATGGGAGGGCTAGTTTAACATTCAAACTAATTTAAAAAGAAGTTACCTCAAGTTTCCCTTTGGGACATATACAAAATATGCAGTTAATTTGTTGCACCTAATTTGTGTGTATGTACTGGGAGGTAATTAGTGTAGAAATTCAACCAATTTTACAATCTTTCTGTTCAACTCAACAAATTACAGTTTTCGACACCTGTTTCTGGCAGTGACAATAAGTTTATTACTTGCTTAATTTCCACAGACCAGAATTATAACCCAAGCAAAAGATACATTATATTTATATGCACATGCAGTATAGCATTGCTAGCATGAATACCACCACCATTATAGGTATCCAGTCATACAACATTCCCCTGCAGAATTAGGAAAAGAAATGTGTATTCTAATATAAATTGTATGACTGGCCTCAGGTACTGGACATCATTAAAAGTTTCAAGGCACTTTCCATAATAAGACCTAGTTAAAAAGTTGTTTCTAACTTTGCCAAACTAACTGCTTGTTCTAAAACTTTACATGCTGGCTGTCTGCCCTCAAGCTGGGGGTTTGGATTTTTGTTGTTGTTTTGTTTTTAATTTCAGCCAAAATCCTCCTCCAAGAAGGAGACCACAAAACATTCTGCTGGTTTGCCAAAATAGCATTCTGGCAGCCCTTCCTCCAACTTGAGCACCCTATGCTTTGGAGTAGGAACTGAAAATTTGATCAGAGGTTGTGGGGGAAGAGAAATGAATCCCAGGAAGCCTAAGCTACAAGCCTTTGTGAGAAACATAAAAGTAACAATGAAGTTTCCACATTTGTAACAGAGACTTTATGATTTCAGAAGCTAAAAGCTTCTAGAGACTTCATAAAGTCTCACTGAGTGTATTTCTTCCCTCATAGATCCCAACATTTATGTGTGCATATAATGCATAAAGAAAACAAATGATTATGGTTCCTGGACGCCCAGGGCTACTGGTAATCCCAGTGCTACCAGCAAACACATAGCAAACACTGCTACAGGCTGGGGTAAAGGAAGCATCTCTCAGCAGTCCTGCTGATGCCAGCCAGATCCCCAAGTCAAATACAGAAGAGACAAACTTAACCAGGATTCTCCTACAATTCCTTACCTCATACATTATCACAAGACTTCTAAATGAACAAGGATCCTACTGGCGAAAACATCTTTTATTACCCACCCCCAAATTCATTATGAGACTAGATCCATCCTCTGTATTAAGTGAGGCAGGAGTCAGTAGTTTTATCAAAAGAGAGACAAACAATTTGTAAAAGTAAGATTGCTCACAGTAGTCCTACACTCATACATAACATTCATGAGCCCCATATCCCTGAATAACCTAGAATATCAAACAGTTTTCAAAGAAAACTAAAAGGAGAACAGATCAATCAGTACTGTTTAATGACTTCTGTATAATGTTACTAAGGTGTTAAACGATAATGTCAAAATTTTCAGAAGATTATTCACAGACTTGAGCTAATTCGAGCACACAATTGTTACCCAAATGTGCATATATAAAAGGATTTGTCATACAACCAAAACAGGAATGTAAATGCATAATTGACCATTAAGCCTAGAGTCTGCAAGTAAGTTTGAATGTAAGTAGTTCTAGTGAAATCAACGTAAGTATTGCTATTCATAAAGCCAAGTGTGTACCTGTACTGTTGCAAGACCAAAGGGATGGTGAATGGTTAAAGTAACACATATGCAAATATATTACCATCTTCATTTCACAGCAAGAGCTCTTGAAAAGCTTGATTTTGCAAGATAATCTGTAGAAAACCAAGCAAATTAAAAATTGAGGTAACTTAGTACAAGGTTTTGGTTAACTGTGGGAGTATAGGAGCGCATCAAAACAAAAAGCAAATAATCATACAGCAACCACTTACCAGTACAGATTTTTATTTCTTTTCAAAATAATGGGGTTTGTTTAGATTTAAAATACTCCAATAATTACCTAAAACAAAAGTACACTTTGTTAGAACTTCTGATAAGTGCTGTTCTAGAGTTCTGAAAATGTGTGACAGAAAACAAGAAAATATAAAATTGGGTTAGCAAAATACAGTAACGGAGCTTTACACGAGGGACACATATTCTATTTTAGCTAAGTCTGACAGGTAAACATGCTGTAACAGCTCTCCACTTAGAAATGTGTGCCTATAAACTTAATCTGCAACCTGAATCCCAGGAAAAATTCACTACTGATCAATTCAAGGCTTAGTAGGTCCAAGGGAAAAAAAAACCCGACAAACCATCTTGAGCTGTGTTTCTTCATTAAACAAATATTCCCTTTTTCCATAAAGTATTAATTTTTAATTTTAATAGATCACTTTATGTCATAAAATCATTATACAACATTCTTTTACTATTCAAGATTCACCTAAGTTTGTAGCCATAATGTAAGTTATTTTTTATGCAGTATTTAAGTGTTTAATAAAAAAAGTATTTATTTATTGCATCTAGTGAAAAAAAGAACAAACTTTGATGCTTCTTACAAAACAAAAAGAAAAAAAGAAATCACTGCCTGGCTAATTGCCAAACATTCCCGTCCTCTGGCTTGCTTTTTCAAGAATCATGAAAAAACCCTGGAGTTCGTTGTGATCTAGACAACCAAAGATGATTAGTCTGTATAGGATCAGGACGCACAGTATCTGATTAAACCCACATACTTCTCAAATGAGCCATAAGGATAAAAAAAATGTGGTTTGTTATCATGTCCATTTCCAAAGGACAGCTCACAAGGTTTCCTCTTCACGTAAAAACTGGAACACAGCTGAGAAGTCTTTCAGGGCATAGCCTTTTGCACACATCATCCTGTAGATCTGATGTGCCTGGGATCCCAAAGGAACTGGTGTCATTGTGTTGGTGGCAGAAATCTGGGCCAAGCCAAGATCCTGTGGGAAGGCAGTAGAGTGAGGAAGGCAGCAGACAGAAAAAATAGAGGGAAAGAAAAAAAGTCATGGGAGGAACAAGGATGTAAATAGCCAGTACATATTATAGGTTATTTGGTTTCTGTTGTGAAGAGAGCTCTAATGACAACAAAGGCAACACTCCAGCCTTAAAATTCCAGTTCTGGAAGAAGGGAGTTTTGTTTAGTTTTTAATTTTCAAAACAGTAACTAAATGTTACTCAACAGAAAAAAACCAAACTTTGCAAGGCAGGTGATCTCCTTCAGGACAGGAGGGATTTTACGGGTCTAGATCACTACATAGGCTGGTAGCAAGACTCAGACTTGTTTTCCTCACTTTGTTATGTCATCTCCAAAAACTAAGTTTCCCCGGGTATTCACTTAAGCATTTCACATAGGTTCTAATGTCCTAATTTTCTTGTTCAGGCAAGAGAACATCTTCCTTTCTAAAAAAAAGTTAATAATCAAGCTGAAGGATTTAAATAATAACAAACTTGAAGCCACTTAGCATACATACATTTACTGTAATGTGACTAGTTAATACCAAATGAGATGCATAGGCCACTTTGTGAATATGAATGGTTTGCAGCCTAACTGGAAGGATGTATTAAAGAATTCCTTAGGGGACTGTCCTGGGTCTGCTACAACATTAAGATTTCTTTAATGACTGAAGATAAAGGGATATAGAGAATAATTCCACTGCATTTTTAAATATTAAATGTGGGGCAAAAGAAGAAGGGGACTTTGCAAAGAGGATGAATTTTAAACCTTTCCTCCAGGAGTCACACAGTATCACAGTATGCTAGAGTCCTTCATCAACTACACCTATAATCTGAAATAAATAGGATAGAACTCAAAGGTGAGTAGCAGGAACTATGACAAACCACAGTTAGCTAGAAACAGTCAGCTTCACGCATGCTGTACAGAAATGACAAGCCAGGCTGGAGGATGTCTTGAAGTCTAACCTGAATCAGACATGAAAGCAATCAAAGAAGGAAAAGCTAATAAGGTCTTAGATATATAAACAGATCTCTTGTTTATGAAAGAAATGCCGGCACACAGTGTCTTGCTAAGAAAATCAGCTTGTGGCCCACATTTTAAAAAAGTTGCTGAAGAACCTCTCAAGTGTTACTAGGAAATGCCTGGATTTTCTGTCCATCCAGGACTATGGTGGTTTATAAAATTTGATGTGTTTTAATTTTTATTTTCTTTTAATAACAAATCTTTGATACAGAAGAACTGAGTGACTGTAGTACTGCTGAATGCACTTTTGGCTTCTCAAGAGATGACTTACAAGACAGGTCTTTACTTTCTGTGTGTCTGGATTTGAATTAGCACAAGGAAATTCAAGATCTTACTCTACTCTCTAAATGTCACTTTGATCTGTAAATCGGCTCTATAAAGGTCATTCTGATACCAATCAGAATTACAGTTACTCTTCCTATTACCCTCAAATGACTTCAAGATCTAGGAAAATGGGAAAAACATACGTATCAGATGTCACAGGGTCCAAAATATTCTTCATCTGCACCAGGGCAGATCATTCCTTCTTGTCTAGCAATTCTGTTGAAAGACTGATGACCTGACAAATCCAGGAACAGTTACTTTAACATCACTTACAATAAGATATGCCATGACATATTCCTAGCCTCTTCTAATCCCTTTATGTGAAACCTATTACCATATCATCCATTTATTCAAAAAA
The DNA here is from genome assembly GCF_034315485.1 of Pezoporus occidentalis. Lineage (NCBI taxonomy): Eukaryota > Metazoa > Chordata > Aves > Psittaciformes > Psittacidae > Pezoporus > Pezoporus occidentalis. The sequence goes on along the minus strand of NW_026914350.1, from coordinate 91,171 downwards.
GCTTAAATCGTGTCATGGAATAGTAGAATGGCAAAATAGCCAACTTCAAACTAGTGAAGGTGCTTGTTTTTGGTAGGGATGATTGTGATACATTTCTTCCTTAAGGGACATTCATAGAAGCAATCCCTGAAAATTCTGAATAAATAGACTACTAGCACAAATATAAATTTATAGATCAGGTCTGTTCACTTTAATAATGAAACTCTCTCTCCAAGACGGGTGAAACATCAGCTAAGGTATCAATAATGAAATTGACAAGTACTGCTAATCCCAAAGTGCAGGAAGGTTGGTTTGTTTTTTTAAATTCCATTCTACAAATTAGAGCTTTGAAGAAAAAAAAAAATAACCAAACAAAACGTAAGTAAAGCTTATCTTTAGTTTTCAGGCTGTGAGGTGTTTTGCACTTTTGTCTTGAGTTTGGAAGTTCTTTGAGTGAAATAGTACAAAACAGCTCTGAAATAAATTTGCCTTTTGCTGACCTTTATGGAAAAGTAAAAATCAGATAATTGTTTATGGCTTCTGTCATACTCTCTGGAACTGACATCTTCCAGATGCCTCACTGTACCGACTATTCTAAGCGCTTTTTCTCAGCTTGGAATAGGGAACCAAATTCTCTTTCAGAATCTGCTTCCAATGCTTACTTTGGAAATACCTGGTTCCTTACCTTTATTGACATAAATGAAACTGCCATTGGGAATACAGCTGAAAGGCTGTCCTGACACGACTCAAGAATAGTATGACATAAATCTACCTCTTTTCAGGATTCAAAGATGACATTTAATTAGCAACTGTGCTGTGAATGGATGATGGAACTTCTGGCCTTCAACGCCTTGGACACAAAGATGGACAGGTGAAGTAAACTAGATTTTTTTTTTAAACCTTTTTAAAAGGTTTCACATTGTTGACCAAATTCTATGTTTCAGTATGAGATTTCAAGACTGAAGAGCTTTTCTGAGGTGTCTCACAAACGTTTCTGTCCCAAACACTTAAGCATCCTCTGGCTTTGCTTGACACACCCATTGCTGACAAAATATTTTTAAGAAAACCTTTGACTTTTACCATATTTGATATGTGAGCAGTAACTTGAAGTTTAGTAACTGTGTTTAGTGACTGTTACTGAGTCACTTGTATATTTTCATTGTGAAGTATTTTCTTCTCAACCTCAGGGTTGTGCCTACCTCTTTCTCCTTTGACTATAGCTTTTCTCTTTTCTTAAGTGGCAAAAGCATGCTCTGTATTTCCGAGAAAAAAATTCTCCAACTCAATTCACAATCTACGTGATATGTCATTTACCAGAATGAAATGGACATAGCAGAAGTCTTTCCACAAATTAAGGAGCAGTGTCATAGGAGAGGTCACCACTGCATCAAATAATATCCTGAACATGATCAGCTGTCTCATTCAAGTAGTCTTACATCCATATAGTTTAACATAGCATTGTTCAAGAGCGTGTAGTGACAGGACAAGTGGGAATGCCTTTAGGCTGATGGAGGGTAGATTTACATTAGATATTATGAAGAAATTCTTCACTATGAAGGTGGTGAGACACTGTCACAGGTTGCCCAGAGAAGCTGTAGCTGCCCCATCTGTTCAAGGACCAGGCTGGATGGAGCTTCGAGCAACGTGTTCTAGTGGAAGATGTCCCTGCCCATGGCAGGGGGGTTGGAACTAGATGATCTTTAAGGTCACTTCCAACCCAAATCATCCTATGATTCTATGTATGAACACAAATGCTTCCCTCAGGACGGTATCCCCATTATACTAATATTCAGTGTGAAAAGATTTACTGCACTTGCATGCTTAGATGAGAGCTCTCTTCCAGGGCTGATTTCATAATTTACCTTAGGCAACCACTGCACTGAAAGAAAAGTAGTTCAACAGTCAGAGTTCTATAGCTCCTTCCTCCAGCTGTGTGTCTTCATCAGTGGGATGCAGGCCCTGACCTCCTTGCCTACTTTCCTTTGGCCTATAAGAGCTTTGCTTTCCTGACCACAGAGTGACTCAGAAGAGAGCTTTTCCTAGAACAGCCAAGAGCATAGCAGTAAGTACATTCTCTTGGGGTAGGATAACTGCAGGTTACAACTTCCTCATACTGAGAAGGATTTGTTTCCCACTTACTTCCTCATACTGAGAAGGACCAGATGTCTCACTTTGTGGACAAGTAATTTTGATTACTAGGTTATTATTCATAAGAAGAAGCACTACTTCTGCCACCAACAAAGGCAATTCAGTAGAGCTCACAGCGTGGTGATACCTGCAGAAAAATCAGTCTGCTGGGTGTGCGTTGAAACCTCTTTCTGCATTACAAATGGCCTTAGGCAGAAAGACAAGCATATAGGCAGTTGCCTTAGCAAGAAAAAGGGATGCTAGTCCAGTAGCACAGTTTAAGGTATATAGAAGAGATTAAGCCCAAAATCTTAGTGTTTATGCCACTATTCACACCTACTTAGGTCACCTGGATTTCCCTGAACTGTTCTCTTGAGCTCAGGCTCCTAAATTGTAGGGCAGTCATGTAAAAGGTACCTAAATGGCTTGCTGAATGCTTGCCATACACATGCGTCCATCAGGACTCCTGGATTAAGGCAGAACTCAAAAAGACAGTGCATATAATCTCACTGAGTGTCTCAGCAGTAACAGTGGACAGAAAGGGTCTAGACCGTAAGGAAAAGCCCCCTACATTAATTCAGAGCCACCCTAAGAGGTTGTTTTCCCCTCTGTTCATATACACATATTTCCTTGTAATCATAAATTTTCAATGAGAAGAACATTTGCTAGAAGCCCAGAGAGAAGCAACTGCACATACTTTACATGCAACTGTTACGTACCTTAGCCATGAGTGTCGTTCCAAAGCCACCTTGATAATTATTAGCAGATGGTACTCCTTCCATCACTCCAGGAACAGGGTTGTATGTGTCGCTTGACCAGCAACGACCTGAGCTCATATTTAGGATTTTGGCCAGTAGCTTTGGGTCAAGGCCTAATCTGTCAAAGGTCAAGGGAGAAAAGTGTTAATGTCAAAATGCACAAGACATGGGTGACTTGTTTTATATCTTAGGACCCTACAATCATTTCTCTCCCTTTATTATAAGTCATGAAAAATGACAGAGTATTGATATTGGGGGTAGGGATGCTGCATCTTGAATTAAAGAGCATCAATTCACCATTTAAGCAGTAGGTTTTCACACCTTTTTTCCTTTTGTACTAAGCATATCCCCTTCACCTAGCAATTCTGAAAGTGCAAGAAAAATAAAGGTCCTCAGTGAACATTAGTTCCCTTGTATTTCAATTACTAAAAGGCATTTTCTGTTCTGCTACTTATTAGGTCACCTAGCTGTTCCTCCTATCAAAATTATATTCTCTAAAGCTGAACAAAGGAAAAAAAGCACAAGCAAATGTGGCAGCATGAAAGTACCTGTGTGATGTGTTTATAAGTGAACACTAGTGCATTTTTGATATAAGATAATGCAAATGATCCTGCTTTAATGTGAACAGAAATGCTACACTTCTTAAAAAATATTACTGCTGTATACATCTGTACATTCTTTGATTTGTTATTAAATCATCATATACTCATGCAAATCTGGCTCTGTGACGTATGTTATCTATTCGCAAACATGCATTATAGTTCTGGGTCAACTGTTGATAAGGTTACTGATCCCGATAAAACAAAGCTTGTCTAAGTAGAAACATCATTTGCTCTATCATGGAGCCGATGGCATAAACTGCTGCTCAGTGTAGACCCTGAAAGTTCTTCAGTATTACAGGAAATTAACCCTCTTATGAATTCATATTTATGCTATTATGAAGTTGCAAGTGTAGTTTTACACCAACTGCATTTATACCAGTGACAAGCAGCAGCAGTTTATCTGGCCCTGTAGAAATATTCAGTTACACTCCTGACAAAAAAGCAAGCAAGGGAATTATCTCCAGTAACACTCCAAGATGAGGAAAGAACATTCTAAAAGGGATCTATCACAACCTTCTAGAAAGATTTTTTATAGAAGTCAACACTTTTTACATTAGCTCTAAAACCACAGACTTTTTGCAGATCTCCTTAGCCATGGCAATCCTAGCACCATTTCCAGGTGCTGTAGGACCCAAGGCTTTGGGTGCTCGCTATCAATGGAACAGTTGCTAAAATTGATGTCTATTTATTCCAATAGGTATTTCAGATTTGAAAAATACACTTACGACAGTGGGCCCTGCAGCATGACTACTGTTCCTGTGACGGCAAGTGTCTCCCACAATTCCGCCCTTCTAATACAAAGCATTAGGATCACTTTCTGTACCGCCAAAGTAGCTTTTTAGCATTACTGCTGTGCACTTTTATTTATGAATTGCTGCAGCAGCCCCTGGTATTCAATGGGAAGTCCCCTGCTGGCCTGAATGGGATCAAGCTTTATTCTCCTCCCCACTTTTTTCCAACCATCTGACTCAACTGAATGCTTTCGATGGCCATTTATTTACCAAAAAAAAAATCCCCAAACCCCAAATATTCCAGCACCAATATATTTTCACAGTATTTGAATTGTACTTTCATCTTACACAGTGCATCAAAATCTTTATCAAGAGCCAGTCTGAATAACAGCTTTAATTGTCATTCAAAAAACCCACACTGGGAGCAGGAAATACCTGAGCTTTCAAATATACAGAGGCTGCTTTTTTTTTTCCCCCAAACAAATCTCTTGGCTTGTTTGTTTCCTTATCATTGTTACACCCAGGTCAGTGTTTTTAACAATGCAGTGCCTGCCTGTGCCTTATCTAGCTGCATGCAGAGGCCCATAATTACAGCTGAGAGTATGCTGCAAGACAGAGAGCTTGCTATTTCAAAACACATATAACCTTCCTGAAGAATGCTCTTCTCACAGTGTGAAAGTATACTTTAAAAGATATGTGTGTATTATACAGATATGTGAAATATTGTCTGCACTACATCTGGCATATTTTTGCTCTTGAAAAAGAAAAAGGAATATGGTGTCAGTTTAAAATCCCTGCCTCTTCAAAATTCATTGCTCTTAAACACCACACAGATTCTCTTCAAGAGACCTGAATATATATTTTTTTCCTCCTTTGAGCAAGTGTATCATTAATAACAGCAAGTTAGATGTGCTTTGCCTTTCATCTTTCTGAGGATTCATCCACTGGTGCATATATAACTGACTGTTAAAATTAGACATATATTAAAATCAGTTACTGAAGAAGTCCTCTGTCTTCCCCTGTGCCCAAAGCTTGTAATGGTCTGAAACCAGCTAGAATATACAGTAATTGTCATTCAAGGAGAGTCTATCCTAGAAAGACATGCTTCAGTGGAGAAGACTGAGTTTCCATTTGAAATCAACAAATTAATCCAAGACAGGTATCTGAAAGGGCAAGTTTAATAGGAAGCAGCTACTGGGCTCTCAACCATGATAAAATGTTATTGCTGTTTCCCTGTAAATTGGCTGGGAACATACGATACTCTCTGCATAAGAGCTCCATTTCTGTTCAAGAGATATACTGCTCAAGCTATCAAAATGATGACAGTCTGCCAGTCCCCATAACAACTTGCCATTGGATGTGGCAAGAGCTTGTGCATGCGCGTGTGAATTTACAATTACCAAAATGTTCTTCTCCCTTATAAGCAGAGAAGAAACCCATGTATAATTGTACTTATAACAGAGCAAAACCAATTGCTTCCTTCAAATCAACGCTTCTTCAATAACACTCCTAATGAACTGAAGAGCAGAAACTCAGCAACAAATACATGCACACTCCCAAAAAGGTTAAAATAGGATCTCTGCGAGCCACTTCTCAAAACTCAAGTTTTGCTGAGCTTTGATAAAACCATGTACTGTAATTTTCATACACTCCTCCAATATTTCAGTCTGAAACAGACAGAAAAATTAAATGGCATCTCACAAAAAAGATACATCCTTGTCTCATTTTAAGGTGTAACAACTGAAGTAGCTGAACTGTTGAGAGTTTCCTGTCTCAAGGTGCTTTGGACAAATACCATATGAAATTGCAAATACTCAAGCAGACCCTTAGGACCCTTCTACCACAGCTAAAAATGACTTTGCCATTGGCAATTTAAACAAGGTAAGTGCTTTCAAGTGTCATTACTAACTTTCACAACATTTAGCTATAGCTCCATGCCGAAGACAGCAGAGAGCTGCAGTGTTCTCTTTTTTCAAGGCACTCTAAATTTGCAGTGGGGATGTGCCCAGGGCTAATCATCCCTCAGCCTGCAGCATATGCTCCTCTCTGTGCTGTTGACTCCCATTTCTGCTCATGTCTTCCGCTGCAATCCATGGGTGCTCACAGAAACCAGATCTAGAGACTGAAGCACATTTAGACTTAGCATCAGAGGACAAGGTTCTTTTACCATTGTTTCACTTTATGTATCTTAAAAAGGAAGCAGGCACAAATCCATACACAGTAAAATTGCTTAGGAAAGAGCTGTAGTTGCAACTTTTAGCATAAATCTGGGTGCCTCTGCAGGCCCCCCTCACAGAGAAGCCTTTCTCTACTGCTGGAAACACAAAAGTGATTTTGCAGTGAGGTTATTACCATAGAGCCCTTATTCCTCTCCTGGTCCCTTATATCCCAACCGTATTAAACAGTCTTGCCCTGCCTTGTGTTGCCATATAAGCCCTTCCCTGTGCCTGTGCAGGCAGTTTCTGAAGGGATGGCAAACTCCTTGGCAGGCAGTAACTTCCACCTGACCTAAACACAAACCAGGTATTAACAATATTTAATTTCTGATCTTTATTTTGCTAGTATTCCACATTATATCACTGGAACTCAGGGCTCAGTAAAAGAAAGTTACTGACACTGAGATGATCAGCAAAAAGAAAAATAGTCTCTGGCTGTGGACAGTATTCACCTAATGTTTTTATTTCCTATTTGTGAAGTTTACATGTACTCTGTGTATTGGTTTGACATGGTCAGTAAGGCATTTTGCAATACCCACATTATCTGTAAAACTGTATAGCAAAATCTACTCAAGATTCTTCTACAGACAAGTCGCACTTTCATGCTAGAACAGAAAGAAAATACAAATGACAATGTGAATTCATTTCCAGAACACCTGCCACACATTCTAACTTTCAGTGGCACCATTTGTAAAGCATCAGGAAATTAATGGAAAAAACCCAAACTATAACAAAACAAGAATTTCAGTGGTCAGAACTCAGGATAGATTTTTATTTTTTAATGTTAGTTTGAAATTTAAACAAAATCACTTCCAATGAAACCACACATCTTCATTTGTTAATGAAGATGATTTGTACATAAAGGTGATGTTAAAGCAGAAAACTGAGTGAAATATAAATTCAGAAGCTACACAGAAATATTGCCTATTTTTCTGGGAGTTCACTGTGGAATTTTTGTTCATTAATGTCTGTTTTCCTTCCTCCCCACCACATTCTATTTACTACTTATGTTGAAGTTTGGAAAAATCCTGTAACTTCAAATATGAAATAAATAAACCAATAGCAGATGTAACTTAAAAATCTGAAATGAATAAACCAGTAACTCTCTGCTTCAGAACATGAAAATTTAGACTACATGGTTTAGGAAAACATTAGAGAAAAGGTGGCTTATTAATAGAATTAATACTACCCTGTTTTGAGGACATTGTGGTAGTATCAGCTCAGAGTATATATTGGTTTCTGGAAGCTGCTGTAATATGACTTTCTAGCTACAGCTAGTTCAGTCAGCAATTTTTTGAATAATTAATTATCCAAAGTCCCTAAACCTCAAGATTTAAATGATGCTGCAGATATACACAGTGCATGGCATGACAATATTTTATACTCTATCTAAAGTTGAGAACATGTCTAAGCTCCCTAATTCCTATTATGAATTTTTTAGAATCCCAGTGTCCTTTATTAGGTCAGAGTCAGAGTTTCTTCACCAGATATACATCAGTCTAATAAATCAGGTTCAGCTTCCTACTCTCTCCAGATGAGGCAGCCATACTATCCTTCTAGTTTTAGACTTAAAAAAAAAAATCTAATAAATGTATTAATACAGCAAAACTAAGAATTAGAATTGCAACTGTGAATTTGTACATAAGAAATTTGTACACACCAGAAGCAAAAAGCTCTTATTTTAGTTACAAGCAGAAACCATCTTCTCCAGGATTTAAATCACAGCACATTAAAATCAATGCAAGGGCTCTAAATTACTTCGTAAGACTTTAAATTACTGCATCTGTCTTAAATCTCATGCAGCTTTCAGACAAACAAGACTCTGCTCTTTGTATAATTTGGGTTTCAATTAGGAGGTTTCTTCTAAATAAATACAGTTCCTCCTTGATTACCATGATTATAGGGTAGGAAGGCTTGCATAGTCACCTTCACATTGGGTTTCTGTTTAGAAATGCTAAATATAAATTCAGTCAAAATTTAAACTGCAAAAGGACAAAATTAAAAATGAAAATTCTAAACCCCTCAAGCTATAGTGCCTGCAGACATCAACTCATTCTGCACAGGGCTTACATGGCCAGAATATGTGTCTTCCAAATCTCTTGATTTTATTTTATCTCAAATTGTAACTCTAGTAATTCCTACAAATGTAGATAAAAATATAACGAAAAATCAGTTGCACATGCTATATTAAGTGAACAATGACTTAAACCAGAACCTGATGAAAGCTTTACACTACATTGGACTACAACAGTTGTAAACAATGCTACTGTTTTTATTATAGCTTGATGCAGACATGCTTCAGTATCTTACAGACTCTCAATTTTAAAATGTAAATGGTACAGGATATTGATAAACCAATTAGCACTGATGCAAAGCAAATTCCTCTTTTATCTCAATTACAACATGACAACTTAATAGGTCAAGATAGTCTAACATCTGAGACAAGGGCAATTCAATAAAACAACTGCATCTTGATATGGTAATTAAGAGGAAATGTGAATCCATTACATTGCCTTGTATATGTGTGCATATGTAGGCCTTCTATTTTATTTATTTAAGCACTTGATGCCCTCTTGCTGGCTTTTATAGTGTATCAAAACCACACGAACACATGGTCTAAAGCCCAGCTGGTAAGTATCTATGGTATCTGTAGTTTTAGCAGGCCAACTTTAGGATGCAACTGTGCAAATAAATAATTCATGAAGAGCCCTTACAATATACCCAATTGCAGGATAATCTCTTTAAACAAAACTTGCCTGTTTATAAATTTGCAAATTACTTAGATCTGGATAAGAGAATTTATGAAAGGTTCAAATATTGTGATACTGAACTGGTACTTCCATGCACTCTATTGGAAAACAAAACAAAATCCCAAAGACCACAGCAAAATAAATAGGATACAATTGGAATGGAAAAATAATTTTGCTTCAATATGCTGCCACTTAAAGTCAAATGTATTACCTCCTAGAAAAGAAATGGTACTTTTAGCATTGACAATAATGCAGTGGAGCATACTCCATCCTTTTGACAAAGTAGCAGTTCTGGCAATTAGGACAAACTGCAGTGATAAAGTCAAACAGAAAGGTAGATATTCTTTTTTATGCTTTGAAACTTAATTTGATACACACACTGTACTGGAAATTTTACTTTACAATATATTTTGGAACAATTTAGCAAAGCAAACAAGCCATATGGGAGTGTAATACTCTGAATACACTGTGCATTAGCTTAGAATACAGTCACCTTTATATTACCTCTACATGTTTATAATGCAAGATAAACATTATTGTACATTGCACTACAGCAGAACAAATGAACTCATAACTTCAGATGCAGAATGTAACCTATACAGCCAATATAAGAGAATATTCCTGTTGTGCAGAGCCATACTTTCTGTAAAATAATCCCTTTAGCATGTTTTATAGGAGAACTTCTGGCAAAAGTTTATCTATGCCATCTAACCATCATTCTCTCAGCAAAAGTCAACCGTAAACCACAAAACCTGTTAACAGAGTGAAAAAGGTTTCAATCCAGTAGCATAAATCAAACAAACCTGATTCCAAGATTCATTGCTTCAGCAGTTCCAATCATACTGATGGCCAAAAGCATGTTGTTGCAGATCTTTGCAGCCTGAAAATAAGTTAAACTATCAATTAGTTTCTGCGTTTTCATAGACCTAACACGTAAGAATCTTCTTTAACTAGGTCTGGGGCAGTATGATCAAATCTGGTTTGACAGCTCTCTTCTAAAAGCAGCAGCAGTAAGCACAGATCTATGACAGTATAAAGTTAATGAAAGCTGCCCTATGGTTCCTTTTTTATTTAGTACAATAGATCAGTTAGTATACATGGCACGTATGGGGCTCTTTGTCCTTCAGAACATTCAGTAAACTTAAATTCAGAAGAAACAAAATTAAACCTGTGCCCTCTAAGAAGTATAGTATCATCAAGCCAGTGTGGAGAAGTACCACATCAGATGTTTTGGTGCTAAGCTATGCAACATGGTGGAGAAGAGTGCCATGAGGTTATTTTATAAACAGATGGTTGAAGACAAGTAAACAAGCAAATAAGTATAAAGAGATATTAACATGCTTTTAGTTCTGGAATAAAAGAGTAGGCATCGGTAAAGAAAAACAACGCGACAAAAATAAAAGATTGAGGTAACTAGCAATGCCTCAGGAAGCATTACCTGTCCGGTTCCAACCGCTCCACAGTAGACCACATTAGAACCCATACATGTCAGCAACTCTTTGGCAGCATCAAACTCTTGTTCCACTCCACCAACCATGAAAGTAAGGTTTCCAGCCCGAGCAGCTCCAACACCTGAATCAAGGCAACATTGGATTTAATATCACTATTTGAAAAAAAAACAACTTATGTAGTTTATCTTACCAGTAAGGGTCTGATGATGTAAAAGTTATGCGCTTCATACTTCACTTATTCTGAACTTCTCAAAGTCTATGTAAAAGTAAGCCTATAGTTCCAGTAAGCCTATAGTCCCACTACTTACAGGATCACAGATCTTAATTCTCAAACATTTGGTGAAGATAAAGTCACCTTAGATTCAGGCATACTGGCAGAGAAACAATTCACAAGAAATGCAGAAAACTGACAATGTTGCTCTTTGTAGCCTCATATGAAGAAACAATCAATCCTTCCTGCACCTTCGCACCCCACAAAATTCACTGTATCTGAACTACTAAATAAAAATTTTGTTTTGTCGCACTACTCTTCCCATGCGACTATTGACAAACTACTGCGCAAAGTTAACTCTGCTTTTATCAGCTTTTCCAAACCTGGGCTAATTTTCATTAACGCTTCCTGATTGTCACATAATGGAACATCTAAAGGACACAGGCATATAAAACCAAGCCTTCTGAACCTCTGCAGTCTGCTATGTTTCTAACCTGAAGCGAAATTCTACTTAATCTCAGAAACTTTGTGTTACGTTTCCTAAACTTAACACATACAGAAAGACAGAAAGAACTCTGTAAAAAACAATGTAAACATGATTTTCTCTCTCACACACAAACACACTGTTCCCAGTTTTGTTCCTATATAGTTCCTGTAAGTCTGCCCTATCTTTACCACAGGTCAGTAAGCGCACACCATAGCTCTTTGATTACAGAATCATAGAATGATTTGGGTTGGAAAGGACCCATTTTAGGGGGCTGCAACTAGATGACCTCCCACTAGACCAAGCTGCTTACGGCCCTGTTCAGCCTGGCCTTGAACACTGCCAGGGATGGAGCATTCACAACTTCCTTGGGCAACCTGTTTCAGTTCCTCACCACCCTCATAGTAAAGAATTTCTTCCTTATATCCAACCTAAATATCCTGTTTAAGATTGAACCCATTACCCTTTGTCCTGTCATTACAGTCCCTAATGAAGAGTCCCTCTTCAACAACCTTGTAGGCCCCCTTCAGATACTGGAAGGCTGCTATGAGGTCTCCACGCAGCCTTCTCTTCTCCAGACTGAACAGCCCCAACTTTCTCAGCCTGTCGTCATATGGGAGGTGCTCCAGTCCCTGATCATCCTCATGGCCTCCTCTGGACTTGTTCCAACAGTTCCATGTCCTTCTTATGCTGAGAACACCAGAACTGCACACAATACTCCAGGTGAGGTCTCACAAAAGTAGAGTAAAGGGGCAGGATCACCTCCTTCAACCTGCTGGTCACGCTCCTTTTGATGCAGCCCAGGATACGGTTGGCTTTCTGGGCTGCAAGCGCACACTGCCAGCTCATGTTTAGTGTCTCATCAACCAACACCCCAAGTCCTTCTCCACACGGCTGCTCTCAATCACTTCACTGCCCAACCTGTGCCTGGGATTGCCCCCAACACAGATGTAGGACCTTGAACTTACTATACAGTTCCTAAGGACAAAACCAGCATTTTTTTTTGTCATGCGATATTTATAATCTCCATGAAATATATTATTTCTTAAAAGAAGCCTAATTCTAACATGAATTAGTGATACAACCTTAATCTTATCCACAACATTTAATGGATAGAACTGCTAGCTGCTAGGAAAATTTGGCCCAAACTGATGAACACATCAACTTCCTCATTATTTTTCACTTTGTCAAGAAGCATAGCTACTATACATTTTCTGTGCTATGCATCAGACTTTGGCCTGTTAGGATATACAGCTGCAGATGATGACCTGCTTTCAAATTAAATGTGCTCAACTAGGTATGGTGTTCTTACAAACAGAATGTCCAAGTGAAAATTTGTTCTTACTCCACGCGGTGGACCATTTTGTTTCTACCATAAGTCAGGCTGCTCTCCAGCTGTGGTTCATAATTCTTGCTCACGAACTAGCTACCATAAGAAACATTAAGAAATGTTTCAACTGAAATAGTTTCCAAAGTGTAACTGGAACTGCCTTTGCTGAGCTAGATGTTGTGCAGGAACAAATGAAAATGCACTCTTAAAAAGTTTATTAGTTGAAGTGTTTTGTAAAACAAACGAAAAAATACAGCTGAACCTCAAACAACAGGAAGTTATTCTGTTAAAGTAACTTACACAGGGCATTTCTGTTTTCCTTGTTTCCCATTAATAAATGAAATTATGCAGGATAAAATATCAGAAAGATAAAATAATAAATCTACAACTAAGCCACCATGGCAACCAAGTTTGTGCACAAAAAGTTCTGATAAAGTGTGCAATCATAGCATGCTAATCAAAGCTTATCTCAAGTTTAAGCCTTAGGTAACCACTATACCACAGCAAAAGAATGAAGTGGTTGGCATTGGACTTCCTTTCTGACATCAAGGACAGCCACACTGCAGCTCCTCACAGTGAAGAATTTTAAGAATTTTTGTTTGCTTTCCCATAAAAATTTCACTTGATGCATTGTCTTTGTGCAACTCCTCTATGTCTACAAATGCCCCTTTCTGTATCTGTTATGCATTTATTTCCCTGATCCTGCTTTCGAACATGTACCATCTTTTGAAGTCACCAAATAATTTCAGACAAATTTGACAGATCAAGGTCTCAAAAATAAGAAAAGCCTACAGTTATGAGAAAATAAGCAACAGAGTAGAGGAAAGAGGCTTCCACTGATGAAGTAGCTGCTCAACCTATATTACAACCGAGAGCCACAGAACTGCAGGACTGCTGGGATTGGAAGGGACCTCCTACAATCACCATCTGTTTTACTTTTTGCCCATTGCCTCCTGTCCTGTCACTGGGCACTGCAGAGAAAAGCCCAGCTCCCTCTTCTTCATTCTCTCTCATCAGGTTTTTACAGACATTGATAAGATCCCCCCTGAACCTTCTCTTTGTGGTACACAGTCTCAGCTTTCTCTCTCCTCTAATGAAAGGTGCTCAGTCTCTTCATCATCTCCATGGCGCTTAGCCAGACCCACTCTAGTAAATCTGTATCTTTCTTAAACTGGTGAGTCCAGAACTAGAGCATCCAGAAGAACTTGGTCAGACCCATAGATTTACAAACTATCAGTCTATGAGGCACCAATATCTAGAGTGGTAAAGCTCTTCCTGCTCAGGTTGAAAGACACCCTATTTGTACCCAATCCTTAATCTTACTTAACAACTCCTCCCCAGGCAACTCACAGGACTGGGCTAAGAGCAAACCCTAACACAAATAGGTCACTGTCATCTTGTTGGCTACTAGTTTACTATGTACATGACTGCAAAGATTGCTACATTAATAAACACAATGATTTTCATTCTATTCCTCTAGCTATTTTTATTCAAACCACATAATGGCCTTTACCACTAATCCTGTGATCTGACCTGCAGCAAATTAAGTAGACAATTTAAGTCAAAGCTTACAAACAAAATCCAGTACTATCCATCATAGGTCAATAGCCTTGTATCTAGATTACAGACTGCTAAATAGCTTCAGAGAGTCATTTATTACAGCAAAATTAATGCTGACAATAGTTTTCAGCTGGTTAATCTTCTGACAGCTGCACTCTCTCACTTGTTCAAATGCTTACATTTCAAGAAGAAAAAATAAATTAGTTAAGTACTAAAAAAAAGAGTAATTTGTTGTATAATGTAGAAGGCTTGGAAAATTCTCTTTTAAAAACCAAAAACTCATTTAAATTAATTTAAAATTTAAATTTAAATTAAATTTAAAACCTGGTAACTTTTTTTCATCCAGAATCCTTGTCAACGATCAGCTATTTTATCAGAATTAAACAAGCAACACAGCAAATTTGTAACACTGGCAATTAAAAAAAAAACACCCAACAATTGGCAGGGAGTCTAGGAGTGCAGAAGCTAACTTCAGCTAAAAATAGAAATAAAAAATCATGAGATGGGAACACACAGCTTTATTTCACAATCACAGATTCCATACCAACAACACAAGCCAGTAAAGTATTATCAGCTTCTAACACTAAGACAGAAATGGAGAAAGCAGAGCAGCTAATGTAACTTAAAAAAGCTAACAATTATTTTCCATATTTTGATTTTTTTAAAGACATCTTACCACCCAAGACAGTGCTTTATGTACCACTGCTGATTAAGGTTAAAAGTCCTTCAGAATCTATTTGCTCTTTCTAAGATACTAAAAGCCTCTTCTCATTGTCAGGGATAGTTTTCTGAGAAACTGTATTTGTGATTAGCATGTGTAAGATTCCCTCCATTGCAAAGCAAGACTGCTGGAGCCCATGGCTGCAGTCTTACATGTGGCCTCCCTAGGATGACTCCCCCATATCTTTGTGCAGAATCCTTTAAGGAGGTCACACCAACAGATCCCACAGAGCAGCTCAGTACGTCATACATCAAGTCCGAAGGTCATAACACCACCAGAATTTTTCCCAGATATATAAACTGTCAGGAACAGGTCTGCAGACAAATATTGTAAGAGATCTAGCTAGTGAGGTGGCATACAAAAAGTTAATCTGTGAAAAAGCATGGTGAGAAGTTACAGACTAGCACTGCACTATGGCATACATACTTAGAGATGGGTTTCCCACTCGGGTATAGACAGTTTTGGACTAAGATCTGAAAAATTAGTTTAGCAAGAGCGGTACATAAACCACTGCTCTTCAAAGCATCCTGTTGCATCTGGCCGAGTAACCTGTGGGGCAAGGAACAGTTCAATCCACATGCTTCTCATTTTGATTGCCAATGGATTGCTCAGTGAACCTGGTGCAGAGCAGTTACTGAGTTCAGAATACTAGATGAAAAGGCTTAGGAGCCCACATATGACATCAGCAACTGGTCGCAGCTATCTTGGGACAGTTTAGAGGTGACCTAACAAACTTTAGCCTCCAGGCCAGGCAGTTCAGGAGCCAACTTACCCTTCAATACTCACTTTTCTGTGCTCATTACAACAGTTTTTAACATGTTGGAAAAAGTCTTGTAATTTGCCACTCACGTTTCCAGATTTAAAGTCTTACCTCCAAAGCTACATCATTAAAGTATCTTGTTTTCAGTGTGATTATTAAGAATACAATTTGCTAGAGAAAAGATGTTAATGTAAAGATGTTACAGGAAAGTACCTGTTTTTGGTTTCAGTTTTATTACATTTCTATAAGAAGAGCAGCGTACAAATGAGTTAAAAAGAAGTGGTATTATAAGGCTACTCATTACAGCACCATCACAGTACTAATACTGAAAACAGTTACACTGCTGAAAACACAGAGCAGCCACGTGTACCCTTGTGCCAAAATATTGAAACCGCTGTTGCTTTGCACCTGCAGATAAAAAAAACTGCTGCAGACAAAGTTGAGAAGAAAAACTGAGACAATGTGAACACAGCTGCTTCAGAGACTCCAAAGGACAGCCTGGAGATGAAGGCTATGACTTCAAGAAGCTTAGGGAAAAAGCATCTATTCCGTAATTTTTCTATTCAACATGTACTCTACTGAGCCATTTTAACAACTCTTTTTGTGACCTAAACTGGATAAAAAAGTAAACAAGAAAAACGTTGCTAGAGTTTGAATCCTCTCTCCTGTTTTACATGTCAAGCCTAAGAGTTGTAATAGGCTTTGTCTATTATACAAGTGCAAGGGAACACCGGTCCTTTATTTCAATATTTTTGCAAAATTTTGCAGTTTAAGCGACCGTAGTTGCCTCAAACAAGCAAGTTCTTGTCATGTTTGCTCTCTTTCAGATAGGTTGAACTTGAGAGCCTGCATCTGTGTAGCTTGTGCATGTGTTTTTAAGGACTGAGAAGTTCTTATTAAGTACCTGCCAACTCACATGAAATACTCTGTCTTTTGCAACTCACAAAAAGTTAAACCCAGATACACAAGTACTATTGTTTTCTATGTATATAAATCCAAAACCAACTAAAAGACATGTATAGGCAAAATCAGCTACAAAACCCTCCTGGAAATAAAAGCAGATCATACTATACATTTAAAACAACCACGAGGATACTAGTTATTTAATAAAATATTAATAGGGCATCAATTTTTTCTATTTGCTTCATAGACAACATCTGCCATCCTCAATCTATTTCCAAGATACAAGTAAACAGAACAGTCTTAGAAAAAACCTCCCACAACACACCACTCAGTGGGCTTTTGTAAAAATCAGCATCAAAGCTAGACCTATGAAGCTATTCTGCTGCTCTATAACTAAAACACAGTAAATCACTTAATTTGCTCAAAAGAACTTAAATGTTTTAACCAGTCTGCCATCAACGGAGATAAAGAAGAGGGCCTATGGGACCCGGCTGCAATGTGAGCCGTCTTTAAAATGCAATTGTTCTAATCATTTTCTACAGATGCAGCCTCACAAGGGGCTGCTGTCACAGGGACCATTTACGACTTGTTATGGTGTCTCTATTGTTTACCAGCGACATTCGCTAAAAAGGCGACAGCTGGGATGGAAAGCTGCTCCTCAACGAACAATATAATCCCGTGAAAGTAATCAACAAATTTAAGGGTGTTAATTAACTTTACACTTTATCATGTTCAATTAGTTGTCCTTTCTCAAAAAGATTGCCGTGCACAATCGGTTTAGAGCGTGCCATGTTTGATTTGTAAGTGATCACTGTTTCTGTTTCAAAGTCCATGTCAGATGTTCTCTTGGGTTTTGGTGACACAGATGAATGGCTCTGCACATGTTAGGGGGTGATCTGGTTTAACACAAACCAGCATAACATAACCCCTTGTTAACGTATTGCTGGCCTTTCCAGAGCAAGCACAGAAACACCCGTGGACGTACACATACATGCACAAAACCCCTGCGGCGGCACCACAGACAACGAGTCAAAGTTTCGGTTTTGCTGAAACGCAAAGACACAAATAAATGGGCAATTTTTCATCATTATAGCTCAAAGCAAGACTTGTCTTTTAGGGGCACGCTTGGGATCATTTCTTCCCAGCAAGATCCCTAGTTCTGCTGCATTATGCACTATGCACACGCGCCTTCGTACATTTTACATAATGCACGCTGCCTTTTTTAATGGCAGTTGAGCAAATGCTGGGTAGATGTGCAAGTTCTTGTGTATATCAAATTCTGTAGTGGCTTTTAAATGCCTGTACTGTATTTATAATGGCAGGGGTTCTAGAAGAAAGTTAAATTAACCTATTATTAAAATTTGCCATTTTCACTTTAAAGCACTGTTCCTGCTTGCTAATGGGACAAGGCAAAGCTCATGATGAAGTGACAACATACTTGGAAGTGCACCTTAATGAAAGTCATTGCTGTTTCTCTCTTCTGATAAATAGAGCTTTGCATCACCGTACCTCATAAACTAGTGATGTTTCGACAAAAATGGAAATGGAGGTTCAGGTCAGTGCTTTGAAGATTTATTCAACAAGCATTCAATATTACTCCAGACAAAAGCGTGCCTAAGGAAGTAGAAGCATCTCTTTTCCAGCTTAATCCAATTATATAATTTGTTAGATTATGGCTACAAGAAAGAAAAAAGACTAGTGGATTTTTATTCTGCTGCAACAGGCAAATTAAATACACATTATCATCATTATTTAGGCAGTTACATTGTACATAAAAACAAACTGCAAAAAAACCCCTCCCACGAAACAAAACTAAATAAAAATGCAAAGAAAGCCCAATGGAAAAGTTGTTAACTCTGAAAGCTAATAATGGACTAGGTTAAATATTTAAGAGGAAATTATAGACCGTATCAGAAATAGCTGAAACCACAAAACAAAGCACTAGAAAACATTAGTTCTCTGCTACGAAGGAGATCTGCAGGGAGAAGGGAAGCGGTCGATAGATCCTTAAATTGGACGCAATAGCTGTTCTTCTATCCCAAGTTGGCAGCTGCTACATTTGCAGACCTGGTTCATTATTTACCCATAATGACCATCAAGCTCCAGTCAAAGTCAGATCACAACAACTGTCAGCAGCTCTTTTAATTAGCCTTGTTTGAATTCAGATAAATATCACAATGGCCCAGCTTCTGCTGAAAAAGCAACAGAAGACTGCAAGGATAAGGTGCTCTGACTTCCTAACAAACAGTATTGTGAAAAAGTCCAGAGAAGAAAAGTTTATTATTTCAGTTGAGGAAAGGATGGTGATGTGCACATGATTATTCACTCGCATGATATTCATATCACGACCTACAATTCCTATTTATGGGCAAATTTGTGCATCTCAAATGCCAACTCAA
The DNA here is from genome assembly GCF_034315485.1 of Pezoporus occidentalis. Taxonomy (NCBI): domain Eukaryota; kingdom Metazoa; phylum Chordata; class Aves; order Psittaciformes; family Psittacidae; genus Pezoporus; species Pezoporus occidentalis. The sequence continues at coordinate 72,189 of NW_026914350.1, read as the reverse complement.
AGCGGTACTCCACAATCAAAAAGGTAAACTTTAAGAGATGGTTTACAGGTAGTAATTAAATCTCTAACCAGTATGAAATTGTACATTTTGAAAAACTGAATCAGAATTAAGGAATGCACATATTAACAGGATTATCCTCTCTCCTAATTTATCTCCTTCTGTTTGTTTATCCTCAGGGAACATAATCTTCTGTTGCATCAAGCCACTCTCATTCTCCCTGTGTCAGCAGCAGAATAATAATTCCCTCCCCCTCCTCCACTCCCCCCTCCCACACACAGAGGCAAGAATGAAGACGAGTGGATCAGACTGTGTGCATCAGCATTAATGCTCTATGCAGCTATTTTCCTAGCACTAGCAGAGACCGAAAGAAAGATGCAAGAGAAGTGCACAATATGCTACCTGTTCTTGGCAGCCCAGCATGAAAGGGAGTAATTAAACAGATTTTGCCTCCTATAATCAGAAGAAGGTAGAAGGTGCAGCCAGAAACTGCTGTAACAATGTTTCCTTAGCACTTCCCTTGCTGTCATGTTGGGTCCCTATTTTGCTGGGTGCTGTCCGAAGACAAAAGACAGCACCAAACTCCCCAGTCCCACATGCCAATCTGAGAAGGGGTGTTGTAAATGCAAGGATCCTCGGGGGCCTCAAGGAGAACATGCTTTGGGATTTACATGAACCATGAGGATACATGTATATAAACAATAGGCATATACATGTGTTATAGTAGCAGAGAATATCCCTTTTGGGAGGACAAAAAATGATGTAAACATCATCAGGAACTTAAGGTTGAAAGCACTGTAGAAGGAAGGATAAAGAACTGATTAAACAAAATTGGCAAAATATTAATGAGCAGCTTTATGCTTTTAAAGGAAGCCCTGAGTGGAACTGCATAGGGATCAGTACTTGAACTTGGCCATGGACACCAGAATAAAAATTTTCAATTTGATTTAGATGTATTATAGAAGGATGCCAAAACATAGAAAAGATTATGCCCTTCTCAATAAATCATTCAAAAACTGAGTAGAAGCTGTTATTAAGGCAGTTTAATATGAGCAGAACGGACCAGAAAAATTTTACGAGATGGTATTAAGCAGCAACTGATGCCTCCAAAAGGATTAGCCAAAGAAAATAAGTTGCAAAAGGCAAATACACAGGGAAGATACTTTAACTTTTTCAACAGAGTACAAGCTGAAAGGCCTGATGAGATTGTTCTGTCTGCAGCAGGTTTTTTAAAAACATTACATTTATTTCTAGTCACTGTAATATCAAAGAGAAGTATCAAAGCACCTTAAAAGTTAGCAAGTAAAAAGGTTAACAGTACTGCAATAAGCAAATGAAGTATGATTGATTAAATTATTTATTTTTAGTACCCAAAACACTCTATCAAAACCATCTAAAAATAGTAGCTCATGCCAGACATCTTTCCTATTCTCCCCTTTAATCCATACTCCACCAGAAAGCCCTAGACAACAGAAAAAGCCCTTAGGTGTTTTTTGCTCAAGTACCAGATTGAGCTACTCCTTTACCCATTTCTAATACTTAGATATATGGTTAAAATCTGACTTGGGGCTGCAGACTTATACAGAAATATTGAAATTTAACAACAACAACTGCAAGCATCTAGACTTGTGGACAGCAAAACTAACTGCACAGAGCTTAGCACAGCTCAAAATAAGTATTTCATTTTTCATCTGAATCTTAGCAAGAAGGTTGGACAGCCAGTGAAGAACGAGAACAGTACACTCCATATATCCAAGACACCAAAGTTTCAAAGCAGCCTTCAGGACAGCCCAAATGTAAAGCACATGGCACTAAGCTATCTGGTTAACCATTGCTAGGTTCTAAGTAAGCACAGTATCAAATACAAAAGAAGTATCAAATACAAGGGAAACAAAGAAAATAACCCACCGTCTTCTTGCCCAGTACTACTGTTTTTATTTCTAGTATTTTAAGGGAATTCCAAAAATAAAACATGAACATGCACACAGCTTCTTAACTGTGTAGGCCAGCGTTAACCCTCTGCACAACTGAAATCCAACAGACGGGCTCTAGCACAATTCCCACTTGCTCAGATGAGGCTTCAAGTCCTAGAAATAAAACTTACTCTCAATCACATAGTACAGAAACAAGAATAACTTTTGCCTGCATTAGAAAGGTGACAGAGCTGCACATTTAACACCCACAGAGATCATAACAACCCACTTTCTTCAGACGTTGCTACTCTATGCAGAAGATCAGCCACCAGAAAATAAGACTGCTATGGAACTATAGGAGCTAAAACTCAAAAGGTTGAACATTTATTATGTCCCCTTAGAAAAAGAGAAGGCAAAATCCCACAAGAGCTATTCTATCTGCTCTAACTAGAATCCACAGACGATACCAAAACAAACAACAACATCAAACCCTGAAAGCTTAATTTTTGTGTGGGATAGCAAAAGCCACAAATACAGTCAACAGTCCACTTTGCCATCATGGCTTTTCATCTCATCTACTCTGACTGAGCAACATACATACAAATTCAAAACCAGACATGTGGCCAACCCTGCTGAACTCTCTATATTACAAAAAGCAGTTAGACATACACCACCCTGTTTGCAGATTCTGCTAGTTGGACTTGAATGTCTATCGGGAACAGATGAAATACTCCTGCATTCTACCTTAACTCCATAGCAAAACGCAAGTTTGTTTACACAACATTGTGGAACAGATTAATAGCTGAAACCTTTTTATTATAACAGAAAACCAAAAATCTTTGAAGGAAAAATAAACCAGGAATTTAATATTATCGGTTACATATTTCTCTAGTATTAATGCAACTGTAACAAGACATTAATCCCCTTTTACAAAAACAAAATGCTTGAAATACTTCAATTCTTTATGATTTTCTTTACCATGCTACCCTCATATAGGCCCCCCAAAGCACCAAAACACTGCAGGCATGGTTTTTTTTTTTGCTGAATAATGAAGGCATTAAGCCCATTGCTAAAAAAATAATCACACTGAGGTACACATTTTACTTCATTACTCGGTAGGCATGGGTTCAAGTGTTCTTCTTAATAAAAGGTTTGCTTAGAAAGCCAGCTGCAGAAGCCTTAAGTCATGCAGGTAAATTTCTATTGATGCATTCATTAGTCCTTTCCTGTTATTTAAGAAAATAAAGCATTGTAAACAGAAAAATAAAGCAAAAAGCATTAAAATGGAGTGGAATAGCATAGCATACCTATTCTTAAGAATTTCTGGTTTATTTAAGAGCTGAAGATGTAGCAATGCCACATACCAATCACAAACAGTAGGGGCAAATTGACATTCACAACATTAAAAAAGTATCCAGTATTTAATAGCAGGAATTCAACAAAATTTTAAAATAAAATAGCAATGTATAGCCAGAAAAAAGTGTCAGGCTCATAAGTTTAAAATAAATCCACCTCCAGTATGTTCTGCTGGAGTTGCCCGGCTGTGAATTTGGATTTTACCTCTTTTGGGTATGGTCTATGACAGGACAACTGACACAGCTTTACCAACTGAAATGGGAAAGAAATGCTTAAATAATAGGACGGAAGACTGCATCGAACATTTCTGAACATACTTTTGAACCTTGTTCCTTAAAGTGTAATCAGTGATGTGAAACCAATGATTCTTTTGATAACATGAACCACCATCAGAGTGAATTGCTTCAGGTCCGTCTGTCCTTTCTGCAAGGCACTTCAGCATTGAATCATATCCTCAGATACAGTAAACAGCCCACACAGCTTCTCCTTTAAAATTTATGCTTATTTTTAAGCACACCTAACTCTCTATCCCTACAGTAACAAAGCATTTTCTGCTGCCCAACTTCAGCATATTTGGAGTTAATTCTCAAAGCTTTTATTTGGCACTGAAAAAGCAAAGCAGTATAATAACGCAAGATGACAACAACTGCTAGGAAAGCAACCTAAATTGGAAAGATACATAGTTTCCATTTAAGGAATCCCTTCGTTATAAGGCCTTTCCCAGTTCTATTTCCTGTTTAGGGATCCTCTGTGCACAATTCTATTATTACTCCTCTGCAAAACAGATAGTACATCTTTTTCAGAGAACTAGATTTAGCATTGCCCTCCAGCCTAAAATGCACTGTACTCTTCAGTGTTCTCAAATGTACTTGATGACACTTATCCAATGAGTTCAAACCCTCGTAATTTAATTAAAGATCATCCTTCCTTATGTATGAACTAATTCTAAGTTTAGTATGGAAATATCTTTAAAAAGAGATACTATTCTTATTACTTTTATTGTTTCAGGACGAGCAAATATGCAATCATATGGTTTAAATTTGCAAATCCTTACATATTCCAAATGCTGCAATTTCATGAAACAAAACACATTTTCACATTTCACTGTACCGAATGATAACTTAAGGACACCCACTATAAAATAACTCGTGTACCTCTTTTTTCCCCCGCTACCTGTAATTATTCCAACACTACAACTTAGGCAATTTTGCACAAAACCAAACTAACCTCTTTTCTTTAACGTAAAGGTATCAAAAGTCAGTACATGCCCTGGTCTTCCATTAAAAAAAAATAAAGAAGAAGAGTGCATTTTGCCTATGAACAGAATCAGGAGGGTAACAAAGTTAATTATTTCTCATAATCAGTAATTATGATTAGATAAGAGAGTCTTTGGTAATGAACTGCTCTAATGATGGAGGACCTCCATCCTAAGAAATATAATAGTACATTAACATAACTGCGTATGCAAAGTACATAGAGCCGCTGCCACAGTTAACTTGTCATTGAATGATTAAATAGGAATTCATAATTAGAAAAATCCACAGTGTAATTTATTGGGCTTCTTGACAGTTCTGGTTCATTAGAAGTTGATTACCAAACAGTGACCTCTAGTGGCCTACGGTTTTTTTCATGTTACCTTGTTTCTCTTGGCAGTTTCAGCTGCTATTTAACATAAAAAAAAAAAAAAGAGAAAAAGAAAAAAAAGGCAATTTGAGGAATTTAAAATGTTTCCCTTCACAATTCTTTTCTTTTTTTTTTTTTTACTTCTCTTAAAGTATACAGTGTGCTAATTGCTTCAGAAAAAGGTTTCCCTTTCAGTAACCATTTGCATAAAAGTATCAAAATGTACATACATGTGAACCCCCCCCCAACTTCTCAGTTTTAAAGTTAACACTGAGGTTACCACGGTTCTCATGCTAATTAATATTTATATGCTTTTCTTCCAGAAAAAAATATATAACACATTAAAAACAAAATCACTTTTCCAGTGTTAGTTACAAAGACCTTGAGAAGCTCATACTTAAGTAAGTCTTTGTATCTTGAAGTATCTCTAAGTACTGCCTTTGAACAACAGACACTAGAAGAAATTATACTAGCCCAGATAGAGGGGGCAGAGGATAGGGAGGGAGAAAAATCCCCAGTTCTCTGCTCCAGGTAGGAGAAAAAAGCCCAACATTTCATATTAATTGTTAAACACATACTTTGCAATGCTATTAACCCAACTTTCATTTTTTAAAATATGCAACTTAAGTTTAACTGAGATTTGCATTTAACTGCAAAATCTTGTCAGGGGAGGGTGGAATTTACCCTCATTCAACATAACTAATCGACTGTTAAGCTGTTTTGACAATCTTCTATTTTAAAATTTTCCATTATGACAGATACATGTTTTCTTACACTAGAGTGATTTTTTTTTCTTTTTTCTAAGTATGAATGTTTTTAACAGGAAGTAGCACATCTGATACTAATATAGAAGCCCCTGAAACACAGTATTAAATAAAAATCCATACTCAATGCAATCAATCAAATAATTTAGATTTCAGTTATTTTCATTTTGCGTATTTTCTTTTTTCAGCGCTAACATTGTAGGAACGATATGCATGTATTTTTCTTTGCTTTTGTCTAACATGGAACTGACTGTAAAGATAATGTCCCTTTATCAGAGAAAGGCTAGAAAATAAACCACACAGTTCCGTTTCATACATAAACAGATTTCACAGAGAGAACTATACCAGTCTCCCAAACAGGGAGAAGTCCATCATCCCTGTATTCTGGAAACGGCTTTAACAACTGTTACAAACAGAGAAATGTACAACTACAGGATAGAGATCCCCACCCTGATTTTCATGTCTGTGTGTGCGTGCACTCACACAGGATTCTAGCTGTTTGTGGCGATGATTTAATATAGTGACTGGATAATGAGCTGTGCTCCCCGCAGCAAGTGAATCACCATTTAATGCTATTATCAACAGTTCATGACCCACCGGCATGAAATGTCAGCCTGATTAATCTGAACACTACTGACCTCTGAGAGGAAAAGCTACCTTATTGCCAGAATTTAATATATAATAAAACCATACACAGAATACAAATACCTGATCAAGCAGAGCCATTAACAGAATATCCACTTTATTTTGCTCTGCTGTTTCTTTTTAACTTGCTACGGTACAATTTAAAATAAAATAAAATATACTTCTGTCTAGTCAAGCAGGAAGCAATCCATTAGGACCCATTATTTTGATGTACAGTGAAACATTTCAAAATGGCTGTCCAAATACAAACCCCAGGTTGATACAAATAAGAAAAAACAATTAGAATATGCTAGTGTAAGACTTGCTACTGTCAATTCATAACAAGAAATGATCAGAAATTGTTCTTGCTTTTCTAAGGTCAATGAAGCAATAGGAATACAGATCTGTAAGTAGGAAAAGGTTTGTACGAGTGATGCTGCACAGCTCATAGTAGAAAGCTACCTTAGCTTAGTAAGACCAATACGCTTCAAGAAGATTAGAAACTTGTGCCTGTTATCTTCATGAATATATGGGCAGCACTCCTCATTTTATTACATTTACAGTGAACTTTTTTCCTTTTGTAATTCATTATGATACAGCCCCACTCAACACAATTTTTATAAATATATCTATTGTCTGTGGAGAATAAACCATGAAAACAAGAAAAAAACCCACCATTTACCGTAACAGTGAGTTTAGTACAATTTTGCTGTATCTTCTCCAGATCTCTTTAATTTAACCTGGCTAGTAATCTTACAGAAAACACAGAACTTCAAAGGCAGCTTTTCAGGATTCTGCACATCAGGGTATATAAATAAATCAGACAAGCTGATAGAACTACATGGCATTTACCTGTCAAGTTATACTAACTGGCACAAGCATAGTGACTACTAGGGTTTACTGCTAACACACAGTATTGCAAAATAGGTGAAAATTGCTGCAGTTACTTTTAAAATGAAAACCACAATGGTTTAACTCCTCACTTTGCATTGTTGTCATTTGGTACAGAAAGGGTTAAGGGATTTTCAGGAGAAGGGACTGGAAAAGAACTGAGTGAAATCCCCAAAACTGCCCACATATGAATGGAATGACTGTGGGTGAGAAGAGAATGATCACTCAAAGTACTGACTTAAAACCACTGGCAGCCAAGGAAAGAGTATGTCAAACTGACTTGACTAAAACTTGGACAACACATGAACCCTAAAGTCTGAATTCCCAGTTCAGAGCTCTGCTGGAAACGTAAAGAAGGAATAAAAGAATTCTGGATACTTACGTAGGAAAGTAATTCATGCTGCCAGCACAGACATATGTTTAAGCTTTGCTTTTCCATTCAGAAACCCAACAGCTCTTGTATTCCAGTTGACTAATAAGTGTTGGCTTTTTTGCAAAGGCTGTCCTATGCAGCTGCAAATACTGCTAGCTGCAGTGTGTCTGAAAGGTTAACAGTATCTGACAGCAGCTTAAAACCTCTTTTGCACCCCTCCTCTGAACTTACAGAGGGAAAGAGGGGTTTGCCATATAGTAGCACAGCCATGGTGTGCTCACTCGTGGAAGCATTAGATCTAGCAATAAGAAGCATTAACACAGAGAGGTTCTATTTACGTCTCCATCAAACACAAACTGTACACCTGTCTGATAGGATGCCCCAAACCCCTTCTGTTATCTGTAACTAATGGAACACAAGAGGTTCCACTTAAACTTGAGAAGGAACTTCTTCTCAGTAGGGTGATCAGGCTGCCCAGGGAGGTCATTCAAAGCCCGCCTGGACACATTCCTGTGTACTCTTGTTCCTGCTCTGGCAGGGGGATTGGACTAGATGATCTTTTGAGGTCCCTTCCAATCTCCAGCATACTGTGATACTGTGTGATACTGTGATACCACTTTCATAATCATGGTCCCATCTTACTCTTGCAGATTAGCTCACCTGTGAGTCCCTTCCGCTATCCAAAGCTGCTTTGCCTTTATGGCTCCTCATTGCCCACTCATACTACAAACCCTTTAAGAGATTCTGTTCACCACAGTCATTTTTGCTCTGTTCAAATAAACGTCATTTCACCACTTCTGCCTCCTGGAAAGAAAGAGGAACAAGGGAGTGGGGACTTGTTCTTCCCCTATCCAAACACAATCAAAGTCCAGCAATAGAGAATTCCTTTCAGACTAAGGTAAAAACCCTTCATAGTCCTGGCCGTGCTGGGTAGACACTACAAGTCTCACAAATGGCAGATTTTGCATATAAACACGGTGTTGAAGATAAAAACGTGTATTAAGTACATATTAAGTACATTAAGTATTAAGCACAGCTACAGGTTGGGCAAAGAAGAGATTCAGAGCAGCCCTGCAGAGAAGGACTTGGGGGTGCTGGTCGATGAGAAAATGAACATGGGCCAGCAGTGGGCGTTTGCAGCCCAGAAAGCCAACTGGATCCTGGGCTGCATCAAAAGGAGCGTGACCAGCAGGTCGAAGGAGGTGATCCTGCCCCTCTACTCTGCTCTTGTGAGACCTCAGCTGGAGTACTGTGTGCAGTTCTGGTGTCCTCAACATAAAAAGGACATGGAACTGTTGGAACAAGGCCACGAGGATGATCAAGGGACTGGAGCACCTCCCGTATGAAGACAGGCTGAGAAAGTTGGGGCTGTTCAGCCTGGAGAAGAGAAGGCTGCATGGAGACCTCACAGCAGCCTTCCAGTATCTGAAGGGGTGCTATAGGGGTGCTGGGGAGGGACTCTTCATTAGGGACTGTAGTGACAGGACAAGGGGTAATGGGTTAAAACTTAAACAGGGGAAGTTTAGATTGGATATAAGGAAGAAATTCTTTACTGTAAGGGCGGTGAGGAATGTAAGGAATGGGTTGCCCAGGGAAGTTGTGAATGCTCCATCCCTGGCGGTGTTCAAGGCCAGGTTGGACAGAGCCTTGGGTGACATGGTTTAGTGGGAGGTGTCCCTGCCCATGGCAGGGGGTTTGGAACTAGATGATCTTAAGGTCCTTTCCAACCCTAACTATTCTATGATTCTAAGTAACAGTTAAAATGTATCAAATAAGAGAATTCTTACTTAATGTTGGACAGACAGATTCCCAAACCATCTCAGGAATACCTTGAAGATGGTGGTAGCTTAGCTTACCACAACATGGAAGACGGAACTGATGAACCTTGAGAAAAAAGGGACCTGTCATTCTTGGCTAGAGGCAGGCAGGTGACAACCAAACAAATCCCAATTTTCCAAACTCTCTGTAGTTCAGTTAATCTTATTTACTTGCTGTGTTATTTTATTTGCTTTCTACTCTTCCTCATTATATAAGAGGTTCATATAAGAGAACAAAACAACCAAAATACAATATATATTATTTGCAACTCAAGCACTGTAAATAAACTCAGCAAAATTGCAGGTATCAACACTAGAGTGGAAGCGCATGTTAAGTAATCAAGGAAAGATACAAATACAGTTTGAAAGGTGGAGAGACAAGGATGGAGGACAAAACTGCATCCTGTCTAGGAATATAGTTGAAAGGAAGGACCAAAAATAAAGCAGAGAACGTACATGATTTATACACTGGAAGGAAAGAAACAGCCATCCTTGAGGGTGAACAATTTTCTCATCTTAAGCCACATTTTTTTCTATTTTCAAAACTTTTTATTTAGAAAAATCAGACTGCATTGGAAATGCACTAAATTGCATGTACTGAAGAGATGTAATTACTGTTAATACTAAAGAAAGAAGTCAGAGAACAGTCCAAACACTCCCATTTTCAAGTATCTCTATAATACTTTGGCATGCATGTATGTAACTGCTTCAGTAGACTTGGACTGCTTTTTTCCTCATCAGTCACAAAAAAATAACAAGGAAGCAAGAACATGGAATAAACAATGTAATTTGGCATGTTTTTTACTTGGTTTATAGCTATCTATAAAATATCCAAGATCATTCTGAAATGTTAGCAAAGAGAAAACAGTGGCTAGAATAATTTTAAGTATGCTTTTAAAAGCTCCTAAATGAGAAGAAAACATACATTTGCCTTCATAGGGAGATAACATTACAGTTTCAAATTAGCTTTTTAAGTACACAGGAATGTAGATGAAGAAAGAACAGCACTTGCCTGATATAAACACGGAAAATAAGGTTTTTAAGAGGTTATCCTGCAGTCTTTCTGTACTTACTCTGGTCTTATGTAATTAGGAAACATTTTTTGTCCCCAAATGTAGCTCAACCAGAGATTTGGGCTTTCATTCATGAAGAATGACGAGGAAACTGGGAATGATAAGTGAACTACAGCAATTTATTTCAGAGTATGGAGTTAATTCTAACACTCTTAAACAGTCTTAGATTAACAGGTGAATCATGTACATGAAGTACACAGCCTGGCTCCTGCTGTACCCCTTATTCATCGACAAACTACAGTTCTGTGGGGGCTTGAGTAGGGAAAATACAGAAATATTACCAGATCAGTACTTGATAGAAACTTTTTTGGCTACATATCCAGAGACTCAGCAGGAAGCCAATCTGTGCTCTCTGTACTGAGAAACCTCAAAAAAGAGGTTTTGATGACACCTGCATCTCCCTTTTCCTGGAGAGTGAAGGAAAGAAGAGAGAAGAGAGTTGTTTATTTAATTCTCTATAATCTTAAATAAATTACTGCCCCAAATTTGAATTTAAAACTTGAAATTACATAAAAAATTAAATGTCTGAACCAGCTTCTGAGCAACTGGCATAAAAGTAAAGCATCCACACCAGAAATTACTAAAATTAGCACAGACTATACACAGACAGTAATCAGATCTGCTAAACACAGCCTAATATTATGATCTTATCAGGGAAGGTAATCATACCTGCTACATTGTTTGAAATACCAGCCCCTTAATCACTTTTGGCTAAACATATAAGGTGCACTTTGGCATTCAACAGTTCATTTTGCTGTGTGTACAGTTTTTCAGAATACATTCCTACCTCTGTGCAGTCTCCATGTATTTATATCAAGTATAACTCCTGCTTTTCTTTGTGCAAAATGCACACACACACGCAAGAAGGAAAGGGATCAGAATCACCTACAGGAAGCAAAGATTCACACTTATGCTTTAAAAGGTTATTTTCTATCTCATGTCAAGGGTTAGCTAGAACTCAACATAAGAAACAGTAAGATGATTATGTAAGCATTTCCAGAAATTGCCAGGCCTTCCCTCTTGAGGTAGCTGTTCAGTGTTTTGATTAGATATTTGCACTGTTGTGCCAGGAGAGATTGGTTGGTCAATGGTATTTCATGCAAAACCAGTTTAAATTCCAGGTTAATGTCCTAAAAAGGAAATTTCCAGAATCAGATACAAGTGCACTCAAAAGGTTTCTGCTTCTTAAGCATAGGGACTTACAGGGATTATATACACATCAGGCTTAAAATACTTCCCCACCCAGAAACAATATATGTATCAAAAATTCAGGGTGGCAAGGGAGGACAGTTTTGTCAAGTATGTCCTCTAAATGCCTATTTTTTTAACCTGACAGACCCAAAGTAGTGGTTTGCTTAGTGATCATTGCTGTTTGAACAGAAATGCTTTGAGGTTCCCATGCTACAAGTCACAGCCTGTGAATTTTATGTTGCGGCACCACAGGACTCAACAAAATTTATAACTTGTTATTTCAGTCTTCTTTGATGAATAAATATAAATATAAAAATAATTAATTAAAAGGTTTAATGGCATTATTCCACTCCTTTCAAAGTGAAACTTTCTGTAAATTACTTATTGCATGCTGAGCATTTATTGCAGTCAGTAAGAAAAAATACAAGTACAAATGTCTAAAGCTTGTTTTATATAAAACAATCAAAGTGGTCTTTATTTTGACAGTTTCTCTTATTCATTCTCCATTCATATGGAGTTCTTTCAAAAGAGAAAAGCTGCTCTGAACTGTTTCTGAGATGGTATCAAATTGCTCTTGATAAAAAGAAACTCACATATCCCTCGAAATTCTGAAGTTTTTGGTCTTATTTTTAGACTCTAATTTGTATCTTCTTAAGTAAAAAGGAACTCATGCATCTTGCAACAACACAAGATGCATTAAAGAGACAAAATACATTAGGACATTATACAGCTGATTCTAGACAGTGCCAGAAGACCACCAGACTGTTAAATCCAGGTTGCAGTAGTTCAGGCAGGGAATTCAAGCCAGCTTGCAAAGAAATGGAGTAGGAACCCAGCACTGAATTAGTGTGTTAGAGCATGCTCACGGACCAAATGAATGAGATGCTTCATGAGGCTGTTTCACACTGCTCTCACCCATACAGAATCCTCTGAGCACAAGAATGCCTTTGCTGCTATCAGTTGGGTATAATACCCTCCATCAAAAAAACACTGCAGTGTGACTAAAGCTAGGGTGCAGTAGTGCAGGCAGGGAATCCCAGCCTACCTGCAGAGGTGGAATCATTAAATTAAAGGAGTCTCATAAGGGTCTCCGGGCTACCTTCAAATTACGAAGGGAGTAGAGATGAACCTACAGCCAGGTTGCCCTGACCTGAGAGTGGTAATAGAGCATGGCTGCAGTAGAATTAGGAATGCCTGTTAAAGTACCCAAGCTTTCTTAAGTGGAAGGTAGGATTACATAAAGGTTGTGATAAGTCATAATCGTAAGTGACAGGACTAATCAAGTGAGGAAGAAAGAAAACCTGGTGGCGGAATCAACTGGTCAGGTTTACAGAGGCTGAATGCTACTTGCCAGAAAGAGAGAGAACAAAATAGGAAGAGACTGATGTTCAACTTTGAAACAGAATTTCTCAGAAAACAGGTAAAAGTTAGGGCTACTGATCTGACAGAACTCTATAGATGACTACACCATAGGAACAATCCAGACACTAACTGTTAAAGAACAATAGAAAATAGGTCTGTCTCCAGTCTTGCCAAAAGAAAGTAAAATAAACTCAGTGAGGCAAGCTGATCCTCAAGAGATAAGAACGGCTAGGGATATTACCTCCAATAAAAAACCTGTTCGTAGTTCCCTCAGTTTGTGGGAGTTTGCATGCATCAGAAAAAAACCTGCCCAAATCAGTAGCCTGTATGTTAGACAGCAGGCACCTACTTTTTTTGACTATGTCACCTTGTAAATGGGGAAAAGTAACATCAGTAAGGACAGAAATAATAAGCGGGTAAGAGTATGTAATTCCCCGTAGTAGTTTTAATCACTGTTTTGGGAGTGGAATGACCTGGATGCTAAGCTCCTGGTGAACAGGAACATTCCCGAGTTTGCAAGGGGGTACAGAGTTTAAATCCAACACCTTAATCCTTAGTGCCTGGGGCTCAAGGATGTTAGGACCAAGCAACTTGGAACAAAAGAGGGACAGACCTAATTTTTTACATCACTTTCTTGGAGGATGAGAGAGGAAGAGATTTCTAGACTTATGCATATTCTTTTCCAACCTATATAAAACACTTCTGTGCACTACTCGAGTAATATAGTTGTTGCCTCAACTGTTACTAACACGTTCCTTTACAGCATATTTCCATAAACAGCTCTGCTTAACTGAACCTGCTAAATCTAGAATATAGCAACATTAGTGCCCATTGAAGGGATACAGGGGGAAAAAGCTCTAGTATTTTGCCTCACAGAATTGCTAAGCACATAAAAATGCATTTCTGTCACTGGGCACGCATGGTCAGATGCAGTAATATTGGTATTGAAACTAAACAAGTAGAAACTAACACGAAATGATAGATTTCCAAACAAAATGCTGGAGAACAGGTTAGTCTTGTCCTTGTTAAAGGATGGAAAAAGCTTTCAGAAGGTTCACTCACAGCGGTATTTAACAGAAGCAGGTTTCTGAAGCATCTTAACAACCCTCACTGGTGACTTGTTACATCTTACCACCGGTCCCTGCAGGTCCTGTACCCTGACAGGCAGAATGAAAAGATTCTCTAACGGGGCCACTGGCTGTCAGAAGCCACCAGCTGGCCTGCCAGGGCTTTGCAATTGCAGAGGCCAGCTGACAGTCTGGGTGTTGCTGACCATGCTGAGAAACGTGCCACCCAGCTGCTGTGTGGTCACGTCCATCTGGAGATCTCCAGCCAGACAAATCTCTGGCCCTGTCAGATCTCTTCAGCAAGCCTTGTTATGCAAATTCAATTACTCAAGTGTGCCCTATTACTGCTTGCTAACTGTTCCTAGAACCAATCTCACACTGACAGTCAGCTCACATTTTTACCCACCAAAAGTACCTCATTTATTCTTGCTCAACTATTCCCTTGTATCATTAAGGCAGAACAGGCAGAGTCCATAGTACTGTAACCTCTCTGCAGTGGGTTACTATTCCTTGCAAAGAGCTTAGAGAGAAATTAATTTAAAAACATACAGAATCTAATCAAACATGAGTTAAAGCCACACTATCTACATAATTTGCCACTAGAAACAGGAATTATAAAACTTTGACAGAATTCTAGCTCATCTGACGAGTATTTTAAAAGGCAAACAAATAAATGTGAAACAGAATATTCAAGCAAGCAGTGAATTGTGTTTGAGGTATTTGCTTTAACAGGGATACAGGTAATGAAAAGAAAGATTTCTCATTTTATCCAGCATGCTGCTGTTCAGATTTGTTCAACTAGCAGGCCTGCTGCAGCAGTAACCACCTACTTCTTTCATAAAATATTTATTTACTGATTCTAATTTAGATGTAGTCTGAGCTATTAGTAGTTTTCCCTGATGCAGAGATAAGAAAGATTTTACATAAAGAATTCATCATATAAGTATAAAAATGTACAATAGAAAAGTTTGGTGAAGATTTAGAAAGCATTGTACTGTTGATTTGCTCAGTACATAAATAAAAGTTTCTGCTAAAAATATTATTGTGAAATTGTATGCCTTAATTTTGAAGAGTTATTCAAAAGCTGACATATCAAATGCTAGCAGATAAAACACAGAACAAACTAGTGTAAGTATGTAACTAGCAGCTATTAATTTCAAAATGTTTCAGTTTTTCAAACTGTCACCAAGCAAAAGAAATATTGCTAGTGAACAGGAATACTAGAGAGGTTTTTTAAACTACAGTGAGTACAAGGCTACAGCATGGTTACTTAGCTAGATCAATATGCAGTGTCTTTTACAACCAACTCAAGTCTCAGGGCAGATGGTAACAAATCAAACCAAGTCTCTCTAACCTAGTTCTCTTTCTCTTCACAGGAATGAAGAAGCCTTTCTAAGTGTTGAGTCATCTTTCCAACTCCTTTCAACAGAGAGCTTCTGTAAAGAGAAAAGGATTAGGGGAAAAATTACTTCAAAAAGTTATCACTTACCCTCAAAAGTTTTGTCTTCAAAAATGACTGCTAACCTAATTTAAAACAAATCAGTGCTGGAAGACTGAGGAAAAATATCAAGATGTAATCATAACAGTATGAGTTCATTAATGCCTAGGAACTTGAGCTGTTGTGAAGGAAGATATGAGTCAAGCTTTGGGAGAAACTGGAAAATGGCACAGCACACCGTGCTGGCAGAACGCTTGGCATGAGACAGGGAGATGGGAAGAAAGATGTATTTGAGAGAGAGGTATTGTTGCATTAATTCTTGAAAGGAGAAGATACGTGATGCAGACAGAGATCAGAAACCAAGAAAAGGATTCCAGGAAATACAGCAGACTGCAAGAAATGAAGACTTTATGTGAAAGATAGTAGCAGGGAGACAAAAGATCATGAGAAGCCAAGGAGAAGTTAAAAATATGCAATTTGCCAAGGCCTGAGATAACTGGGTCATGGACCATAGTCATACCAATAGTATGGGAAGATTCTCAAACAAAACTAAGTGAAATGGCTGCAATATTTAGAAGACACCCAATTTACTGGAAAAAAAAATTGAACAGAAGTGAAATATGAGAGTGGGACTGGAGTGTGAAAGGGAAAAGTACTACTGATGGGGAGGGATAAAGAAAATAAAGACCCATCTGCAAGTACATCAGAAAATGGATGTCTGAATTCAGAACAAAACTTAGACAGAAGAAATGATTTTGAAACAGCCTCTTTAATCCTTATAAAGGTACCCAAATTCAATTAAGCAAAGTAACAATCAAAAAACTTAACAGCCTTGCTGAAGGATCCTACCAAGGGGTGTAAACAACCTCAGAGAAGTCAGAAAGATTATATTTCCCAAAGGAAATTATTTTTATTGAACTGGGCGGGGGTAGATGGTAAAAAGAGTGAAAGAGCAAAAGCATAATAGAAATGCACACTATTGGCATATCTGGTTTTAATTTAGGAGCATTGTTTTTGAAGAAGCTTTAAGGGCTTCACTCCTAACGAAGCCAAAGATATTCTTGTGAAAATCAACTGAGGGCTGTGCATGGAACTCACATCCCTTTTCCTCATCCTCGCCTTTTTAAAGAGGTGGCATGATAAAGCATTTTCTAAAAAAAATGGGAGACTAGGAAAGTCTGAGAGAATACCAAATCTAAAATTAGTTTCATTTTACTTTCCATCCACAAAACCCACATTATTCCTATGCAGGGATCAATGAGTACCCTGGGAAAGTTCTGTTTAATTGAAATAATCCTAAATGACACCCTCCAGACAAAACAATATAGACAGTTCTGATGAAACCACCCCCAGGATACTAGTGTCTGAAAAAAACCCAAGTCAAGTTTGCTACAAAATTTCTGTAACAATTATGCAAATATTGTCAAAATTATCAGGCTCTTTGCTATTTATATGACGTTAACATTTATTTATTGCAAATCAAGATAAATGGAAGTTAAGAAGCAATACTGACCCACGTTCCATTGGCAAAAAAGACATGGATAGGTAATACAAAGACAGGTGTTTCAATAAAAATGGAGAAAATCTAATGTCAGCTAACTAGGTCACCTGCAAAGTACCTTCAAGATGACAGGACTACACCAGCTGGTAGTATCCACCCTGATCCACCCTAACTACATCAACTAGTAATTTCACTCTTTGTATTCCTTAGTCACAGAATTAACAACCTAGCTCCTAATAGTTCTGTTTCATGCTAAGAAAAAGGGTATAACTATTTCTCCCAAGAGAACGAATGCAAGCAGCCACTGGAGAAATAGCTTATTGCTGACTCTTTCATCCCAATCTCTTGTTCCCTACCAAAAGTAAGGAGGTGCACCTCACAGGTTTTTCTAGACCAAGTTATAAAAACACTGTGGTTTTCTCCAAGAATGCCAAAGAAATCAGAAAGTCTGATCATGCAGTTCACATGGCAAGTTCTACTTCTGAATTATGCAGGATTCCACACTGATGTTTCATTTGAAACATCAGCTTTAAAGCTCAAGTGGTGCAAAGTTCTCATTAAAACTGGTTGAACAACTTAGACTCCCCCACACATATTCAAAAATTCCAGTTAACAGTCAGGGGTTTCTTTTTTTTTTTTCAATCTGAAAGGCTGAAATCCTACATGAGAATAACATAAGAATAATTTATTCTTAACCTCTGTCATTTCCTAGGTACCTGATGCAGTGAAGTATGAAAATGTATATGCCTCCTAGGTTTTTGTTTAATTGTGTCTAATGAAGCTGTGGGTGTTCTTGGTAGATTTATACTGATAAATCTTGGTACATATGCTGATTTAATTCTTTAATTTAATCTTAACAAGCTTCTGCCCTAAATGATAACTTACATAAGTGCATTCATTTAATAGATTAATACTGCACTGCATGAGAAAAAAACTGAGTGCTAGTTTTTACTTTGTTGCCATAAAATATGGTTGAATGTCCCTTTATCATCGTACCTTGAGAAAAGTCAACCATGGACAAGCTCTTTATTCAGTCTACACTGTGCCAGTGTACACTTCTGCCACTGCCTACCTTCAGAGATTTAATTTTGAAAAGTAAACTATTATTTTATTCTTTTCCTTTGTTTCAAATTCCATTTCAATGGTCTGAAAGTCTCCCCATTTTAGCTGCATCCTTGTGAAAGCAGTACAACCAGAATATATTATCCATAAAGCAGTGTGATACATCACTCATTTCTATACTGGATTAACATTTTAGTATTATTTTTTCAGACCTGCTTCTCATAGATGCTAACATTATTTGTTTTGCATCCATCCACATTATACAGAAGCTTTCACTAATTAGCATGCAAAGATATACAGTGAGGGGCCTGAAAAAAGAAAATGTCTTAAGTGCATTCAGCTAATTCAAAAT
Organism: Pezoporus occidentalis; assembly: GCF_034315485.1. NCBI lineage: Eukaryota > Metazoa > Chordata > Aves > Psittaciformes > Psittacidae > Pezoporus > Pezoporus occidentalis. Next base: position 53,785 of record NW_026914350.1, on the reverse strand, counting down.
CAGGCAGCAATGAGGAGTTAATCAGGTGTTTTTTCCTTAGTGAGTACCACTTTATATTTATCAACACTGAACTGTATTTGATCCCATGCTGCTTGATCACGTATCTTAATTTATTGCTGTACAATTTAATTGAATGTTCTTTTGGAATCATATCCCACAAAAGCCAATGTATCTTGGTCTCTTCTACTCTCAAATGACCAAAACAATTTTGAAGGACTTCTAAATGTATGTTTTTTTTCCTTTTATTTCAAGATAATCAGTTCACAATGTGGAGATAAATTTGTGGGGGTGGGAGGCAACTCTACCATCCATAACATTTATAGTTTCACAGAGTGGCAGCAGATAGTGAAAGGTGCAGAACAGAAAGGAAGAATAAGATAGCTTTAGTTTTCCTGAAATCTGGCAGATTTCAGAGGGATTAGAGAGGAAAACCTCGTTAGATCAGAATTGTTTCACTTAGGGCCACTGACATTGATTCAAGGGCATTTTAAAGGGTTAAAAAGGGCAAGCTTTATGTCTAGGAAGAGCTATCATTCATCCAGGCTGCTGGAAAACGTTTGGTCCCATCCTTTTGTAAAGATTCACTTTGGTTACCCAGCCTGTTGCATTCAGTTACTTACTGATGGCAGCCAGGGTTTTTCCTAGGCTCACTGAAATACTGTTGAGAGTATCCTTTGCACTGAAGGTGTCATCTGCATGGTATTGGGCTCCTTTCAACAGCAGCTGTTTGGTATCTGCTGTACCTTTCCCACATTCCCAGCAATCACTACGTGTCTTCTCAGAACCTGTTCTCATAAAGGAATTCATACTAGACCCAATGTGTACACAAATATTAAGTGCGGACATTAAATTGGCCCAGAAAAGAATATATATGTGGACCTGAGTGCAATTCTATCAGTATTTCACTTGGTGCAAAAACCTAGCTCATCTGCTTTTACTTTATCCCTTTCTATCAAAATACAAGCCAAAGGAGGAAGGTAAGAAAGTAGGAACACGTATGTTCCTTGCCTCAGCTCATTATGAGCAAAGTGCTGAATGTTTTCTGTGAAAACCATTCCTTTATGTACGTGAGATTAATAATGGAGTCTGTAAGGTCATTCTTGAGCAATTTTCAAGTTCTCTGAAAACTGAAGTGGTCAAGTCAGAAATACAATCAAGGCAGAACAGAAGGATATCTACGACAAGTGTTCACCTTGTAAAGACACTATGACAACTAATTTATTCCAAAACAGATGGGAGCCGTTATTTCCATATAGCAAGCTTCCATCCAGCTCGCACTAAACACACAAATACAGTTAAGCTGCAAGATTTTAACACACATGATCCAAGTAAAAGAATAAATAATTAACAGTTCCAGCATTTCACAGAACTTCACAAAAGATGAGCTGTAGACTTCACCCTTTGGAAAGAAAAAAATAATTGCAAATATAGGCAAGGACATGGCCTGACAGAGGCACCTGTAAAGAGGCGGCAATGGACAAAAACTATTTGGACAGTGTTATTATGAAAACAAAACCAAATTTTAGAATGGCCCTGTCCAAAAGGTGTATGAATCTCTAATATGCCAAAAAATCAGGAATTGCTCCCTCCTTTATCATTAGGTGAACATCTGGAGAAAGATTTTTTTTCACCATATTTTTCTCCATAAAATTTGATATTTACATTTACCTCCCATTCCACCACATAAAAAGAACATTCAAAAAGACTAAACCACAGGGGTACAAGAACATTTATTACAGATATATCTCCGCAAATTGCTTTGTGGATACAGACTGTATTACAATAAGGAGTATTTAATAAAAATGCATGCTATGGATGTAGATCTGCCTTGATGAAATTCTGCACTTATTTTTGTCCCAAACTTTAATTTGTGTAATTTTGACACAACAATAGTACACCACTACTGCAGCTTTATTACTTTGCAAAAGGAAGTCTGGGCAAGAAATACACAAGTTCACTCTGTACACAGACTTCTGGTTCCTTTCAGCTCTGCCCTTTGATTTTACATTTAAATATTATCAAGATGAGGTAATAAAAACTCTGTGATCATACTGAACTATTTTCTAGTTTTTAACCTTGTGCCAATGTCACCAGATTTCTGCTTTGAGCATGTCTACAGCACAATCTACACTTCATGTCAGACAAACTAGTTAACTCACAAACTGAAACATCACCCAGTTGTGAGGTTGATGCCAATTATGAATAAATCTTTTCAATTTCAATCATGTTCTCTGGAACAATTCCTTCAAACAGAGGCTCTGAGGTCTCATATGAAAAGATGTTTATGCTAACTAAATCTAAGGCATTTGAATTTGGCATTCATTTTTGTTGTTTGAGCAAAAAAACTACAAGCCACACTTTCCTCAGCGCAGTTGCTTTGGCCAAGCAGGCTATTATCTGAGATTTGTGTTTCAACCATTTAATGGAAGATTTAAGTGAAACTACTCTCAGTATACTTCCCAGACCTGACAAGCCGTATCTTCTTCATGAGAAAAGAAATTTAGTTTCTCCACTGCTCCCAGCATCTCCTACTGAACTTCGATGAACTGTGGGAATGAAGTTATGAGTCACAAAACCTATGAATAAGACAAACATGGAAAGAAAAATCTGCAACATCAGGAATAAAAGATGATGGCAAACTACAGAGATGGTGTGAAGCAGATCTGCCAAGAGGAGACATGGAGAAGGAAAATGCAGAGTCACAATGAGACCCACGAGACCCAAGCCACAAACAGGAGACCCTGGGAGAAGCAGAAGAGAGATTTATACTATAGGAAGTTTCCCTTGCATAGGAGGAGCAGTTTCCATTGAAACACTTCAGTGGAGGAACTTAGCATGATGCCATATGGTCACCTGATCAAGTCAAGTAAGAGTAGGCCAACAGAAGGCTATCATTAAAGAGGTCAAGAAACACATACAATTAAACCATCAAAGCGATAGCTATACCATAGATAAGATAACCCAGTAGAAAAACAAAAAAGGATGGTGGGTCAGAGAATTTAATCTCATGGAATGACAGGCAGGAACTTTTCAGTCACAATTTTCAATCATCCTAGATAAAGAAAGCTTCCTTCTAGCCCCTTGAATGGCTTCTTCACAATTGACTTTGTCACATGTTACAAGCAGTTTTTGTACTCTGCTTCTACTCTGCTGTGTTGCACAGCCTGCTGCATCAGTTTCCAAGCAAAATTAAACCCTACAGCAGGCTTGTCTCAGCTTCAAAGTAGGAAGCACTGTATTAAATTTCTTACCACTTAATACACTCCCTTTTAATGTTCTGCTGAGCACACAGGCTGGGTCACATGTTTGGGATAGTAGTACCAGCATCCAGCCTGAGCCAGCCTCCTGCAATTTTCCCCAAACCTCTACTGCAACAAGCCCACCACAATGGTGGTCTGATACTACCCCTTTCATTACAGCAGCCGTGTCCACCTCCCTTTTGTCCTGGCACTCTGTCATCCTATTTATGTTGATCAAGCCTCTCCTTCAGCTGTATTAACTGAGGGATCTATTCAAAAGAATAGCTGTTCTGGCCAGTCCCACACCCAGCCACACTGGATAGTCTAATTAATTGCAGCAAGTGCAAAAGGATATTAATCATTAGGAAAAATGCTCTCCTAGAAAAGACAGACATGGAGATGGAAATGCACTTTTTATTCATCACTTATTTCTCTCTGTTCTAAAAGCAATGTTCCAAATCTGCCCCATTCTAAATCAATTTCTCCCATGTTTAATGACTCAAAGTTGATAGTACCGGTCTTGGTGATAATGTAGAGCCACTGCAAAAAAAGAAGTCATCGGAGTGTTCCTAGAAACATCTTCCCAGCCACCAGAGAAGAGAGTAGGTGGACTTTGGTACAGTCACCTTAGCTCTTACAGTAAAATTGTATGAGTTACATAAAGAAGGGTGCTTGTGCACAATAGGTACCCTAGGTACTCTGGAAATGCTGCTAAACTGCAGGTACCAAAACAAGGGTGCTTGTGCACCCTAGGTACCCTAGTTACTCTGGAAATGCTGCTAAACGGCAGGTACCAGAACTGAAGGCTATGTCAAGAGGAATGAACTGAAATATTCATTAAGATTCATCACCCTAATAAGTCATGGCATTCACCCAAACAGTACTTCTTCAGTGAGAGTTTCAAACCCCTAAAGCAAAGCCTTTTTTACTGGAAACTCCTACAGTAATCTCCATATGTATGCACAGCACTGACTATATTAAGCTAAAGAGGCATATAGGCTCCTTCCTACAGATCTCCCAGGGAGATTATTTCCCATGAGAACAAGTGGGAAATAAGATCCCTATACTGATTTTGTACTGATTTCATTCAGACATCAACTCTTTTCATCACAAGGTATGAAAAAGCATCTCTATGATCTGTACTTGAACTTCAGAGTTGGAGAAGACCCATGACTTATCTACTGCTACTCCTTGGCCTTTTCAGTGAATAATAAGGCACCAATCATTTATATAATGTTAAATGTCATTTTCTAAAGCTCTCACTCAAACAGTATTTATGATCTGTAGGAAAGTCAATGAAACAGCGTAGGCTGAAGCACCAGGAATACGTGAAGGGAAGCTCAGAACTACTTTTTCTTTATATTTATTCTTGACAATCACTCACCTTTTTCAAAGTTAAAAGAAGGCAAACCAGAATCAGTGCTCAAATGAAAAACAGACGACTGAAAGTAAATGCCACTAGCAAGAAGTATTATAGTCATCAAAATGCAGAAATGAGCTGAAGAACCTACATTCCATGGTGTGAGTGCAGTAGAGGACACAAGTAAAGGAGAGGATCAGATACCAAATCCTGCCAACTCTCTGGCAGCAGAACATATACACACAATGTGCGGCTAGCTAGAAGTCTGCCAGTCTACTGGGCTTTGGACAAACTGTAATAACACACTGCAGATACAAATCAGGATAGAATTCCCATGTCACAGAAGTGAAGTGATGACGAAGAAAGAGTAAGGTCCAGCACAGCCACAGAAAAAATCCCCACCACAGAGCACAATGCAGAAACTCCCAAATACACTTAAAAAATTATGTACTGGCATAAAACACTGTAAGCAAACATGCCCATTCCTCTCCCGTAACAACCGCATTGTATTAGTCCCTCAGCAACCTAAGCTGATTTCACAATCTTTATAATTTTTTCTACTGATGTTCCTAATTGTGCATCTAGCTATCAAAGAAACATTTCCTTCCATTGATAAATTCAGCCTCCAAAAATACCATCTATCATATTCATTTACCAACAGTAATTGTATGTAGACAAGTTATGGAAACTGTATGGCGATTACTCCAAGATTATGGATTTCAATCCTATGAAAAGAAAAATTAAAGAGAAGAATATGAAGTCACCCACTAGCTACAATACATTCCAAGCCAAAACTGATTGTGTGGTTTTCCCACATACAAATGAAAATAATCCCCTAAAACCTAAGCAAGCTTCAAATGAAGCTATTTATAGTATTTTCTGCTCAGAAACAGCTCAATTATTATGGCAACGGACAGAGGAGTTCTGTAACACTGAAATTTAGGCATAAGGATTTACAGCTGACGTGTTGTTAATAGTCAGAAAAGGGCTTGACCATCTGACCTGTAGCAAAATACATAGGTACTGCTGGTAAGACTGATAACACATACATGTGTGCTGCTGACAGTGCTTCTGGTACGCATTTTTCAAAATAGGTTCTTATAATCCCTTAACTCTAGTTCAGTCAGCAATGAACAGAAATTAATTCCTAAGACCCCATTAGAAGTAGTCTCATGTAGCATTAAAAAAAAAAAGAAAAAGATTTTTATCCCACTTTCATTGATTACTCATGTGCCAGTTTGTGAGAAGAAGCTATTCCTTTGTTCATTCATTCCTAGAATATTGTAAGGTTAAAGATTCAATATCAGTAACTTGCATTCTGGTAGGCCCCCTGTGTTTTTGCTTTATCTGGCCACTTAATATCTTCTACCAGTTAAAAGGGTCTTCAACAGAAGTTGTTTTGCATTGGCAGGATGGAAAGGATGCTTCTATAAAATATCATGTATAATTAGGTGAAAAACATTAACAGAATAACACAATATTACACTTGCTGCCAGACAGCAAAAACCAAAAACCATAGCAAATTAAATTTCTAGGGAGAAATAACAGCATATTTCTTAATATCCTCATGTTAAGAGGGTTATTGAAGTATCCCTCAACATATGTAAAAATGTGGTCACAGTGCCATAAATTCAGTATGTGGGAAGTGTTGGTACTAATTACTGGTATAGAACCTTGACATTAGACATTGCAAAAACCAAGCATCAACTAGACTAGCTCTTTGACAGCAAAGAGATAATTATTAGGCTTCTACTCTTAAGGAATTCCCAGGACTTATTAATGTAAGCACACAGGAAAACACTGATCAAAGAAGAAGATAAGCTTTTTTTCCCTGTGATAAAAGGACCCCCCTCTAAGAAAAAGATTACATGCAGACAATAAAAGATCACTTGACAACTGTGTTGTCATGGGATTGCTATAGACGTCCTAATCATACCATCGTTTTTCATTTTTACAGAAGCATCCAAGGAGCTGATTGACTAAATATATCAACAATTTCTTGAAGGCTGAAAAGTTAGAAAAAGAACTGTATTGCCTGTTTAATTTCTTCTGGCTTTGTCACTATCTATCCAAGCAAAGACAAGCCACCAAATTTGTGACTGAATCCAAGCAGTGAAAACCACATGCTCAAAGAAATTATAGGATCATCTATCAACTTGTCTGAATTCTGGAACCCAAACACAACTTGACATGCAAAGCCTATTTTCAAATCTACTTAGATAATGAGAATCTTAAGTCCAGCTACATGTGTCTTTGGATTACTGCCACTGTTTAATATTTTAAGACCAATTCTGAGACTCTCGGAACTGTTATGTTTAAGATTCCAGCAACATGTCTAAAGTACAGTGTTCATGAAACAAGACACAGAATTTTCAGGTCTGTCACATGTCAAAAATATAAGGACTGACTACAAAAGTAGACCTACAAAGGGCTTTAATTCTTCCATATGCTTCTTTTCCCCAACATTTTGGGATATAACTCTGGAATATATATCCGATCTCTGCAAAATGGCTGCAAAACTTTTTTGCTGGGACAGGAGTTCGTCAATAAATCTGGTTAACCAGACAAGGGTAGCGGAACTTCCACACTTGAAGGTTTTCAAGACTTGGCAGAAGAAAGCCACAGTCTACCCCATCCAACCTTTGAACAGTCTTGCTTCAAGGGGGAGGCTGGACTAGATGACCTCCAAAAGTCCTTATAAATCAGAACTCTTATGAAAATAAGACACCAGGACAGTACAGCATGCTGATACTTCCTTCCTAATGAGTGACAGAATTTGTCCCCCTTAAATAGACTGGATTTCACAACAGCTCTGACATGCAGGAAGTAGTCTAGGATGTACTAACAATATTACTTTCTAGATTTCGTAGTTCTGCAGTGCTCAGGTTGTATGTGCTTTTGAGGAAATCATGTTCTTCATCCAATAGGTCTATAGTTTTTCTATTAGTCAAAGCAAGAATCATATAGTCATAGAATGGTTTGGGTTGGAAGGGTCTTTAAAGCTCATCTAGTTCCAACCCCCCTGCCATGGGCAGGGACACCTTCTGGTATACCAGGTTGTTTAAAGCCCCATCCAGCCTGTCCTTGAACACTTTCAGCTTAACATTAACAAAGCTATTCCTTTATGGTATAATATACTCATTCAGACAAACTCCTCCCACAAAAACAAGGTGTAAAAGCATCCCATTCTTCATTTGGAGAGAGACATAAACCCTTGGCACTTCGAGTTAATCAGTATAGAACTCTCAAAGTCAGGGGTCCCCGTGACCCCTTCCTGCTTCCCCTTAGTAACTCTGGATCTGTCTTATGTATGTAGGTGACACTTCACCTTTTTCTTGGGCAGTCCACAATCCAGCAGTGTCACAGTCTCCTCCGATACTCATTACAGCATTTTCTACTTAGCTGCTTCTCTTCGTTGTTCACCTATCTAGACCTGCATGCTTCAGAGACTACATGAAGAAAACAGATGAAGCAAAGCAGCATCTTCAGCATGCTACTTTCACTTTTAGAAAAAATTTCCCCCAAAAAAGTCAAGCACCTCCTCCTCCCCAAGAAATTTTAGGAGAAAATGTTAGACTACACTAAGACTTCTAGGCCAGTCTTCTCTTTGCCTTTTCAATTCCTTCCTTTAGAGAACATTCTTGCCCCAAAACTATCTCCAACACCTTACTTGCCAGTCTGTTTTCACTGGGAAACACATACCTTTCCATCCTCACTTTCTTTCACCATAGACATTCATGCCCTCAGTCATTCAAATTGTCCTATCAGTAGAAGAAAAGCACATCGTTCAGTAGTTCATTGTCATTCAGTATCTACAGCTCTCAATTGCTACCTTCTGTTTGTTTCCCATGCATATAGTGATTACTCCTGCTGTTTGGTACTCTTACTGTTGATTACTCTTATTGTTACTCTAATGGTTTTCAAAGGATACAGGTTATTTTCATTACATAAGACACAAGTGTGTCACTTGAAAAATAAAGTTAACAGAGGAACAGAGATACATTCTATAGTTACGTGAGTCAGCGTTGGAAAATGTAAGGAAGATTGTTAAGTATTAAATAATAAAATCTAAATCCATGACAAAGTATAGTTTAATGAAACAGATACAACTTGCACTTATGCTGATTAATTTTTCTTCAAAACCATCAAAATGTTAATTTTCCTACAGTTTATTAGTATGGATAAAAACCTAAAACCTTTTTAAATTAAAAGGGAATGGATTCTTATAAAATATGATATAAAACGTGACACTATTAAAGAAGGCAAAGTGTTGATACTATGTTTAGAACACAACCACCCTCATTCAACACATTGTGTGGAAATGACAGAGAATGTCAGTTTTGACAAAAATGGTAACAAATATTTTTCCAGTGTCTGATCATGTTAATCTGAGTTTCCTATAACACTATACATCATACATATGTAATAAACTATATTAATATGTAAATAATTTCAAAGTTATCTCAATATTGTGAGGCAGTGCAGTGCTGCAACTTTTAACCATTACATGATTTTACACAGATAAAAAATTAGAGACCACAACATACTTAAGTTACTGACAAACTGAAAATCTACCAATTCTCCTTTCCATAAAATGTTTATAGTTGCAACAAAAATTATTTAACTCGATAATGTTGAATGCAACAGAAATAATTCAGCAAGAAGGTAAGGTGTATGCTACTACAATTACTGTCATTTTATGGCTTCAATACATGTTAACATGGAAGTCTGAATGCAGTAAACACATCAGAGAATATCTTATTACCCCATAACACACATAGTCAGCTACCTCACTGGCATTATAAAATGGTTATTTTAGGTTCTTGTTGTTGTAAGCAAATTTTACACTTTTGGTCATTCATTTTATTGGGTAATTTCTGATATGCAAGGTAGAGCACCGTAAGATAAGAGAAAAGAACATGGATATAAACGTGCACATAAACGCTATTTAATATGTCCTATCTACTAGCACCTAAAAAGTATATAGTCCATAGGTGAGAACTGTAAACAGTTTATTACTTGCTTAAAACATTATTTCTGAAGTAATTTTAAAAAGTCAAATTAGGAATAAGCAATGATGTACTTAAAATTTCAAGACTGAATATTCTGAATTTACTGGTTGTCACCTTACTTAACAGACATTCTTAAGAAAACGAAAAATTCCAAAAGCATTTATATCAGGCACATTGTTCATAAACCAGGAAAGGACAGAAATGCTTTTCAGGCCATGTATTATTTCTCTATGAGAGGAAACCCTTGCCTGTTGCACTAATGAGTATTTTTTTTATTTTTTTCAACAGAGTAATAATCTGAAACAGTCAAACAAACACACACTTAAAAGATGTTCCCTGACACCTTCTCGTCCCTCTTTATCATCAAATGAAGTGGATCACATGAAGACCATATAAGAATTAGGATTTTATATTCCTGTTGCTGTAGAATGGTTTTTACTCCAATCGCTGTATTTTCCTCATTGTTTAACACTTGTTTCACAAACACTCCAGCCTACACCCCACTTCTCCCACACAACAGCTTTTCTTAATAGTTACTTGGTGTCCTGGAAGGAGAAGTTCTGCAATCCAGTCAGGCACAGCCCTGAGCAAAGGTACAGGAAAGTATAACTATGAGTAACAGGACTGACCTTTGAAAAGTTACTAACCTTCTTGAAGACACTGAACTGTTCTCAGTCCTGCTCCTTTACCCAACACAGGCCAGCTGCGAATTCTGCGTTAAAAGTAGATTCTGCAGATTTCAGTTCTGAAACTTGCTGGGACTTCTAAGGGTTTTACCTTATAATCTCTCTACTTATTTATTTTACCCCCAGTTTATGAAATGATAATTCTCTAATCCCAGAAAATGGTGAAAACAATTGTTCTGGGCAGCTATTTTAAAAGCCTGAGGGCTTTTCTACAGAAGCAGCTTTAATTTCTTCCTCTACATTTACTTTCAAGCAGGTATGACCTGGAGTATAAACCGGAGGTTAGGAGTTTTACATGTTCTCACTAGAGTGGTATCTTTACCTGGCCACTAACTAGTGGTTTGTTTTTTGTTTTTAATAAAAAACATAAAAAATTGGATTTTGTTTTACTTCAGCTGTGGCATTTCAGTGCATCTGCTACAAATCTGAGAGACTTCAGGAACATGCACTTTTTTTCCCCCCTTAAGAAAAGGGCTTTTTATACTTTTGAAATTTCACATGGGGTTAAACCAAAATATTACTAGGAATATCAACTGCAAAAAATCATATGCAAAGCCACATCCTTTGTGCACGTGTAGATGTATCTCAAAAACACCAACTTTTAACAAGAAAGTAGCCAAACATTCTCCAAATTTTCTAAAGATCACAGGCTGCATATTTAAGCTTTTCCATTTTCACTGACGCAAGCCAAAACATTTACAAACAGAAGGGTGAAAAAAAAAAAAAAGAGAAGTGTCTATGTAGGAAATAACTCTTGTAAAGTTTAAAGCAGTAAGTACACAAATACTATAAAATCCACCCACTCTAAAATGACTGTAGCTGTAACTCATTATAGTAATTAAACATTACCACTATATGCTTTTATTGAATTTTTTATTTAAAAAAACATGTTTCTCAAACTACTTCAAAAATGGGTAGAGCAATCCACAGCATTGCCATGGTTTTGACACAATATGTACATTATGTCAAATGGAAAGTCTAAGAGAATTCTGTTTTCTGAAGTCATTAAAAGGCATTTTATTACTCTGTTCTTCTCCTTTCTTTCCCCACTCCCCAGTTTTTGTCTATCCAGCTCAAACACTGCTTCGGATCTCAAATCTATCTTTTTTTTCCTTTATCCAGACATTCTTGTTTTTCACCTCTGTGCCATGAATCCCCTAGCTGCTCTCAGCAGCAGTAGTGTCACACTGAACTGAACCAGCAGACGGAATCAAAATTGCGTTATGGTTAAACAGGTCTGTAAGCAAACTGCTTCAACTTCCAGAGATTCTTTCCTCAGCAACCATTATTTTTAATGAGGCCCGTTTACTTTTGGAATCTTGGCAAAGAACAGTCATTTACTCTAGTCCTAGAGCAATGACTGCAAACTGGGCAAACATAAAGATTACATGCAATGTAAAATCTGCATGTGCATATCATTACACAAAAACCCCATGATGTGCTGGGAAAGAAGCTATCGTGTTTGTTAATGAAAAGAACAGTTTTACTCCAAACCAGTCTACTGTATCAGATTTGATAGAACAAGTGTTAACTAAACATTGTGCTTAAAAGCTTTGATGAGAAAATCTAACACGTTAAACTAAGAAACAGTTCAAGGACAGCAGGAGGCAATTCCAGAACACAGGCGCAATCTATAAAGGCAAACTACCACAGCTTTTTGATGTTAAGTAGCAATATCAGTATACAACAAAGCTTAGAGGCAGACTGTTGTATCAAGTTTAAAAGTTTAATATCCAGGGTCAAAAGCCTCAATTACCTAATCTTAGGTACCACTTTCCTTAGTGAAGAAATCAATATTGAAGTATGATTTGCTGAAAGCATTACCTAAATTACCACATGGGGTTTTTCTTATTCCCCTAGTATCTGAATTTTTGGTGTTTCAGTTAGGCTGCATCTCAGATACTCAGACTACAGCAGAATATGTACATTTGGACTTCAACAAGGTGGGAGGTCAGAGACATTTACTTTGAAAACATATACATTTCTTAAAATGGGTTATGCTCATTTAATGGCCTAAGAAAAAGGGCAGCAGCACAAGAGGAGTGGCATTTAGTGAAACTGCAGATAAATTACTGCAGTAATACTTTAAATTCATCTGTCTCCGGAGAAAGAATAAAAGTACACATTCAAAAAATACAAAACGGGGGAAAAAGAATCCTCCTTAGTCACGCTACAGGTTTACCGTGTTTTTGACTACGCAATTGTATTAGATTTGTCAAACAGGCTACATGACACATTACGAGCTATTTAATATTTCAGTTAATCTGTGAAAGGCAATTTTCTAGTTATTTTTCATGGGTATGTAATCTCTTTTGCCCATTTATAAAAGAGTATGGAGGTATAATAAAATGCTAATTGAAAATAGAGGAAATATATCCTTCTAAGGCAAAAGAGAAAAAAACACAACTTCATAATTGTACTTTTTCATCTTTATTCTGAATATAGCAAGATATCATTGCACTTGATACAGAAAATCACACAGATTACATATTCTTCTACTCCTGTCTATTCCACAGCTTTTAAGATATTTTTGTGAACTTCACTGCCAATGAATCTAAGCTCATTCCCTAAGTTAAACAGGAACATAATTCTGTTGCTATCACATTACTGAAGCAAAAAAAAAGGTTTTGCCAATACCCTGCTATGACAATTTTAACACTTTTTACCTTTGTGAACAAAACCTAGAATGAAATCATGGTTTTAAGGAATATTAAACATCATTATCAGATATTCTAAGCTAAGCCCTAAAAGTAAAAGAAAATGAACGGGGTGGAGGGGAGAATGTCTTCTGCACTAATCTATAAATGATCAATTGCCTATTTTGAGCAGGCTGGGCTGCAATGCCACCTGGTGGCTTAGAAAAAATAAGAGGATTTTGTTTGGGCAGTGTTTAATGGCTTGGAAAATATGTGATATTCTATAAAAATACCAAACATGGCAACAATGTTTAAGTTAACCATTTGCATTTCTTAGCTAACAAGTCTTTTTTGCATTCTGTTGCTCCCAGTGTGCAGTATTTTAAGTCTTTAAGCTCTCACGTCTAGGTCTAACTTCAGCTGGAATTTTACAATTGTTTTCAATTGTGAGTTGAACTTGCCGATGAGTATATTATACTGTAAACAGTTGTACACATACACACAAAGTCTAATTCACACAATTAACGCCAAAGTTGAATTTCCCCCATTTGAGGAAAAATCAAATACAGCAAAAGTTTAAAAGGAAGGTTACTGAAATGCTTTGTAAAATTACACTGTATAATTAATTCCATAGTAAGAATGTTTTTATGGTGTGTGTTGGTGACCTTTTATTACCATCAAGTTCACAATGCTGGTGGGCTGCCTTTTAATCCCTCCGCAGACAAAGGCCCTAAATAAACACAGATCCCTTCCTGGGAAAAAGTCCTCTCTGGTTAAATGGTAAGGAAATGAGTAAATCATTAGTAATCTTTAAAGCCAAAGCTATAAACTCAAGTTACCTTAAGTTAAAATGAAAGTGTCCTGCAAGAGTTTCAAAGTTCTGTCACAGATAGAAATCTCCAGCTCTTGACTCCAGACTAGGCGCCAGCTGATAAACAAACAATTTAAGTCAAGAGCTGGAGAATTCCCAGCTTTTTCATTTAATGGCTTTGGCCAAGAGTATTTATTGCCTCCAGTTTTATTCTCACTTAGCTCTAAGAGGAAATTTAAACTCATCATTATCTTAAAGCCCCATATGGGCCACAGTCAGCTCACCTGATAGAGCTCCTTTTACTCTGCCTAAGTTCTACTCCCCACTAGAAGTGATGTAATAGTGTAAACTAATTAAATGCAGTTTTAGGCTGACTTTTTAATAGACTAAATAAATTTTGTTCAATATGGTTTATATTCCCACTTGGGGCAGTAACGATTCCAAAAAGTTTAACTTTACAGTTTCCAGTCTAAACTGCTAGCAGTTTACGCTGTAAAAGACAATTGAAACAAACAAACAAACAAACAAACAAACAAACAAACAGTCTTTGGAACAAGGGCTGCCAACTGTTAAAAGCAACTGAGTTGAAAATTCTTTGCCATAAATTGATTCATTGGCACTAAAATGTACACAGAATTGTGAAAAAGCAGACTGAGTAACAATTCCAGGACTTCAAACTAAACATTTCAGGACATACTTTCAGGACATAATAAACATAATAAACATTTCAGGACATAATTAAAATTTGGTGTTTAGTACTTGTTCTGGTTTAGAATGAAAATAAGCGAAGCTATAGAACTGGAAATTAAATATTAACTAAGCATCCATGGTTAAGCCAAGGTGTTGAATGTGGTGAGCAAGTCCAGCATGGAAATATTTCATTTAACTCAATGGGAATATAGCGTCATCCTGTGCTCAGATGTCACCTTCCTCCTTCTGTTCTAAAAGTATATACTAGGAGGCTAGTGCTCTTTAATACAGATTCTAATGCTAATTCTATTTAGCCTCAGAGATTTTTAAACCCACCATGATTTAAATTCAATACTTGTCACCTCATACCAGGCATCTCCCCCTAATAAAACATGTTTGTCCTGTATGTTAATAGTTTAGAATCTTTTCACTTAAGAAATAAATTTCACAAATGTCAGAGATGGAGAACTGTGCATAGCAAAGTCTGACCAGCATTCCTAAAGGGTTAACAGAACTCAAACTTGAAACCAGGAGGTTGTATTCCCCTCCCACCCAGCCCCCTCCCCACAAAATACTTTCCTAACCTGACTTGGCTGAAAAAGCCAATTAATTGTTCCAGTGTCTGCCAAGACTTCTTATTCCTTTAAAAACGTGGATAGTGTTTGAGACAGCTGGCTATTCCAAACCCAGGTAACACCCCTAAATGTGGAAAGAATGAGGGAACATGAATTATGATCAGTATTTTAGATGGATTTGCAATGAAACAGACAGATATCTTAAACCTATTATAATTCCAGCATGTATTATTTAAAAAGAAAACCATGGTGTCTATAGATATCTCTGCTGCTCCACTGAGTATATGGAAGCATTTTAATGCAGATTGTATTAAGATATGTGGAACTAGTTTTTCTGTCTTTGTTAGGAACTGATAGTACAGAGACTATGATGTCATTTAAAACACACGCACAAGAACCAGTCACCAAGTGACAGACAAGAACCTTTCTGAGCCTGAGCAATTCCAATCCCTGCAGAAACTAGTCATTTTAGGTCAACTTAAGGTCATTCTAAGGCATAGAAAAGAAACCCTTATGACAGTTGTATGCCATATATGTGGCTTAGCATTGAGGGGAGAAGTGCAATTAAATCCTTATTTACTTTTCTACATGAATAAGAGGTCTAAAATACACAACAGAACTAGAGAAAGAAAGAAGAAAAGTCTATCAAACTAATTGTGCAACATCTCTACTCATTAAGAAACTCATACTAAGAAATTGCTGCGGGCTGAGTTGTACATGGAGTCAACATAGAGAGGAAGGAGAAAGTGAAACATTCAAATATTAACTGTTAATAACTGAAACATTAATACATGTAAAGTTATATGATTTTACTGTATTGTAATATAACATAAATCACTTTCTTATAATCTCATATTTTAGAAGGGGCAGCAGTTATTTGTATTTGTTGGTACCATTTCCATTATCATCAGTTAAATACATCAGATTTATCCTATGTCTTTCCTGTAAATTTAGATTTAAATTTTTAATTTTAAGATTTAGATTTTAAAATTTTAATCTTTTTTTCTGAGTTAACAGGAGCACCTGCATGTAATATTTACCTTGTGCACTTTTGAATATCCTTCTATAGTGAACATCTACACTAAAACACAGATAAGTGTGAGTGAATATTGACAATTTCTAAATACTGGGGAAAAAGTACAGAAATTTCCACGAATATATGAAAAAAAACCCAGGAACTGGCTTTTTTGGGGAGCATGTTTACATATTTGTGGCCATTTTTAGTTTGTTTGCTTTCATTTGTTTTTTAAGGAAAAGAAAAATGTTGAGAGCCTATGTGCAACACTTACAAACAGGGCCTTATTTAAATACATAAAAACTGTGGAATTCTGTCTAACCATAGTGAGTACTTATTCACAGTGACAGTTAAATCTGTTGGCTTTCATCAGAACTATCCAATGAGCGAGGAAAAGTAATGATTGTCTGCACAAATTATCTCTAGAGTTCTAAGGTATCCAAATCGTGTTGCCCTTCAAAAACACATCCTCAGCGTGGGAAGTTCAAATACAGCTGAAGCAACACATTCAGGTGACCAAGTGCAGGTAGGTACTGTCCTAGTGAGAGCTGTTGTTATATATTCTAATAACACTTGGCAAAGCTGCAAACAAACTTCAGTGGTTTCAGCAACCTACAGGAGCATTAGGAACAGTTACACCTATACTAAAGCCATGCACCAATAAAAGAAACACTCCTTTGCAACTGCAGTCTACACCACGTACTTACAGAAAAGTACATTTCAGTTAACAATCCTCCAGTTCTTTTTCCCCACATATTTTATCACTGGAAATCCAGGGTAACAACTGGAATTCAGAAAATGTGTTTTATTTCATCAGCCAGTGTAGAGGATACTCAAGTTGTAAAGTGATAGAGATTAAGGAATGCTCATACCCAGCTGCTACCTCATGAGAAACAGTAATACACCTACTAGAGTGGATGGACATTATCTCTGCTTCAGTTAGAGAGTTAGGAAGAGATGGACAGCATTTAAAGTGAGTCAGTGTTTGTTGTGCTGAAGACACATAAATGAAGTAGTAACGAAACATAACAAATTGTGAAGCCTAAATACATAGTTCTGCTTCAAGGTTGCATTTGCGGGAGATGCTGCTTTGAAACTAACTACGAAATATTTTAACCCAGTACTATTCCATTTCCAGGAAAGGCAGAAAGGAGTATAAGTCATTGTGCTACGTTTTAATTTAACAGGGTTTAAACAATGTAGTAGTGAGGTTAGATTCTGAAAATAGCAAACAATAAATGCTTGAATTTAGTTGACACCAAATAATAAATCCTCTATGTTTAGTTTGTGATGAAGGATATTTCCAAATAATTAAAATTATTAGCTTATAGCTGCATGAAAACTCCACCCAAATCATGCCCAGGATGTCAGCTCTATGTAGTGCTTTGAAATCCTTCAATTCCAAAGACAGTCACTCAGAAGTGTAAGACAGATTACCCTGCAGACACTGAACAGACACTAAGGACATACCTCTTCAGTTTGCACTAAATTCCCATTGTAATGGATGGTCTTCCCTAGATGCTTAAGTATGGGAACTGGAGCTTTCCAGATGTGCTCTATTAAAGTACTTCTAATGATTTTCTTTTCCACAATTGCATATAGTTTAAATTTCTTGATCCTTAGCAATAAATGGACACCAGTGAAAATGTATTTAAAATTGAAGTTTTGATAGCGATGAAGTAATTATACATCTTTTGACATTTGCTGTTTCTGTAAGCTTCTGTTTCTAGACTCCAAAGCTGAAAATAGAGGGTTTGAATATATACTTAAGTTTCAGCTTTCTGCGTTTTTAAATGTTAATGACAACAAACTAAAAATAAACTAATAAAATTTTAAACATTCAAGATTTGGAATGTTTGACCTATGAACTCATTAACATCTGGAATTAGGGGGGAAAAAAAAGCCAAGATGGAAAAGACTCAAGTACTTAAATGGATCTAATGCCTTATGGTTCAATGAGCTACAGGTATCTGCTGCCATAATTAATTATACTCATGCTTCCCTTCCCCCTCTTGTTAATAAAACAGAAGACAAAATACAACAAAGCAGTTCCATTACTTATTTGTCCAATGATTAACCTGCATGAACCACCTGCAAAAAGAAGATCCCACAATGATGAGTATGCAAGAAGTTGTCAAGCCACATATCCTCTCCCCACTTTGTTTTCCACTGAGTAGTTTTTTCTTGTAATTCAATAGCAAAAGGGGGAAAAAAAAAGCATTATTGTACTCTCCAGCTTAATGCACCATGTGATGAAGGAACTGACTCAGAAACTTGTCTTCTATTTTCAGCTGTATCATTTGGTCTAATAAAAGCTTCTACCTCTCTGCACACAATTTCCCTCTTTGTATTCTTAAACCACGATGTAAAAGGACACTGATACTGTGTTACTATGATTAGTACTGAAACATTATAGATAGGTATTATTTATGTGGCAAGAACTTAATTATCATCATAATAGAGTACTGTGGCAAGAATTTATTACTTTAAAAAGTGTTGAAATTCCTCTGTGGTTCAGCATTCAGGAGCAAGGGAAACTGGCAACTCACTCCACTTTTAGACTCAGAGGATTACTGCACCCAAGCAGCAATTTACACACATCCCACAAGAAATGGCAGAGCCATAGGAAATGCCACTCTTAACCACACAGGGTTACATTTGACTGACAACTGCGTTTGGCCTGTCTTTTTCCAATTAAGCTCCATCTGTTTTCTCAGTTGGACTGGTTGGCTTGAGGCGTCTCAACAGGACATCCACTGTATGCTACTGCATCCACTCCCCCCAAAACCTTTCACTGCCAGAAGCCAAGGGGATGCTTCCTTAAAGCATGCCATCGGGTAGGCGCAGGCAAGATGGGTGAGTTGGTGGGAGTGAATGTGTGGTACATGAACACTGGGAGCAACCCGAAAAAGCATGGGTTTAGTAACTTGGACACATGAAAAGAAGGGTTAAGTACCTACGAAATAAAATAAAAAGCACCATTTTTCTTTCATTATATAGTCTGACCAAAAAGCTTCTGAAACCAAAATTAAATAGTGTGTTCCCTTCCTCTCCCCAACACACACACTCTAAAATAAATAATGGCCAAACTGGCTTAAATGAAATTCTGTAGAAGAATTGGAGGAAAATGCCACATTTGAGCCTGAAGCAAAAGTAAAACCACCAAGTTATAAACCTCTCAAAGGGAAGGTTTATAATGGAAATGCCAACAGACCCTTAACTATGGTGGAGCTGTTAGGTGCCAACATATAAATAATTTTAGTTTTTGTGGTCACTTAGGATAAATTAGATACAGTGCAAGTGGAAACAGTAGGGTTCTGATTCAGTAAACAGTAACAGCCAAGAGTGCATGTTTGGATTTTTAGACAAGTACAGCATAGATTTGATGCTGGCTCTGAAATGGAGTCTTTAAGGGACGTTTGGACTTTTTTAAGTAGTAAGCAAGCCATATTCTGAATTCTTGACGGCTTGTAAAATAAAAGCTCCTTAACAAGCTTTGCTGCCTACTGTTTCAATCTTCTAAGGATCCTTTAACCCAGTTACCAAAAAAATGCTCCACTCAGGCTTGGTGTAATTGTCTGCTAAGGAAAACAACATACTAAATGTGACTACGTGCACCTATTTAGTGTTAAGAATTGCTAAGCATGTTAATACAGTGGGAAAAAAGTGCCAGTGACCAAACAGTAACAGATTAATCACCTTCTTTATTAGGTGTGCAGTCACTGCACCACAAATAGGAATACCTTCCTATAGTCCAGTTTGTCGTAGCACAGGAATTCTGCATTTAGGTGATTAGGCATGTCCATTTTGGCCCTGGGAGGCATTTATTGCATTGTTTCAAAGCAGTCAAACCCCACGCCTTAGCATAATACACTGAGGCCATAAGGGATGCTATTAGTGCTCTCTGCAGGAACTTCCATCTTGGACAGGGTGGGAGCCCTAAGAAGCAGCCAGGGTTCAGCCCAAGGCTGCTAAGAGGATGCTCCATCTCAGGAAACTCTCCTGCTTGCCAAATTCCCATCAGCTTCTCATTTAACACCTCTGCTATGAAACCTTCCCACTACTCCAGCAACACCCCCAACTCCCCACTAATATAAATTCTAAGATAAGTATCTGCAGAAATAGGAAGTTACACTCTGACAAGAGCTCTACTACAATGTACCACATGCTGATTACACTACTGAAAATTCCTTTTCCCAATTGTCCTCCAACTTTTAAAAGAGAGAAGAAATCTCTATTATTCCATCATACTCAATATAAAATGCCTTATTCAAGACAAAAAACCTTTAGCTGCTCCCAAGTACTGCTTTTATACTTCTGGTAATTGTAGCGATTCTGGGAAATAGTTTAATCAGAGAAATGTTCAACATCAAAAATCAACAGAGTTTGAAGAGCTATGTATAGTCATGTATATGCACAGATCTACAAGTTGCTTTTATATTGATTTTTGAAAAGTCAAGACTTTAAGCAAAACCAAGAAATCTAACACAAATTAAATGCAAATCGTGTGCTCCCCAGCCAGAGCTAAAAGTCAGTGTAACTTTCTCTGTACTTCCACACCTGCAAATATGCTAAGAGCCACAAGCCATGCATTCCCACCATACAATTTCAGAAAGCAAAGGAAACACAAATGCAAAACAAAATGACAGCAAAAACATGTTGTTTCTGACTGCATATGGTTAAACAATGTAGTTACTGAGTACCTAGGATCTTACAGTTTGCAGCAGCTCATATCAAATAAAGCAAATGGATAATGATTATATGTCAGATTAGTATTTTGGTACTGACCTAAACCATGCTTCTAAAATCCCTGTTATTTACTAACACTTAAACAACCTAAAGGGATGCTATAAAATCATTAGGTGGATTTATTTAAAATAGGTACAGGTTTTAATAAAGCATTACACAGTATTTCACAATTCACCTTCTTCCTCTCCACCCCCCATTTTACTTCAGATAAATTTAACATTCTTTCAAAATACAGAATAATTAAAACACAACTGCTTATAGAACCAGGAACAGAAACTGAAGGGTCAGCGTTAGGGTGGTATTTCCATGCCCTACTGCATTCCTGTCAAGCCACCCTTCAATTCTTCCTATGAATAGATACAGACTAAAGCTGTCTAAAGTCTAGGAAATTCTACAGATTTTGTCCCAGTGAAACTACAGCAATGAAAAGGATAACTAAGTTTTAAGGTTTAAAGTTGTAGGCCAACTACAGTGCAGTAAGTAATTCTGTTTTCACTTCAGGTCCTATGTTGTGCTTGGCATGAAAGAACTGTATGTGACTCCTCTCTCCCCTGCATTTCGGTAGATCAAAGTGGTGAGCCAACAGGACTAAAACTGAAAGGTGAATGTTTACATAGATTGTATGCTCACAGATGAATACTAAATGCTTATCAACTGTAAAATGCAATACTGTTTCTCTTATGCTTTTATTTAATCATATAAACAATAAGGATTTTTAAATTGTGGTTGGAGGAGGAGGAATTAGGAAATCTTGATATTTCTCTGTGCTCTCTGGGGATTAATTACAAGCAGTCCTGCCAAGGACAAAAGCTCAAGCTATTGAATTGGTTCACAACAGGCGATACTACAGTAAGCACTATAAATACAGAATAATTTTTAGGTATTTGTTTAAACCGCAGAGAGAGTACTTCCAACAGAACATTCTCCCCTTTTTTATTAGCACACCTCAAGAAATTTGTCAAAATATAAAGATGTCCTCCTCTACAAGAGAACTTTCTGCAATGAACCAGTAACCTAGAATGGCTCTGGAGTGTCACACCTAAATCCCATCCTTGCCCAACTCATCACCATGACTTTAAAAAGAAAACATAAGTAACCCAGAATACTAGCATCATCCTGATATGAGTTTATAGAAGACCAGTATTTATTCCTGCTGATCCTGGATTTTGCCATTTAGGGGATCAACAAACAATTTACTTTCAAAGGCAAGGTCAGTTGTCCCTGACTGACAAATAGTTTCCCCCATCTATTGTGTTTTTGGGGTTTTGGTTGGTTTGGTTTTTTTTACTTAGGATGCTAATGTTTCTTCTCATGTGTCTAGTCTAAGATCTGCAGATCTCCCCTGCTGATTAAGAGACTGTCTTTATCCCATTGTCTACTGTGATAGGAAGTACTAGGAAGAATTAACATTTTCCCAGATGAAACCAGAACAGAGATAAAATAAAACATGTAATTCTAAGTCTTCAGTAGCTCAATCCATCTAAGTAAGTATTGTGGTTTAACCCCAGCCAGCAACCAAGTACAACACAGCCACTCACTCGCACCATCACCTCCACCTGGTGGGACATGGAGGAGAACTGGAACAAAGAGTAAAATCTGGGGGTTGAGATAAGAACAGTTTACTAAATGAAATATAATAATGAAATATAATATAATAATAATAGTCATTTAAAAAGGAGACAATAAAAAGGGAAGAGGGAAAAGTAAAACCCAAGAAACACAAGTGATGCACAATACAACCGCTCATCACCTGCTGACCAACTCCTGTCCCTGAGCAGTGATCAACCCCTCCTGGCCAACTCCCCACATTTTATATACGGAGCATGATGTTCCATGGTATGGAATATCCCTTTGGTTACTTTGGGTCAAATGTCCTGTCTGCTGCCTCCTGGCTTCCTATGCACCTCCTTGTTGCAGAGCATGGGAAACTGAAAAGTCCTTGACCAGGATAAGCACTACTTAGCAACATCTGAAACATTGGTGTATTATCAACATTATTCGCAGAAAAAATCCAAAACCCACAGCACTGTAGCAACTACTAGGAAGAATATTAACTCTCTCCCAGCCAAAACCAAGACAGTAAATCAGGTTTCTCTGGACTATTTCTCTGGATTATTTTTAAACAACAGGAGTTGCACCCACAGACTGAAAAAGTCTGTTTAAGGCAACACTGAATTGCAAGTATAACTTCAGTGCATTAAGATTCAGAGTAAGTTGCACTTTCTCCAGTGGCACTTCCAATGCTTGTAGCTGGTGAGGACAGTTCTACTCTGTGCTGCACCTTCCAGTCTGTACTTCCTGCTCTGGTGCGTGGGGTGTTGGGCTTGCTGCCGACACGTGTGCCATCCACATTCAGCATAGTAGCATAGTACAGTATGAGTACTCAGAAGAAGTCAAGGGGTTATTAAGGTCTGGTGCTCATCATCCCCACTCTCCTGAGCACAGAAGTCATACTAGATTTTTTTGACTGAATGAAAAATATACACTTTAAACATAAGGCTCTGTCTAAGGAGCAAAAAGAGAGAAAAAGAAGCTTACAAACATACAAAATTAAAACAAACTTTGTAGAAAGCTTCAAAGTCATCACACATTCCAGAAACATTTCCAACCACCACCTGCAATTCCTTAACTTTAAAAGTTCTCTAGAAGAAGCAATCAACATTTAAAAGATGAAATTAAATGATTTTATTCCCTAGGATTTAGGACAGGCTAAAATGTGAAGAACTTTCTTAATCTGTGTATCGCAGAACACATGACAGGATGAGACAGATACTAGCATTAAAGTAACCACAAGCAAACAGAGCAGCTATTAGCAATGCCATAACGGCTCACATACAGCCATGGATATTAGAACCAGTTTTACTGAGAAAAGGAATGTTGGCTCTAATTCCACAGTTATCCCTTACTCCTTTTCAAAGAGTGCCACAGGGATTTTTAACTTCCATCTGGACAGTGTTCCTTTAACTGTTTTTGAACACCATGTGTGAGAACACAACAGAATTGCAGACATTAGAGATGGAAAAGACCTATTAGATCATGTAGCCA
The DNA here is from genome assembly GCF_034315485.1 of Pezoporus occidentalis. Lineage (NCBI taxonomy): Eukaryota > Metazoa > Chordata > Aves > Psittaciformes > Psittacidae > Pezoporus > Pezoporus occidentalis. The sequence goes on along the minus strand of NW_026914350.1, from coordinate 29,967 downwards.
TCCTCCTGCCAGTTAAAGATTTTTCCCTACAGAATAGTTCCTAGCACTTTGCCCAGTACAGTTTAAAGCATGTTGAGATACTTGGCTTCAACTACCTCCTTTGGAAAATTATTCCACAATGCATTAAGAATGTCATTAGGACGTTTTTCCTGGTAGACACAGCATGCATTTTTTTCTTTCCTTAACGATTTCCAGCCTATTATTCCTAGTTATATCCCATTGGGTCATCACAAATAACTCATCTTCACACCTTTGAATAAATGGAGACAGATATATTTCCTACACATCGGTCACTAGTTGGCCAGACTACACACAACTGCACAGCCAAAAAATACACTATACTTTAATAAAATCAGTCATTTCACCCTTTTAGTCATAGTAGGATAATTGTCTCCACCTCAGTGAACACTTTTAGATGATACCCTCAACAAACCTGTTTATTCTTCATGCCTCCTGCTACCTTTTGCATCCTCATCGAATGTGTAACATTTTCAAGATCTTAATTAATTTCCATCTTCTCTCAAACAAAATAAGTCTATTAAACCAGCTTAATTCTGACAAACGTAAGTATTATTAAAGAGGTCAAAATGTAAGCTATTAGGAATCAGACGGTTTTTAAGCATCTCAGATGTCAAAATATTTCTTTGTCCTCATTTCACTTGATTCTCCCTTTTTTTTTTATCAGTTACTTCCTGCAATACTTTTACCTCATTTAAATTTCAGAATAACTCAACAACATTTTTCATATGACCTTTAACATTAAGGTTGCACATTGTAATTTCTACCACCATACCTACATCACCAACTTTGTAAAAAGTTAATCAGATCAGATATACCCAGAAAAAATGCACACACAGAAATTAAGAAACATGTTAGGAAAGATTAGGCAAGATGTGGAATGGCTGAGGAAGAGCTGAAGAAGACATGATGTGAAAATTATATGCTCAGTACCAGGAGCACAGAGAACATTGCGGCCATCCTGACTACACGCATTCAGGCTTTAGAAAGAAAGCATAAAAGCATAAATCAAGAAATAACAATGGAGCAAATACTGCTATGCCGTTAGATCTTTTCCTCACCGACAAGAACACCTGCCATAGAGGGTGACAGGTCAGAATTATTAGTTCCAAAGTCATAAACCTGCTTCATCATGACAGTGTTTCAAGGATCTTAACAGATATTCCAGTCACTGAATTAGCAGGTCAAAAAGCCAAAACCAAACAAAACATCTGGCAAACACATCAGTGATGCCTCCTTGCCTCCTTATTACAACAGAATTTACAAGCTAAGAGATACAACATTTGAACCACTAATTACTATTTTTTATTATTTAGTCTAGTCTGAAAATATCTTTCAAATCATCTTTGCAAGCACTGGTGTGCATATACATAGTCTTAACTTTTCTTCAAGACCCTCTCTTCTGCTTCCCTTTGAAAAGACACTGCAGTAAACGTTCAATGTTCAAGTAAGAGAATCACATTCACCAGTTACCGTTTGGCCTATTTAATCTGCTATCAGTGTGATGATGCCACTGAAATACATTCACTTCAGTTCTGAGCAGGTGCCCTCTTTTAATTTTAATAAAAAAGCTGGAATATTGAAACATATTGCTCTTTGAAATGAAATAAAAGATCTTCACAGTATTTATAAACATTATTTTTCTTTGCTCCATATTAAGTACATATCTGGTCATACAGGAGATAAATCTGCAATTTGCCCTTCAAGGACTCACATTTTACTTTACATTACCAGAGAGCTGAAATCTCAATTTGCAAGTGCTACTACTTATGTTCTTTCCACCACTTAATGGCTAGCTGGAACTTATGGAAGTAGTACTATGAGATCAAACAGTTTGAAATGACAGCTGCAATAGAATCTCCAACCTTTTCTAACCAGCTCGAAGCCATGGTTCCTACAAAAGTAATGTTTCATTCTACTGTTTATTATCATTGTAGCATGATTCCAGTTCTCTGAATGACAGCTGTTACTAACAATTAGCAGTCTGATTTTTTTATTGGCTAAAGGAAACAATGAGAAAAAAGATCTAGTTTCATTATCGGATATAAAGAACTGCACGTACAAAAGAATTGAAAACAGTTTATCTGTACCTCCAAAACCAGAAAAGTAAATCCAGCTGTCACACCTTTTTGTGAAGTTCCAGCAGAATGCAGTACAACGTATTTTGAGCCTAAGAGGAGCTGATGTAATTTCAAGAGTCAGTAGGTAGTATCTGAACACTAACAATGCTTACAATGAAGAAAGTATCACATCAGGAATCAAAAAGCCATTTCACTGACTGTACTTTAGACAATCCACATTTTGTATACTGAATTAAAGAGAGAAATGTTACAGTAACATCAGTGAAAGCATTAGCAAGGCTTGTTCTGGATTGCAAGGTGGGAATCTGTATCATACTGTCAGTGAAATCAGTGGAAGGACAAACTCAACCCAATTCTTGAAGGCTAAATTTAGATCCTTTATTCAACCAGTAGTATCTTCACCACCAGGAGAAGCCAGTTTTAAATACGCTTCTGTGACAATGTGTGCTTTAAAAGCCTTTAATACATACAAAGATGCAGAAACCAATCTTTGCAAAAAGATACACTCCTCCAGATTTAAAAAAACAACCAACCAAAACAATAAAAAACCCTAACCACACAGATTTTGAAGAAGTTTCCTCATTTGTTATATTCTCACAAAGCTCACAAATCAGGGCAGCACTGGGAACTCTGACACAACTTTCTCATGTGGACCTGCAAGAGATCCTAATCCCAGGGTAAACCGATTGCTATCTCTAGACAGCATTAGCAGCGTAATCTGCATGCAACTACAGGGATAAGAAGTATTTTCAAAGTCAGTTAATACAAAATAACTTGGTGCATCAATTTCCACTAATGCATCCTGACTGTAAGCTGCAAGTAAATGCTGCAGATGAATCATATGAAGAAGACGTCTCTACTACATTGGTGCACAGGCCATCTGAAAAAGATCAGGGGTATCTTTCAGGGCTAAGGGCTGCAAATAAGCCAATAAAATCTGGCACTAACACTAGGCCTTAAGATACTTTGTTGCAATATCAAGACAGGATTAAAATCACCATTATTTCTCTGTAAGGTTTATAACCCAAGCAATATTCAAAATATTATTTAGTTTGAGAAATAACTTGTTCACAGTGCAGATGAACATGAGCGTCCATCAGGCAACACCCAAATATCTAAAAACACAAGTGGAATTGTCTGCCAATAACAGCTAGTAAACAGACAGATCTAAAGACAACAGCTCAGGCATGCTGCTTTCTCTTCCTCCTCACTGCATCCCACAAACACCCTCCCTCACACTCCTGCCAAGTCTACAGCAACAGAATAATGCCTGCCAATTTCTAAAGAGCTGAGCATACTTCTCCATTTAGTCTTTTGTCTGAAGGCCAACAATCCAGTCAGGACATTCAAAAACACCCAAAAACTTGATATGCTAGGTCCTGAAAGATGGAAATAACAAAGCATAACATAAAATCTCTTTCCAGCACACTTAACCTCTCCACATTTCTAGCAACTGCCCACTTCAAACACGATTTGTACAGAGCACTCCCTGGCATTCACAAATGTATGATGTACTAGAAAGCTAAATCTCAGTTCTTTTCCCTCCTTCAGAATATCACTCCATCTGTAACTGACACTAAACACCAAATAACTTGTATTCAGATAAACCACTAATGCCAAAAAGGCAATTTGTATTCAGACCAGTCCACTGTATATTAAACCCAGACTCAACATCACCATTTTCTCAAGAAACAAAACCCCCAAGACAGGTAGGGTTGTTTGGAATCAAAGTTTTCTTTCATTCTTCGTAGTTATAGCAGCCTTAAAGCCTCACAGTTAAAAAACAATTACAGAGATTTCTAGAAGGTAAATAATTCCCTTGGGTAAACAACATATTTGGGGGAAAGGGACTGAAAAGAACCACATGGAAGATGTCAGAATTGCCCAAATGATAAGTAGAAGGCCATGCTGTGTTTAGAAAAGGATCAGATATATGTAATCAGCCCACAGTATACTTTTTTCCCATGGTTTTTATTCCCAGGCTGACAAGTTATCTAATTTTATAAAAAAAAAAGGATTAATATTTTGTCTGAGAAGCAAGAATCTTGTCTTCCCCATTATCTTTTTCAATATTACCTACCTTAATCTTCCAACTTTCTGTTAACGTTAGAATTTGAATGAAAATTTTGGCTTCTAGTGTGTAGCCAAACCCTGCCTTAGTTTTCAGTTGAAAATTAAAAGGATGGTTAGTTTTTGCTCCCCACCCACACTCATCTTCATGAGCTGTAATTCAGGCTATGCTCTTTCTAGCTTGAGCATCATACCTCTTATAAATTCTGTAAGGCTACATTCTCTTACCCTTCACATTTTTATCCTCTTTCAGGTACAACTATCTGAATTACCTCATTAAAGACAGGAAAATGAAGAACTCTCATGATGCCACTAACATTAAATTTTAGAGTGGATTGTAAATACTCCAAGATTTTCCCACACAATATGAGTTTTCCTCACCTTCTAATTCTAGGGGTTTTAGAGAAGAATTCAATGATAGCTCTGTTTTCAAAACATTAATTTGGTGCTTCTGCTTTCCTCTCTGCACAGAATAAAAGACCTCTCTGCCCTATGTTATTTCTCACAAGAGATGAAATACTCAGTATTTCATTGATCAGTAATCAGCAACTTCAAGAATATATAAGTATCACCCACATTCTTCAACTGTTATAAAACCAGAGGAAAGCTCTCTTTTTTTTTCAGACAACAAAATCCTTCATCCCTCTCTTCATTATTTCCTTGTTAATTAACGGAAAAAGGAGCAGAACTGCTTAATGGTAACTAAACAGTCTTTCCCTAACAGAAAGAAATGTATGGAGACTGAAGAGATGTTAATACCTGCATAAAAATACAACTTTACAAAATAAATTAAAAGGACCACTGTACCACATCATATGAAAGCTCAGTTTTCCCAGGTCTAACATAAAAGCAAATTCTTCAATCTTAAAAATATTTCTACAATAACACACATTTCTTAAAAAAATAAAAAATAAAAAATAATGCTGTACATGTAGCAAAGAAAAGCAACTTTTACCAGCAAGGGTACAAACTGATGGCTGAAATTGCAAACAAAGAGACAACATGTCCAATATGGGGCAAACTCTTAATGAAGACTTACCTCCAGAAACTGGGGCATCCATGAAAACGGCTCCCATTTTTTCAACTGCTTTGGCTAATTCTTTTGAAACTGCAGGGTCTATAGTACTGGAATCTATTAGCAATGAGCCTTTCTTCACTTTCCTAAAATTAAGATTTATTGTTAACTATTTGTTGTACAAGACATCTGCAACTATTATCACGGTACTGGCTTTCCTCAACATGATAAATGTAGAGACACTTTTTGGTACACTAATAAACAGAAAGTTTTAAACGTTACTGAGCAAGATCTGCTCAGTATGTACACTGCTGAGTATGTATACCGCAGTTCTAAATGACTCAAACACAATAAAATCTGAACACAAGAAAGGATATGCTTCCTAAACACTATTATTAAAAAAAATACACAAAAACGGTGCCTTAGGAAAACTTGCCATAGAATCATAGAATGGTTAGGGTTGGAAAGGACATCAAAATCATCTAGTTTGGGCAGTATATCACATAAGGATCATCTAAGATGTACTGCAAGCAACTGAACTAAATGGTAAAGCAGCCTAAAATTTCATATATACTAATACAATTTTCTTTCTATACATATACAATATCTTAAGTACTTATCAGAATAGCCTGACTGCATTCTTTTAATCATTGCTAAAATTTATTCAACATAAAGGTCTTAACTAACACCACAAAAACCCACTGCAGTTCTAAAGTGAAGCAGGGGGGAAAATGTTAAATTTTCCCATTGATAGCTGCTAAATTTAGGCAGAAGAATTGTACCCCAAACTGTAGAACACAAAAAGTTGTATAAGTGTTCAAAAAATGCAATTAAAGTACAATTTTCTAATGCCCTCAACAATAATAAAAACGATTTTTTTTTTATCTCTCTTTCCATTCAATTGCATGACTTCATGTCCACTGGACCAGCAACCACCATGAAATCAAACAGCATAATTTTTTTGTCATAAAAAAGCAAGTAATTTGAAGCTATGCATAACAGATGAAGAGCTTTGCTGCACCTTGTGTGCTCTTGACAGTACAGTGAATTTTGCCGAATCAAACTGCCTAGATTGATGGAAATAGTCTGAATACACACATACAACCGTGGGCCCTACTACAGCTTCAGATTCAAACAGTGCCACATACTGGGCAGAACCTGTCCTTTTTCACAGGTGGGATGAGCTGCTGCAGTTAGTTTGAACACATGTAAATGAAAACCACTGTGGTAGATACAGTACTACATCATCTCCCCTAACATTCAGAATAAGGAGCAGTTCCTTGGTAACACAACAGGATGATAAAGTTAACCTTTAAACACTCAGAGCCTCAGTGTTTTCTTCAGTAGATAAAGAAACCGACTTCTTCAGAATATGATCAAAGTCAAACCAATCACCAAGGACCAGGTCACTCTAGTGTGACAATTAACCACTACTGTCAAATTATGCCTTCTTCTCTTGAAGTGGCTGAAAAACTGCAACAATGCAGGACTGCTTTCCACATTCCCTGCTCCCCCTGTGCTCTTCCACATCTAGGTCCTCAAAAGATTAACTGGCTGTATTACATCAGTAAGTACTGCAAAGTCTTCAAGCGCCGCCATCCTGGATACAATTCTCCTGCAGCTGCTTGCCCAGCATTGTGGGACTGATCCAATTACCCTTCCCTGAAGAGTCTTAAGTTATGGATACTTAGATCTGCTCAGTCCTACTTTGTGAGGAATTAATTATGGACAGTAAGGGAAGGAAGCAGCTATTATTTCTGATTTTGCAAGAAGAATAGAAATACTCCTCCTCTACTTCATTTTCTTATCAGTCCACCTTAATATTGCCTATCATCCGTTTTAGACAATCTACTGTATTTTTGTCTTCTGTATGTTTCTTCCTTTACATTATTAACCCGGATAGCTGTGAGATCCTACATAATCCTCAGAGGTACTGAGCAGCCCTAGTCAGCCTGTCAGGAGCAGTGCACATGTGGACAGAAAAACCTTTTAAATCTATTTATTTTTTTATTTGAAAAGTCCAAAAACTGTGAGTACTAGAATTCCACAAACTATGGATTTGTGGAAATCTCTCCACAAAAGTTAAAAACCAGTTTTGCATTAAACAAACTCTTCAGATAATTTCTTGTGTAATAAACAGGCAATAAGAGTAGAAAACAATAAAGCCTTGTGAGGTATTCCATGTTAATGCACTTTAACACCATGAGACAAAATGACACCACTTCAGAACATTTAATTTATAGAATTTGAAGTTAAAGAAAGAAGCACTGGAGCAAATAATTTTTGCCAGCAAATATTCTAGTTATACTTGTCTGTAATACATTACAGTAAAAGAAACATGCAACTGAGAAGGTAGATAATAGTTAAATTACCTCAAATTCACATGAACTATTGTTCTACTGAAAATAAATGAAGAGTTTAGCTAAAAGCCATTCAAATGCAAACACAGATTAAGAGAACTCATGTAATTAGAAATATCAGTAATGACAAAGCAGAGGAAAACATGATGTGCCCTGAAGGCACAGCAAGAGTCACAGCAACAGCAATCATTTGACAAACAATGTAATACAGCCATGAGCAGGACTGGGAATGCTCCAAACTGCAAAAAATTCTTACTTTAGAATTCCATTTGCTCCTGTGTAAACTTCTTTTGCATTGGGACTTGAAGGCAGCATGGTAATAATTCTGTCTGCTCTTTCTGCTACATCTGCTGGGGAATCTGTTACCTTTTAAAGAAAAAAAAAAACAAAACCAAACCCATATTAAAATTATGCAAGCTTACACTTCCTGAAAAAGAGACGTCAGACACATTTCCTGAGTTTGCTTTCAGTATTCACAGGGCACTGGTCACAACAAAGCTAGGTAAAAAAATGTAACACAGCAAAACCTGCCCTCCTAATGGAAACGTTGATTAATTGGATCCAGTAACAGAAAACAAAAAAATCTGGAAAGGATGTCCTACCACAGAAGGTCCTCCAGAACATCTGTCAATGGGGATGCTTGCATCCCACCAATCCACTCATGAATCTTCAATTCACTATAAACCACCCCTCTATAGGAAATATTGCTTTAGAACATTTCTAAAGAGGGACAACAGGAAGCACCACAAAAATCTCGCTTTTTTTCTTGTCTTATGTACAACACTGGAGGAGAGGAAGACTGAGGTAAAAGAAAATATTACTTAATGCACCTTTCAGCCTCCCCTTAAAAAAAAAATCAGATGATGTTCCTCACAATGTTACAGCTGACATTTTTAGAAAGGAAAATTATCAACTCAAGCATCCTTCACTAAAAATATCTGACCAAGTTTCAAAACATATCATTAGGTATTGGCAGCTAAATAAATAACAAATTGATGACCTCATTTCACCATTCCTTATCTATTGATAACTACAGGTATTTGTTACCATTTTTGTTAGTTTTGAGACTAAAGGCCCTATGTAAATACATTCACTTTTTAGATACAATCCATTTATAATGACTCAGCATCAAAGAAAGCGTGTTATATACACATTTGTAAGAAATGCTGAATACGATCTTGAAGGACTTCTGGGATACAGCAGAAGAAACTTTCTTGACTTTGACTATAAAATAAGTAAGAGAAGAAAAGAATGTATATACTCACTGAACAAAGCTCACTCAGAAAAAAAAAGGAAAAGAAACTGGCATAGACGGGACTTAGAAAGAGGCAGGTTTTGGTTTGAAAGAATAAGTTAATAGTACACAAAACATCTGGTATACCACACAGTTATAAAAGGAAACATACCCTAGTCTAAAGAACAAAGCTTAGGAGGAATAAATGAGGCAATTATAAGCAGAAAAGCTTCTATATCTGATTAGTTAATTTTATGACTTGCTTCCCTGGAGACCGGAGAACCTAGCTCTTTATATAAGAGTATGAAACCTTTGTCTTTAGTTCTGAGTATCTTTGGTTTGGTTCAGTTCCAATGGGTATTATTACAGAAAGAGAGAAGATGTGTGTAGCTGGAACCAGCATTTATATACATCTTCTTATTTGAAACTATTATCTCCAGTATTCTTAGAGGTTTACAAGTTTTCAGCTGAAGACTTTGCGATACATTTTCACCTTTCGACCAGAAGCTGAGAAACATACTATATTGGACACAGCTTAAAAACTACATCAGCCTCACATTTGCACTTGGCTAGACAGGATATAGATGTTTTTTTTGTTACAGATTTAAACAATTCTTAAGCAACAGAGATATACAAAAAAACATAGTAGTGTCTTTAATTTATTCCATCCATGTGTTTCAGAATACTGACATACCTTTTATAGGAAGAAAATGAGATTAAAAATGTACATAGACTAGGACAGTACTTCCACAACCCCACAAAGGAAAATCATTTTGTTACCTTGAAGTAAGTAGCAAAAAAAACCAAGTAGGAATTGAAGCGGAATTGCCATTCTTGACTTTTCTGGTACTGTTAACAAATACGATTAATAATTCCAGAGGAAACCTATTTACCTGGTTCAACAAGCAGTATACACAACCTCTTTTATTTTATTTGGGACTTTCTGTCTCAGAAATCAAGTTTAATTATTTGAAAGCTATAAAGAAACATTAAGCATTTGAAATAATTATGAATATGTGTGTAACTTTAAAAAACATACCAAATACTAATTGCTGATTACTAACATAGAGCATACGGGCTTGGAGTATCACCAAGTGATACTCACCAAGTTTCATATATGTTCTGACACCTGCCAGTTCAAGTAAACTTTTCCAGTGCGCAGCTAGGTAGGGGAGACTTTTCTTCAACTGGACATTGGTTTATGCCCTTCAACATGTGCATCTGCTTATATCTGTCCAAAATGCTTTCCTAATTTTTTATTTATATTTATGATAAGTCAATAATTCTGCTTGCCTGAAATGCCATTCTTACTGAATACACTGAAGGAAACTGTTTTTATGCTGCTTTATGCACCAGATGACTTCAGTAACGTTCTCAAACTGTCAAATAGATACATAAACTGAAGCAAAGCAACTGTGTGACACATATGTGTGAGAAAGAAAGTGATAATTAGGAGGAAGGAGAAAGACAGTAGAGTGTGGAGGCAGCCTACTTGCTCACAGCACGGTTCAGTATTCGCCTTTGTTTGCAGCCTTGCAACTTTCTCCAAGTTTCACCGCAAGCGGTTCCATATGCTCCTGCTCAGACAGTTTTTCCCTTACTATTCACCATCAGCAGGCAGGTGGCTGCCTCCTGACATACATTATCTCGCAGTTCTTTACTTTAGAAGATAAAGTGGAGTCACAGAATATATGGAATCATGATCAAGCATCCATCACCCTCCATATGCCTTGGTAGTAGCACTGACTTTAAAAATGAACATCTGACAACTTTACTGTCTCTTGGGGGGAATCTATTCACCTCTGTAACACTCCTGATGATTTTACCCTACCAGCCAGACTAAAGAGAAACCAGCCCTTGGAGCCCAATATTCCTTCTACAGCACTTTCTGTAAGGCCCCCTGGACCCACAATTTTCCAGCTCCTGAAAAAAAATGTCAGGGTAGGATTTACACCTATAGATCAAGAAGAAGAAGTTATGTTTGCATATTTTCTTTAAGTGTGTTTTATTTGTATTTAAGCCTACCCATGTATTCTCTTAGTGATTTACGATCTTAAAACATACTTTGGGATTTATTTTTGAAAGTACTACAGTTCAGCTTTAATATCACATGTTAAGTCCTGCAGAGGATGCCAAGGATTCTATTACTATGGCAATAAGCTATCTAAACGGGCAGCCACAGCAAAGAGATCCCACTGCAGAATGCAGATTAAAAATACAACCAATTGTTCCATTTGCCCAGTCTCTGACCCAAGAAGGGTCTGGCTCATTCCTGAGGATCTCAGCTGCTTTAACAAAATAAAAAGGGTAATTAGGAAAAGAAGCTGCAAAGCTTAGTTTTCCACTTGAGGCCATGATTCTGTAATTGTTCAAGGGGAGCTGCAGTTAATTACCAATAGGTACACTTTATCATTTCATCTTTTGGGAACCTTGATATTACCTCATTATTATAAACCAGCTGCAGTAAGTTTCAACAGTTTAGACTTTCAATGCATGCAGTTCCTCTGTCTAGATCTACCTACAATTTCCCTGCCACTGCTACAGAATTCCTTCCCATCCTCTACACTGTCAAATCAGAGCACTATTTTTCCATTGGTTTCTCCTCATGCGAGTACATTCTTTTGTTTCAGTGTTTTATGCACCTATCCACCCACTCACAACCGTCTAAACTGCTATTGCTCTGAAGCACGTTAAAAACATTCAAATGCATTTCAGACACCTAGAAATAACCCAACCATCTGAGAGACTGAAAGGGTTTCTGGGTGTATTAACAGATCAACAAAAGCAATAGCACTGACTGGAACAGGGCCAAGATTTTGCAGGGTATGTGGCAGGAAGGTAAAGCTCCTTAATGTGATCGATTTCCTTCCCTCCTTTTTCTTTTTCGTTCTTTCCTCTTCTCTCACCATAACCTTCCTTAAATAATTAGAATTTTCCCCTACCCCTGAGGACTGCACCTTGAAGCAGCAGGAAAGCTCATACGTCCCTATAACCCTTACAGCTATGCCAGCAGGAATTTTTAACTAGGGTCATTTAACCTGAAAAGGTCAAAGTAGGAACCAGATGAAAAGCAGCCCACTGGACATCTAGACCTGGGGGAAGAGGAAGCATGAGAAAGAAGGAGGTTGAAAGAACAGGCCATCAACCTACTCTCATAAAAAGGAGGGGGAAGAAAAAACCAGCTAGAGAAGTCCAGCAAGGTAGCAATTCTGGCTAACAGCATGAAAATTACTTAGGTTAGAATCATGTCTTTGCCCACAAGTGAAACCTCCTAGGTTCTGATTGCATTCACTATGCTGTTTTAATTCCAATTGTGACCTTAACCAAGAAAAAACCCCAGATTATTTAGTTGAGTTGCATGCAGGAACCATTCAACACATACAGTCATTGTTGAAATAAAGAAAGTTTATTACTATACCTGAGCACCCAAGTCTTGAAATTCTTTGCAAGCTTCTGGGAACACATCATATGCAATAACTGGATATCCATGTTTTAACAGGTTTTTTGCCATTGGATTTCCCATGTTACCCAGCCCAATGAATCCAACTGGGGTTTTGGAAGCCATTGCCCTGGAACACACTGATTTCAAAACAATATATATCAATATATTTGTATTTTAGAGTAATGTGTAACAATGCTGAAACAAAAGCTAGCATGTTATCTGTTTTCACTGATTTAATCAACTTCATGCTTAAAACGATGGAAATGTGAATCCTATTCTACATAATTTAAACCATCCCAGAATGGTTTTTCTAATATCAAAGGTTTATGTGGGTGTTTCACAAAGTATAGTAATAATCAAACTTCAGCAACATCCCTGAAAGCTAAAGTCTGAGAAGGCTCAAACACAGACTTAAAACATGCAGGCTTGGCTGTATTTTTTAATGTGTCTAAATCCTAAACTGGATAGGTAAAATAAAATTTTATATATAATTTACAGACTCCTTTGCAACTTTGGTTGCAGCCTTGGGATATAGCACCTCCTCTCTAGAAATAGACTAAGGCTGTCACTTTATTTCATGCTGCTCACAGACAGTAACTAGACTCTTCTGATCCTGCACCCAGATACAAGGTGACAGTTTTCATAATAAATCATTGCAAATCCTTTAAGCCATGTAAATACTAAATACTAAAAACTGAAACAAACTATAGCATAAACACAGTATTATGAAGTCTTTACAGGAATAACTCCTGCATTCTATTTGCTGTACTAACAATACCGAACTATAAAGCATAACCTACAATCTGTGGAAAATGCTACAGTTTCAGTCAGTTTTTACAAGTAGTAGCAAGTATCAACTGCTGGACAAGAAATAGCACTGCGGGTATTCATCTACCGCAATTACCATCTCATCACTCCAAATTAGCACAATTTGCCAGCGCTGAGATTTCTTTGCCAATTCATAAAATAATTTCTCCTTTACAACAAAGGAAAAGGTTATGCAGAATAAACACTAAGGAATGTGGCATCTAAGCAGCCAGAAAGAGGCTAACTAACTACAGAACTACTGTAACTGAAGCACACATACAGAGAGCATGTCTAAGCTGGATCGAGACTCTAAGAGGTCCTAATGCTTAGCAAAGAATCCTCTCTAGGCCAATAACACTTGATTAATCATTTTAAAGTCTTTCTGACTTCAAGCTCCTTCTTAGCCAGCAATGGCCATGCTCTTTGATCTGCAGCACTATTCTGGAAGTGTCACATTTAATAAATCAGGTTTGTTGAGAGAACTTTGGTCTGAGACAATTTCCACGGATGCCTGCAGCAATTACATAGCTAGAGAAGTAGCACAATTTAAAAGAAAACTGCACTGGGAAAATGCTGAGTAAGAACTGAGATAAGTCACGAAAAGAGCACATTGCTTTTTTTAGAAGCGCTAGATGTCAGATCTAGGAAACGAATGAACTAAGAGCCTAAACCACCATCATGAGCCATAGTAATCATCATGTACCCAGTACATCACTTACACTACTCTAAGATTGCTCCTCTTGTTGGCCCAAAGATTCCAGCTTCCTGAAGAAGTTCAAGTCCTGGTTTTCAGCATCTTTCTTTCTCCACCACTTAGCACCAGGGGATCTTACTTACCTTGACTTCAACAAAGCTTTCAAAACAGTCTCCTCTAATATTCCACTAGCCAAATGTGGAAAGTATGCACTGGACTGGACTGATGGATGAAATACCGTCTGGAATGCTAGGCTTAAACAACAGTAATTAGTGGTTCGAAGACCAGCTACAGTCAGTTATGTGTGATGTTCCTCATAGGTCAATACTGGGGCTGCTGCTGTTTAAAAATTTCATCAGTGACTCTGGTGATGGGACATAAGCACCCTCAGCAAGACCACATGTGACACCCAAATGGGGGGAATAGCTGAAAAACTGCAGGGTAGGACTACCAGTCAGAAAGGTTGAGGACACGGGCCTTAAGAAGTTCAACAAAGACAAATACAATGTCCTGTGCTTTGGGCAGCAGATGTTATGGCAAGCTGAGGACTGGCTACACAGGTTGCAGCTCTGCGGAACCTGTGGATTCCCACAGAGAGCAAGTTGAGTAAGTAGTGCATCCATGCAGCAAAAGATAAATGACATAACATGCAATATTAGCAAGGACATACCGAGATGTGGTCAAACTGCAGACAGCCCAGCAGATATCAAGTATTATGAACAAGGAGCTGGATGATATGGTGTATGACCAGAGGTTAAGGGAACTGTCTTTGCTTATCTTGTTTAAGCAAAGGCTAACTGCAGTCTTCTATTACATACAGAGTGAGAGGAAAGAAGAGTTACAGGGCAAATGAAGCCAGATTCCTCATAGAGGTGCACAACAATAGGACATGGGACAACAGCCAGAAGCTGCAGGAAGGGAAATTCCAGTTGGAAATAAGAAAAGCATCCCTGATGATGAGAAAGGTTCTGCACTACAACAGGCTGCACAGAGAAGTGGTGGAACCTACATCCTTGGAGCAACCTTGGAGCACCCAGAGCAACCTGGTCTACCTTTAAAGATAGCCTTGCTTCGAAACCTCAGTCTTCTTTGTGAATTCCAAGTAACCTTATCAGAAGCATAAATCTGGCTGCCATGTCTAGGCTCATTCTTGTAGACTTCACTTTTATCCTGATTGCTGCTTTCCTCATACTATCTCATGGATATCTAACCATCATCTCAAGCTAAACATCAAGAAATCTCTTCAGCATCTTCAGAAAACTTTCTTGATACCTTTTTTTTCTGTATCAGAACACCAGCAGTGATGCCTGTCATGCACACCTAAAGCTTAGAAGATCCATCCATGATCTGCTTAAATTTGATCAATTCCTCATTCATCACATCTGAGATCTCAGCTACTTCAGAACATGGTCATCTGGGTTAATTTAACAGAAATAATCTTGCCTTGATCTTCATGGAAATATTGGGAATTCAGAAGGACATTTTGCCCATGCTACTTTCTGTTGTTCCTTCTTTGCATCCTGCCATACTTTTCTCTATTATGTCACCTAAGACTGCTTTGCTTTGACAACTTTTCATGGCTATCATCACATCTTACTATGAAGACATGAACTGGTAATTGGACTGCAATGACAGGCCTGTTGCCAACAAGCATTTCTATTACTTCTCTCAGGCAGCTGTTCACAATGTAAATATCCATGAAACCAACTCATTCTTCTACTGTAAGACCTTCCTTAAAAATCATAATTTTGCAGTATCCCCACAAGGCATAGCAACAGCTAAGCTGGAATACAAGGCAACATGCTGTTGGTATTTTTAGTTTTGAGTCACTGTATTCTATTATTTTCCCCTTTGTCTGTCTCTGTTGATTTTCTCTTATGTTAGTTCATGAATCAGGGATCATTTTCTGTCTGTGCTAACTAGAACATATTGAAATCCACAGGAATTGGGCCCTGTAAGAGAAATAGTCCTATTCCTGACTCGGTTTCTGACTTCTTAGTGTAAACTTTTCACAGCCCAGTGTTAAATTAGACACTTCACAATTATGTAATTCGATAAACAGCTTTGAAAAAAACTCCAGATCCCCAGGTACTCAAATAGAGAAAAACTGCTTTCAAGGACTGACAAAATTAGCTCACGGATATACCCGATTTCAATTAAATTTGAATCAACTGCATTTAGAATCATGGCATATTTTTTAATGACTGCTTAAGACAGCGGGGGTTTGCCAAACAGAGGATGTTTAAGACATGATTTTTCACATCTTCATATTAAATGAAACTCCACAGGTGCTATCATGGAAAGTGATGTCCAGCTTGAATATCCAGGCACTGTTCACCATGTGATAAATGGCACAGGATCAGTTTTGAAATAAATGTATAATTCAAACAATGGTATTCTGCAAAGCCACATACACATAGGCTTAACTAATCCAATCAATTGTAGAAGCATTCGCAGAAACTGTCCCTGTGGCATTGAGTCCATTTTACTTCAACCATAAAATTTACAGTAACCTGCTGCAATCACATGGCTGGAAAAATGCTCAGTGCACATTAAAATTCTAACAGAGGACAGAGAAGTAACAGAAGGTACTTTTAAAATAAGCACTGATACAATGTGCAACTAATTCTCCTTCACTGGAAACAGAACCAGCAACACAGATTAATCTATAGATCAAGTTAATAGTCAGTAAAACCAGCTACAGCTACACTGACTCCAAAGAATTCGGGCTTTCCCCAGGAGATTCTTCATTATACTCTTGAGGGAACATGTGCTCACAGAGCCCCATGACTATGGAGACTCCATTGATGAGAAGAATTAATTTATGACCCTCTTGCCATATTGGGGGTTTACAGACAATACAGATTAAAATGTTTTGCTTTGAAAAGTCAGCCTACAATAGTAGCACTTGGCCTAATCTACAATTTCATAAGAATTTTACCTTAAAAATAATCTGATTAAAAAATAATTGTTTATGAATCTTTGAATGTCTTTTCTTGAATAGAACACATCCATTAAGAGAGCAAATTCAGGAATGCACAGTTTGCAATCTTGACCATAGAATATCTGGCCTGTTGATGACCTAAAACTTGTCTTTTCAAGCTTCTACATAAAGATACTCAAAACAATTATCTTTTTAATCTGAATGATTACAGTTACAAGTTTAGATGTTTACCTTTCATTTTACACTGTCTCCCAACCTAATGACTCTTACAGTTCTTAGAAGAAATTTCAGCTCCAGTGGTGCCTTGAATTCACTGCAAATACCAGACTGCACAGTCACTACAATATGCAGTGTAGAGGAAATCTCTTCGTATTTAAACAAAATAGAACTAACAGCTGGATAGGACCACAGACAGTAGAGCTGGAGAAGGTCCAACATGGTTGTACTCGGCTGGAAAGCACAGATTAACCAGCCAAGGACAGGACTGAGAAACCAGCAACTCTCAAATTGTAATCTCAACTATATTACTTACTTTTTGGCTTTATAAAATCTATTTTGAACCATGTTCTCCAAAATTTCTAGCTCTTGGGATAGAATCTGTAGCCCCACAGTCAAATGAAACCAATAAATCTGGAACAAGAGAGAATAGCCCACACATTCCTGTCCCATACAAATTTCCTAATCAAAGTTGCATTAATATTCTCGATCTTTCTGCATCAGTCAAACTTGAGCTCTTTCCCAACCCAGTCGGAGAGATTTAACAGGAGCAGGGGAAGATTCACAGAGGAAGGTCAGCTACTGATGTCACTAGTATTGCTCAGGAAGTACAGCTGCATATGAAGTAACTTAACAAGGAGAGGGACACAATTCAATATAAGCCACTAAACAAAGGATTTTGCCACTGATTTAGCATCCTCAATCTGGTACAAGAGAAGACATGATCCCTTTTCTCCTTCGTGTTTTGAAAAAAAATGAAAAGAGAGAGCTTCTGTGTTCTTTGCAGACTTCTCTATAGAAACTTACAAAACCTCTACTGATCTAGATCCTGGAGGGAACTAGATTGAGAAATACAGAAGTTAAGAGAGGCCAGCGGTACACAGGCAGAATTAGGTCTTTCTGCTCCTAGCAGCTTTGCCAATGGAATTTAAGTTGCCCCAGGGTCACAGGCTTTTAAAGGTTATGCAATGATTTTCAGAACTGCACTCTGCCAAAATCATAATTTAAGAAGATTATCCGACTCAAAATTTGGCCAGCTTTACACTAAAAACATCCAATTTACTTTTCATTGCCCCCGCAAAGGTCTGCTGATGAAAACCAGACATGCAATCCTGCAACAGTCAGAGTCTTCTTACCTCATTTTTCTTATCTGTGGCTATACCTCATTAAGTGTTTGCTAATACATTGAGGACAAAAATATGTAGGAAGTACTTTTCGTCTAAAAGAGTATCAAGTGTACACTACACTTGATCCCTCCATTTAGCAATGTGCTTGACTTGTGTCATGGCGGGTCTTTCTGTCATAATCCTTGCTTTGTAATTAACGCTTCTGTGCAACAGAGCATGCAAACATTTGACAGTTCAAACACAACTCCTGCACGAACAAAAGTACTATTTAACTATTAACTGAATGGGCCATTACTATTCATTCAAAATTACTTGTAAAGACATTTTCTTTCTCTAGCAGGGTACTGTCTCCTCTGATGAACACTTGAGTTGATGAATCTTCATTCACCAGAAAAATCTTCCTTTCTCAGCCATGACACCTCATTAACCCCCACTTTATCCCCTCTAGTAATCCCCGGGGAGGATTTTTCCACATACACCAAAAACGTATCTCCAAGTAAGGTCATATACACCCTCTCCATGAAGCACATTTGCCAGTGACTGCCAACTGCAAATTACAATACAAGGTCTCTGTCTAACTTGGTAATACATGAACATACACACTTTAGATGCTCCTCCAAAATCTGCATTCTGTTACTTTCCTCCTTGACGATTTAACAGTCTCTAGTATAATCATACAGAAGAAACAAACCATCATGGTCTGCACCAGCTGCAAAGAGCAACTGACAAGAAATTGAGGAGCATTTGTAAGTGAATGAAGATAGTCTGCTCACTAACCAAGCTATGGTGTTGGACAGCTCTTGGATCTGGCAGAGTTCTTTCGCTAGGATGGTGTTTCACTCAGAATGATACGTGAAGAAAACACTGATCTAAAGACAACTTCTAGGCTATTCAAAACTAAAGAAAAGGATGGCAAGCCTAATAAGCGCATTAGAGATGGGGAAATCTCAACATATAACTAAGCAGTAGAGCTCAGCAGTTAAGAAGTCTTAATGCTTAGACCTTCATCTCATAAACACTTGTCAGAACCAACAGGACTTTCAGCAGTCACTACTAAGCCAGAAGATAAATGCTGTGAGTGAAATTCTGTTCTATGGAAGTTTCTTGGGAGAGTCACAATTTCTGTTTAGACTCAGTCACAGTTTCTCACTCAGGTCTTCAGGCATGGACAAACTGTATTTTTCAACTTTAAGGGCCAGTGTAATGTTTTCGGTTGCTTCTCACACCTGCTCTTACCACCAAAAACCAAGATCTCTTCTATCTTCTCTGTGTTAAATATGACCATTGGGATATTGACAAAGACAGTGTATTTCAAAGCTCTTACAAAAATTCCACCAGCTACCATGCACTGCAAGTTCAAAATACACTGAAAGCTATTGATTTGAACTGTGTTATCACAGACAGTAATAAATACACAAACAGGTCTCCTGTATTTAACTTTACTAGCATGTGACCAATATGCCTACTGCACCTGAGCTATTCCTTAGCACAGTACCAGAGCTGCAACTGTAAAAAAAAACCATAAAAATCATGCATTACTGAGAGAGTCAAGCAAAGATAACACTGAAAGCTAATTTCAAAATTGTGTCAAACACTTTTCACTGATCAGTTTAAATGAGGTTTAAAGGAGAATTACAAATGTTTAAAAGTTACTAAAAAGTAATTAATTCTTGAAACACTTTTTAAAGTGTCAATATTTTAGAACCATATAGCATTAAAAATACATATTTCCTCCTCTTTGCTACTTGAAAAACTTTCACCTATTTGGTGTGGAGCCTAACTATACAGTGGCACACATGAACCACAGGCTGCTATCAATATTATATTGAAAAGGCTACTAAAGGTATATTTTCAATCATTTGCTTCCGCAGTGGAAACAGTGCTAAAAAACAATAGCATGATTTTCAGGACTCTGAAAAGGGAAAACATCTAGGTCCAGTTCTGCAAATGTATTCTTCCTTCACTTACACTGACAGGACATTTAAATGTGTTCGCTCCTTCCACTGCCTGTGAACCAACATATATGCGAGTGACTGCCTGTGGAGATGGAACAGCGGGAAGTGCTGCTTGATTTACCTTCAATTTAAGGAAAATAATCATATACAATGATCGAGAGGGTCAAACACCCCAAATCTAGGTAACAGGCACTGCCAACACGTCACTGGTGCCACAGGCACCACTCGTGGGCTCTGATAATTCCCAGGCGTGCTATTTTAAGCAAGTGAATGAAAACATTTACTGAGCTGAGCCACTCCGAAGCTCCAGCACGGCCCCACATAACGCAGCAGCGGGGGGCCGCTTCGCGGGAGCGCGCCGGGCCACTGACAACCCCCACTACTGCCCTGTGGGGTCCGTTCCCGGGCGTCCTGCACAGCCAGGCGGCTCCGGGGCCCGCCAGGCGCGGGGCCGACTGCTGCATCGGGCCCCGGGGTGCGGAGGGCCCGTGGGCCACCTAGGGCAGTGCAGCAGCAGCGCTCTCCGGCCGAGCCCGGGGGAAGGCCCGGCTTTTCCCCGCCCGGCAACGACCGCCCGGCGGTCAGAGCGGACCCGCTGGAGCCGAGGGGAGGGGCCCTTACCCATCGCCGCGACCCGCCTGTGCCAGCGCCACCAGCCCGCATGTCGCCCGCGCACCACAGCCGCGGCCATGCTGCGCCCCGCGCCGAGTGACCTCCGGCCAGCGCCACCCGCCCCGACACCTCCCAGCCCGCCACCGCCAGCGCACTGCGAGCGGCAGCTGCCGCAGCCAACCACAGACTCCCCTCGGCGGAGCCCAGCCAATGGGAGCACAAAGCCACCCCCCTGCTGCCGGCCGGCCCCGCCCGCCGGCCAGTGACGGATGGGGGCGGGCTCTGTCCCCGCGCCCGGTGCGCGGAGAGGGGCGGGTCGGGGGCCGGGCAGCCGCTGGGGCTGCTCATTGGAGGGGGGGGGCGGTGGGGAGCTGCGTCCCTCGACTTGCGGCGCCCCCGGGGGGTGTTTCCTTAGAGCCCTCCTCCGCTGCGCCTGCCCGCTGCGGCCTCCCCTTCCTGTGTCGCCGCTGAAGTGGAGGGAGGGTCCGGTTCATGGTGCGAAAATGCGGGGACGCACGGCCTGGGCAGCATGGTGTAAGCTGCACCTTCGGGGTGAGCGAAAAAGGCACCTCGTACTGCTTTTGCCGAGTCAGCACATAGGCTGTGACTGGCTTCGTCGTTGTGGTGGGTTGACCCTGGCTGGACGGCTGATGCGCATCAAAGCCGCTCCCACAGGACAGGGGAGAGAAAATACAGCGAAAAGCTCGTGTGTCAAGGAAGAGGAGATGCCGTTACCAGGATGGGCAAAACAGACTCGACTTGGGGGGATGGGGGTTAATTTATTGCCATACAAATCTCAGAGTAGGACCCCTTCCTTCTTCCGGGGCGCAGCGTTACTCCCAGTTTTCTCTACTTCCCCTTCCTTCAGCAGCACAGGGGGATAGGGAATGGGGGTTCAGTCAGCTCATGATATGTTTTCTCTACTGCTCCTTCCTCTTCAGTGGAGGACTCCTCACACTCTTCCCCTGCTCCAGTGTGGGGTCCCACCCACAGGAGACAGCCCTCCATGAACTTCTCCAATGTGAATCCTTCCCACAGGCTGCAGTTCTTCACAGGCTTCACCGGAGTGGGTCCCCTCCATGGGGTGAATCCTTCAGGAACAGACTGTTCCAGCATGGGTCCCGTGCAGGGTCACAACTCCTGTCAACAAACCTGCTGCAGTTCAGGCTCCTCTCTCCACAAGGTAAGAAGTCCTGCCAGGAGCCTGCTCCAGCACATGCTTCCCATGGGATCACAGCCTGCTTTGGGTCCACTGTGGGGTCCTACAGGGGCTGCAAGTAGATACCTGCTCCTCATAGACTTCCATTCGCTGCAGGGGCGCAGTCTTTCAGGAGACTGGCCTCCCTTGGGACCTGCACTGCAGATAGCCCCTCACACCTAGATCACAGCTTGTCATGCAGAACTATATGCATAACATGTCATAGCTCTTCTGTTCTGTTCCATTCTCCCTGGTAATGTTCAAGGCCAGGTTGGGCAGTCTTGGGTGACATGGTTTAGTGTGTGGTGTCCCTGCCCATGGCAGGGGAGTTGGAACTAAATGATGCTAAGGTCCTTTCCAATCCTGACTATTCTATGATTGTGTGACTATTCCATTCCATTCCTTACACTCACAGTTGTGAGTAGTATCATGATGAGACCGTTATCTAGCTGAAATGCCAAGAGGTTTTCAGGACCAAAGACACTATCAAAGGAACAAATCACACACAAATCAGGTTAAAGGTGGAAAGAGTATTTTATTTATTAATAAATAAAGTTATTTTATCTCAGATTAGGTTAGGTTAGGCTAGTTTAGGCTTCCTTCCCATCCCATCCCATCCCATCTCATCCCATCCCATCCCATCCCACTCCATTCTATCCCATTCCATTCCACTCCATTCCATCCCATCACATTCCATTCCACCCATCACATTACATTCTGTCCCATCCCTTCAATTCCATTTCATTCCACTCCATTCCATTCAGACACAAATCAGACACAAGTCAGGTTACAGGTGGAAAAAGTGTTTTATTTATTTGCAAATAAAATTCTTATATCTTAGTTTAGGTTAGTTTAGGCTAGTTGTGGTTAAGTTAGGTTAGAATACATTACGGTGAAGGGAGGATTAGAGTAGACACTAGGAAACGTTTCTTTACCCAGAGGGTGGCCAAAAACTAGAACAGCCTTCGTAGAGAGGAGACCAATGCAATGTGCCCATTAGTGTTTCAGAGGCATTTGGACAACACCCTTAATAACATGCTTTAACTTTTGGCCAACCCTGAAGTGGTTGAGCACTTGGACTTGATGATCATTGTAGGTCTCTTCCAAGTTTCAACTTTTTTCTCCCAACTTCCTTCTTTCCCTAACAGTACATGCTTAGGAAATACCAGAGGACATTTCATCCCAAACCTGCACTAGCGTAAGGGACTGAAAGGGTATCGTCCCATCATAGGGGTTGGCTCTGTCACTTTGTGGGAAGGAGGCCAGTGCCTTCTAATGGGGGTCAGAGATGTCGATTGTCTCTGGACCTTACACATTTGGTTACCTTAGACTTTAGCTTAGCTTAGACTTTAGGTTACTTTAGACTTTAGGTTACCTTAGACTTTAGCTTAGCTTAGAATTTCGGGTACCATAGGCTTTAGCATAGCTTAGATTTTAGCTTAACTTAGACTTTAGGTTACCTTAGGCTTTAGCTTATCTTAGATTTTAGGTTACCTTAGGCTTTAGCTTATCTTACATTTTAGGTTACCTTAGACTCTAGCTTAGTTTAGATTTTAGGTTACTTTAGACTTTAGCTTAGTTTACAGTTTAGCATATCTTAGACTTTAGGTTAATGTAGACTTTAGCATAGCTTAGACTTTAGGTTAACTTAGACTTTAGGTTACCTTAGACTTTAGCTTGGCTTAGACTTTAGGTTACCTTAGTCTTTAGCTTAGCTTAGACTTTAGGTTACCTTAGTCTTTAGCTTAGCTTAGACTTTAGGTTACCTTAGACTTTTGGTTACCTTAGCCTTTGGGTACCTTGGTCTTTTGGTTACCTTGGACTTTAGGTTACCTTAGATTTTTGGTTACCTTAGACTAGTTTAGTTTAGATTTTAGGTTACCTTAGACTTTAGCTTAGCTTGGACTTTATGTTACCTTAGACTTGAGTTTAGCTTACAGTTTAGCATATCTTAGACTTTAGGTTACCTTAGTCTTTAGCTAGACTTTAGGTTACCTTACACATTTGGTTACCTTACACTTTAGCTTAGCATAGACTTTAGGTTATTTTAGACTTTAGGGTACCGTAGACTTTATCTTAGCTTGGACTTTAGGTTACAATAGACTTTAGCTTAGCTTAGAATTTCGGGTACCATATACTTTAGCATAGTTTAGATTTTAGCTTAGCTTAGACTTTAGGTTACCTTAGACTTTAGCTTACCTTAGACTTTCTCTTATATTAGACTTTAGGTTTCCTTAGACTTTAGCTTAGCTTGGACTTTACAATACCTTAGACTTTAGCTTAGTTTAGACTTTAGGTTACCTTAGACATTAACTTAGACTTTAGGTTACCTTCATCTTTATCTTAGATTAGACTTTAGGTTACCTTCATCTTTATCTTAGATTAGACTTTAGGTTACCTTAGACTTTAGTTTAGATTAGACTTTAGGATACCTTAGACTTTAGCTTAGCTTATACTTTATGTTACCTTAGAGTTTAGGTCAGCTTAGACTTTAGGTTACCTTAGACTTTTGTTTACCTTAGACTTTGGTTACCTTAGACTGTTGATTAACTTGGAGTGATGATTATATCGAACTTTTTTACCTTGGTCTTTTGGTTACCTTGGACTTTTGGTTACCTTGGACTTTTTCTTTCCTTGGATTGTTGGTTACCTTGGAATTTTGTTTACCTTAGACTTTTGTTTACCTTGGAGTTTTAGTCACCTTGGAGTTTTGGTTGCTTTAGACTTTTGGTTACCTTAGAATTTTGATTATCTTAGAGTTTTGGTTACCTTGGACTTTTGGTTACCTTAGACTTTTGGTTACCTTAGACTTTTGGTTACCTTAGGTTTGGTTTGGCTTTTTTTTTACCTTGACTTTAGGTTACTTAGACTTTTGCTTAGCTTAGTCTTTTGGTTAGCTTAGACTTTTGGTTAACTTAGATTTGTTTAGCTTGGACTTTTGGTTACCTTGACTTTTGGTTACCTTGGACTTTTGGTTACCTTGACTTTTGGTTACCTTAGACTTTTGATTAGCTTGGACTTTTGTTTACCTTGGAGTTTTGGTTACCTTAGAGTTTTGGTTACCTTGGACTTTTTGGTTACCTTAGACTTTAGCTTACCTTTTACTTTTACCTTAGATTTTGGTTACCTTAGCCTTTAGCTTAGCTTAGACTTTTGGTTACCTTGGACTTTTGTTTACCTTGAAATTTTGGTTACCTTAGACTTTTGGTTACCTTAGACTTTTGGTTACCTTGGTGTTATGATTATCTCAGACTTTCGGTTACCTTGGTTTTTGGTTTACCTTGGACTTTTGGTTACCTTAGACTTTAGCTTGCCTTAGATTTTTGGTTACCTTGTTCTTTTGGTTACATTAGACCTCTGGTTACCTTGCACTTTTGGTTACCTTTGTCGTTTGGTTACCTTGGAGTTGTGGTCACCTTAGGCTTTTGGTTACCTTGGCGTTTTGTTTACCTTAGACTTTTGGTTAACTTAAGCTTGAGTTTAGCTTAGACTTTATGTTAGCTGAGACTTTAG
Source organism: Pezoporus occidentalis (assembly GCF_034315485.1). NCBI lineage: Eukaryota > Metazoa > Chordata > Aves > Psittaciformes > Psittacidae > Pezoporus > Pezoporus occidentalis. Next base: position 4,681 of record NW_026914350.1, on the reverse strand, counting down.
CTTAGCTGAGACTTTTGGTTACCTTGGACTTTTGGTTACCTTGGACATTTGGTTACCTTGGTCTTTTGGTTACCTTTGTCTTTTGTCTACCTTGTGCTTTTGATTACCTTAGGCTTTAGCTTAGCTTAGAATTCTGTTTAGGTTAGAGTTAAGGTTACCTTACATGTTCAGCTTAGCTAAGACTTTAGCTTAGCTTAGACTGTTTGTTACACTAGACTTCAGCTTACCTTAGGCTTTTGGTTACCTTGGAGTTTTGATTAACTTGGACTTTTGGTTACCTTGGTCTTTTAGTTACCTTGGAGATTTGTTTCCCTTGGACTTTTGTATACCTTGGACTTTTATTTACCTTGGATATTTGGTTCCCTTGTTCTTTTGGTTACCTTAGACCTTTGGTTACCTTGGACTTTTTGTTACCGTTGTCTTTTGTTTACCTGGGACTTTTGGTTATCTTGGTGTTTTGGTTACCTTGGAGTTTTCGTTACCTTAGGCTTTAGTTTTGCTTCGACTTTAGCTTAGCTTATACTTTTGGTTAGCTTTGACTTTATATTAGCTTAGAATTCAGTTTAGCTTAGAGTTAAGTTTACCTTACATGTTCAGCTTAGCTGAGACTTTAGCTTAGCTTAGACTGTTGGTTACATTAGGCTTCAATTTACCTTAGGCTTTTGGTTACCTTGGAGGTTTGTTTACCTTGGACTTTTGGTTACCTTAGGGTTTATTTTAGCTTAGACTTGATGTTAGCTTAGTCTTTAGCTTAGCTTAGACTTTATCTTAGCTTTGACTTTAGCTTACCTTAGACTTTAGGTTAACTTAAACTATAGCTTAGCTTGTATTTTAGGTTACCTTGGGCTTCAGCTTGGCTTAGACTTCAGTTTCCCTTAGACTTTTGGTTACTTTAGACTTTAGCTTAGTTTAGACTTTAGCTTTGTTTAGACTTCAGGTTACCTTAGACTTTAGCTTAGCTTACACATTTGGTTACCTTACACTTTATCTTAGCTTAGACTTTAGCATAGCTTAGACTTTAGGTTACCTTAGACTTTAGCTTAGCTTAGACTTTAGCATAGGTTAGATTTTATCTTTGCTTAGACATTAGCACAGGTTAGAATTTAGCTTAGCTTAGACTTTAGCATAGCTTAGACTTTAGCATAGCTTAGACTTTAGGTTACCTTAGAGTTTAGCATCGGTTAGACTTTATCTTAGCCTAAACTTTAGCTTACTTTAGACTCTGTTTTCTTTTTTCTACACCTTGCAGGGCTGATGCCCGGAAGCATTAACCCGATGCAGACATGTAGCCAGCAGCAGGCTGACCCACCCTTCAGTTTAGCTGGAAAAGCCCTCCCTTGCAGCCCGAGAAAGGAAATCCGGGGCAGGAGCGGTGCCATGGTGGGTCGAGAGTAGTGCAAGAACCCAGCCAGAATGGGCCAGGGAAGACCTGACAAGGGGGGTTGCTCAATGCAACAGAGGAGAAGCAGCAAGTCCTGGGGCCACGCTGGGGCCACCCTGGGAGTGCAGAAGGCTTCCTGCCCCCCGCATGCGGGGCGTGAAGGCCACCTGCGTGGAGCACGAGCAGCTGCCTTTGGGCTACAATAGCCCAAAAGAGCCCCATGAAGGGGCTGTGCTCGGCTGCGGAGGAGGCAAAAAACCCTGGGGACACTTGCTAGTCTAGCCTGGGGACAAAAAAGCCTTCCCCCCCCAGCTGCAGGACACGAGGGGCCACCTTCGTGGTGCATGAGCACCAGGCGATAAGGCAGAGCACCAGGACCAGAGGAGCCCTGACAAGTGGTCACGCTCAGTGCTCAGAGGAAGGCAAAAAACCCCCGGGGACCGGTGCCAATCTGCCCCGGGGGAAAATTCCTTCCTGACCCCAGTGCTGGCGATCGGCTACTCCCTGAGCACGTGAGCGAGACCTGCTCCCGGTCCCCGGGCTGGTTATGCCTCTGAGGGGACGAGGGGACGCTGGCGCTGCCTTTTCTGCCTGCCCCTGGCGCCACCGCAGGGGCTTCCAAGAGCAGCAAAGTGCCGCTGGCCTGATCTAGCCTGGGAGCAAGAACCCTTCCGGTGCCTGGCACCGGAGCTCCAAAGCACTGGGGGAGAGCGCTGCTCTTATAGTGCCCCGGAGCATTGTGATGCTGCGTTGCCGGGTGCTGGCACTATGACACGGGGGTAGACGGGGCCCCCCCCGCAGCCCTGCTCACCCCACCCCAGCCCTGCTGCTGCTGCCCCTTCTGCCAGCATGTCTTGGAGAAAGGCCTTCGGGCTGCTGGCCCTGAGGCAGTGCCTGTGCCCAGGAGGCCCAGGGGGATGGCTCTGCCCGTGGCGGCCACGCACCGGGCACCGCTGCGGGGCGTCCCTGTAAATGCATCTGTGTGTTCAGAAGTTCAGGAACCTCTTCTGCGTTTGTTACACAGGGTACTTAGGTATTTGCTTGTGTTCAGTAACATTCATGTGTCCAGCTTGGGGGTTTACCTCTGGAATTACTACTAGAATGCAACACTTCACTGGCTGCTGCCTAATTCCATGTTCTCGAGAGCTCAATAAAGTGTTTGGATCCCAATGTGGTTTGAGCTGCGTGGACTGAGCAGCTTTTCCCTGCAGCGCTCAGGCTAAACAAGTCACTGACTCAGTACTGTAGGGCATTTAAGCATCACGTAGGGGCATTGTGTGGAGGGCAGAGATTGAGAGATTGGCAACAAATCCCCCCAGCACGTTTGTTCAGATCCTCGACACGCAGAATGAGCGCTGGTCTCTCCCATGGTCTCATTTCTTGAGTGGTCTGTCGGGGTGGGAAAAGGGAAAGTCACCGAGATTGTTACTGGAGATGCCGGTGCAGGCTGCAGAAGGCAGCCCCAGCTGCGTTCCTCTCTGAAATGAGGGCATTTGGTGTCTTTTTGAGCAAACTGTTCTTTTAGGCAGAACACCTTTGTTTTTCACATGCACTAGTAGAAAATGCTGCTGCCTCTGCCCAGTTCTGGTAGAAAGTGAGCGTAAGCACCTCTTGGAAACAACAAGGAAAACACAATATACACAAACACTCCCTTCTCTAGCTCTAGCTCTAGCTCCAGCTATAGCTATAGCATCTCTATCTCTACATCTCTACATCTATGTCTACATTTCTGTCTCTCTCTCCCTATCTCCTGGGCTAGTGCAAATAACTCCTCACATCACAGCACTCCTGGTCAGTGCAATGGAGGGCGTGTGCTGAAGACACCGGTGTGAAACAGCAGAGCTGCAGCCCAGGCAGAGGGAGACGAGCTGGAGGGAACTGCAGCAGCGATGCTGTTGCAAAAGCTTTCCTAAGCGAAGGCAGGAAACAGGAGAAGCTGTGCAGGGAGAGCTTGATGCCGGGTTACACGGTGTCCTGAGCTGGCATCAAACGTGTGCTCCGGAAGGAAAGCACCAAGAAATAGTGACCTCCCTAGACGGGAGAAGAGCAGGGCCGTGGGGGAAAGGAGGCGATGGATTGAAATCTCTTCTCTGTGTTACAGCCACACATCACATGCTCGGTAAAGGGAAGCACTGACGAGTTTTGCTCTGACAGGCAAAGGACTGGTGTTCTTCTGCACAGGCTGGCACATCCATTCGTGGGCCCCAATGTCAGGCCTGTACCCGTGGTCCTTTACAGAAAAAATTCTCCAATCTAGTCTCACAAGTGTGTGTCTGTTAATGTCGATGGTAAGCAAATCCACTGAACACAGCACCCCAAATTACAGTGCAGTGCACCGTGGGTCCTGGCAGAATCATCAGTCCTCTCTTAGTTCATTGTAACATGCCCTTTAATGTGGAAGTGTAAAACTGACATGCAACTCAGTGTGATCACCAGGCACAGACAACGCGGGTTCACACAGGGAAAGTCCTGTTTAGCTAACTCGAGCTCCTTCTGTGATAAGGTCACCAGCCTAGTGAGTGAAGGGATGGTGGTGGATATAATTTTTCCAGGTTTCAGTGAGGCTTTTGCTGCTGTCCCTCACGGCACCCTGCTGGACACATTGTCCAGCTGTGAGATGAACAGATACAAGGTGCACTGAGTGAAGAACTGGCAGAATGGCAGGGCTCACAGGGTTGTAGCCAACGGGGCTACATCTGGCTGGCAACTGGTCACTGGTGGTGTTCCTCAGGGTTCAATACTAGTTCCAGTTCTGTTCAATGATCTGGATGCAGGAGTTGAATGCATCATTGGCAAGTTTGCTGCGAGGTGCTGTTGACTCTCTTGAGGGACAAGAAGTCTTGCAGAGGGATCTAGATAGACCGGAGCATTGGGCAATCACCAACGGCATGAAGCTGAACAAGAGCAGATGCTGAATCCTGCACCCGGGATGGAGGAGTGCCAGCCACAAGTGTAAACTGGCAGAGGGGTGGCTGGAGAACAGCCCTGCAGAGAGGGATCTGGAGGTGCTGCTTGGCAGCAGGCTCAGTGCGAGTCAGCAATGTGCCCTGGCAGCCAAGAGGGCAAAGGGCATCCTGGGGTGCATCGCACACAGCATGACCTGCCAGTCAGAAGAGGTGATTGTCGTGCTGTAATCAGTGCTGGTGCTGGTGCAGGCTCACCTTGAGCACTGGGTGCAGTTCTAGGGCCCACCATTTCAGAAGAACATGAAGGCCCTTGAATGCATCCAGGAGGGCAACAAAGCTGGTGACAGGGCTGGAAGGCATGTCCTGTGAGGGGCGGCTGAGGACACTGCGTTTG